>NW_012150208.1:158997-222016 GCF_000956105.1 Propithecus coquereli | reverse complement strand
GGCTGTTCTTCTGCCCGCCTCGAGGCCCCTCCTCGGTGGCTCCCAGGGACCACTCTCCACCCAGCAGCCTCTCCAAGTGTCAGTCACTTACCCAGACAGAGAACTCAGGGGTCTGGGGACCACTTTTTTGCCAGGTGTCGTCATGGCTGTGGGTCAGGTCCATGCCCCCAAGGCCGGCCCACACCATCTGCTCTGTCAGTGTTTACACAGAGCTCCGCCCGCCTGGTGTCAGCCCCGCGCCCGCTCCCAGGGAATTGGAACTAACTTTCCTTCAGCCCCACAGTGGCTGTTTCCAAGGACACTGGGCATACTGCACTCTCTGCCTTCACTTGGAACCTACCAACTTTCTTTACTTTTTTAAAACTCTGAGTCCTGAAAGCCAAAAGCTCTGGGATCCCCAATACAGGCAGAGACCTTGGTGGGAAAATTGGTTTTCTGTCACTTATCAGGCTTCTCACACATCAGAAAGAGGCCTTGGGGACCAAGGTTGTACCATCAGTGACCCACCAGGGACACTTTTGGAGCTGGCGGAGGGCAGCATCCAGCCTGGGAGGCAGGAGGCCTGCGGTCAGGGCAGCCGGGGCCTGGCCACTGGGACCCTTCCAGAGACAGCGCAGCACGGAGATGCGCCCTCGTCCTGGGCTCTGTTCCGTGGACGCTCCTGGAAGAGCCCCCTGCAGATGTCCCTGCAACAGGGCTGGGGGCCCAGTGATGCACCTGCACAGGCCCAGCCTGGGAGGGGCCAAACCAGGACACCTGCCCCAGGGAGAGCTGTGCCCAGGCCTGGGGCAGGGGGGCTGTGGCCACCAGGTCCAGGGGGGCTGGGTGTCATCCTTCAGGGCTAAGGCTCCACAGAGGCCCTCAAGCAGGAGGAGAGCAGTGCAGTCAGATTTCATACTAGAAAGTTCTTCAGGGCAGTGTGTGGGAGAGACTGGGGCTATCAGTCAGTCCAGGGAAGGCCATGGGCATGATGCCCTGGTGGTTTAGCTGCAGGGCCCACTTGATACGCCCACTCCTCCTGCCAGCTCCCGATTGTCCTGATCCCAGGGTCCACATGACCCAGGCCTCCTGCCCTCGGCAACCCACTAACTCCCGTCCTGCATGTTGAGAAGGAAGAGCTTCATTTTGTTCTAAGCTGTGCCTTCCGTACCTTTATCTCTTTCCAGCTTTGCTTTGCATTGTGGTGTTTTTAATCCATGCGGATGTATGGGGTGGGATTTGCCTTGTGTTTGTCTCAGCTCAGCAGGACCCCCAGGTGCATGAGGGCCTGGGCATAGTCTGCAGGGATGGCCACACTAGAAAAGTTAGCCGGAGGCTGGGGGACAGTGGGGAAAGGGAGCTGGAGGGCAGAGAGGATGAAGACCTGCAGCCTCAGGCCTGGGCTTCAGCCCCTGCTTGCTACCAGCTGCATGGCCCTGTGCAAGGTCTGCCCCTTGCTGCGCCTCTGCTTCCTCCTCTAAGATGAAGACGCTATCCCCTACTTTACGAGGTTGCCCTGTGATTAAGACTGAGTATGGAGTCGGGTGTGGTGGCGCATGCCTGTAGTCCCAACTACTCGGGAGGCTGAGGCAGGAGGATCGCTTGAGTCCAGGAGTTTGAGGTTGCTGTGAGCTAGGCTGACGCCACGGCACTCTACTCAGGGCAACGGAGTAAGACGCTGTCTAAAAAACAAAAATTCATAATTTAAAAAAAAAAAGACTGAGTATGGGGGCCACAAAGAGCTCCCAGAAGAGACCCAGGATGGGGTCGGGGGGGGAGGGCATCCAGACTGGGGACACCCAGCAGGACGTGGCCCTGAGGAGGCCATTGGAGCGCGAGGGCGGCAGGTGGACTGCGGGGGCAGGCACTCTTGTGCACGTGGGTCCTGGGAGCAGCACAGCAGGAGCTGGCGGGAGGAATCGGGCAGCCAGCGCAGCTCCCGGGGAGACTGACGGCAAGGGCCGGAGCTGCACCTGTGACAGGGGCCGAGGCCCCCACTGGGAGCCTCCAGGGCCTGAAGCCCCAAGACTTTGGCATGGCCCCACTCCCTTCTCCTGGGGCGCCAGGCCATCGCTTTGACGTCCAAACCTTCAGCCGACCACAAGGCTGATGGCCAAGAACACTTAGATACCAATTTTAGAATTGCCCTGGTTTCCTCCCGCCAGCAAGGCCCTGGCCGCAAGTCTTCCACAGTGGCTGCTCTCACGTCATCTGGGGAATTGGCAGATCGGCTGTTGAGGTTCAGGGCAGTGTGGGGGCCGAGCCAGGGAAACCAGCGGTTTACCTCCTGACCGGGCAGGCGGGTCGCCAACTCCCAGCCACGTTCAGAGCTGTGGAAGGAGAGATTGCTCTGCTGGAGGCCAGGAAAGACTTTCTGGAGAAGAGTCAGCTCTCACAGGCAGAGACGGCAAGGAAGAGCATTCCAAGCCGAGGGAACAGCCCAAGCCAAGGCATGAGGGTGGGAAAGATGCCAGAGAGCTCAGGGGGTGACAGGGATGCAGAGTGACCAAGCGGCAGGAGCTGTCCCAGCCAGTGGAAGCCCAGAGGGGTGGGGACAAAGCCACGTGAAGGCTGTGAGGGCAGCCACAGTCAGGGGTGATGAGAGATGCTGCGGCCTGAGCTCCCGTCCTCCTCAGCCCCCTGCAGGGTCCCTCCTCCCACTCTGCCAGCTGTCTCTGCCTGCATGGCCCTCCCTGCACACTGTAGATCCAAATGCTCGAATGCTGCCGGCTCCGGGTAGCTCTGCCTAGTAGCCCAGTCCCCCAGGACACACCGTCCCGGCTCCGAATGGGCAGAGCCTTTATCTGCCCTGCCTTCCCCCTTTCCACATTGAATTATATGCATCTGCGCACACGTCACCTTTCTTGTGCTATTTCCCTGGGTTGACTTAGCACACATTTTCCGGGCACGTGCTCCATGCCAGGCCTCGTCCAAGCACTAGAAACACGGGATCAGACCCTTTCCTGACTGCCAAGGAAGGCTTGGTAGACCACACGCTGTTAACAATACATCATGCCGTATGCGACAGTTAGGATGTATGTCTGGGAACAGGGACAGATGGCCTGGCTCTGGGAAGTAGAGAAGCCTGGGGGGCTTCGTGGTTGTGTTACGGCAGAGTTGACCGGAATAGACCGAGCCGCACACAGCAATATGACAAAACAGGTTTATATGCGCCGGCGGGCTCAGAGGGGAATTTTTCCTCCCGAATTCTGAGCCCCGAATAAAGAACGCATCAGTCTTTTATACATGTTGCTTGGGGCACAGTTAATGAGTGAGAAAGTGGGGCACAGTTACAATGAGGTCGTTCTTTAGTGGGGGCAGGGTCCGGAGCACCCTTAGTTCCAGGTACAGAGTTCCTGTGGAACGTCTTCCTGTCTTATCTCACCTTAGCAGGAGTTGTTGCGAGCGGTTTATAGCTGCTTGGGGAAGACAGTGGGGTAGAGCCCTGGCAGTGGAATTCTTCGCTACAGAAGAGGACGGGACTGAGCTGAAGTTGTACGAGGGAGGGAAGGTGCGCCTGGCGGGTAGACAGGGTGTGTTGAAAGCGTGGAGCTTCGTGCAGCGTTGCTGGGGTCAAGGGCCAAGTGTATGTGGGGATGAGGGAACAGTTGAGGGGAGGAGGACGGGGCTGGCAGAGACCAGGCTGGATTCCTCTCCGCCCCCTCGCGACTGCGGGGCAGTGGCTGCTGGCCCTCTACAGACTCCACGGAGGCCCTGGAGGTCCCTGCGGTTCCATGGCTCTCAGAGTCAGCCCTGGAGTGACCCAGCTTCTCTCCGCCTTTACTTTGTCTGCAAAGCCCACAGCAATGCAGGAAGCTCAAAGCGCCTGCAAGACTCTTCCAGCTACAAGTGACAGAAGCTCCATTCAAGCCGGCTTAAGGGAAAAAACGAAGTATTTGCTCACGAACTGAAGTGTGCAGGAGTAGCTGCAGCTTCCAGCCCTCTGCCCTGCCTTTCTCTGTCTCTCAGCTCTGCCTTCCTCTCTGTTGGCTTTTTCTCAAGCCACGTGGGGGCCCTGGGAGATGCAGGCTGAGTCCCATCAGAAAAAGGGAGCCCTCCCTCCCCTAAAGCACCACCATTTGAAGTCCCAGGCCAGGCGCTCAGCTTGGGGTCCCAGGCCCATCCCTGCCACTGGCACCCTGGTGGAGGGAATGCAGTCACATGCCCACCCCCAGCAGCCACCAGACACCATGGGTTGAGATGGGGGTGTCTTTAGAGAAGACCTGGGGCTCTGTTGTCAGAGGAGGGGGTTCTGGGCAGCAGATGCCTTCCCCCTACCCCGGCCCCAGGCCACATGGAATGTACCCAAACCACTGGGCTCAGGGCAGGCTTTGTTTTCTTGTCACTGACCTGGGTCTTAAGACACAGAGGAGGTGCTGTTCCCATGTGTAACCTTTTCTCTCTTTCTCCCTCATTTTGCAGGGACCCCTGGGTCTGGATGGCAAGCCTGTAAGTAATGACAAGGCAATTCTAGGTGGTCCTGGGATGGAACTGCCACTGTGGGGCTGTGAGTGACCATGGGGCACCAGAGGGAAGAGGCCACCGGGAACCTGGCTCAGCACAGAGAGAAGCTGTTGGCTTCAAATCCAAGTCCACCACCTGCTGACTGTGACACCCATGGGGGGCCTCTCCACCTCCCAAACCTGAGGTTCCGTGTCTGTGAAATTGGTGCATTAACCCCTCCCTGACAGGAATGTTTCAGGATTACGGGGAACTGTGGGCAGCATAGATGCTGGTGTTCAGTCAGCTCTCACAGAGTGTGAGCCCCTCCCAGCAGGCTCCAGGCAGAGTGTCTCTGGATGTATTCTCAAGACTTCCATGGTGGGCATCGGGCTGAGTTCTCAACACCTGAGCCAGGGGCCGCATAGTCTATGGGCATCCTCAGCAGATGAACAAAATGCACAGGGAGACAGCACAAGTAAATGAATAATTGGATGTGGACAGATGGATACATGGATGGCTGGGTGATGGAGAGATGGATGGATGGATGGATAGGTGGGTGGTTGGATGAGTGGATGGATGGATGGATGGGCAGGTAGATGGATGGGTGGATGGATAGATGGATGGGTGGATGAGTGGATGGATGAATGGATGGGTGGATAGGTGGATGGGTGGGTGGATAGACAAGTGGATGACTGAACGAATTGACAAATGGACAGAGAGATGGTGGGTGGATGAGTTGGTGGGTGGATGGATGGATGGATGGATAATTCTTCCAAGCAAGGACTGATGGATGGAGCCCAGACTCCAAAAGGCTACCACCCTTAAAGAAAAGAACATTTCTGGAAACAGGATCTCTCTCCACTGCCTGACTTGCAGATTCCAGACAGACAGCTTAGGGGCAGTGGTCTCCTCTCCGGCAGCAGGCACAGGCAGGTGCTAAGCAGTGAGGGACTGTGATCTCTGGGAGGAGTGACTAGTGCATGTGCCCCTTTCCCTGCTGAGAAAATGCCAGTGGGCCCTTGCTGGTGGCCTCAAATCCCTCACCTCCCTCGTGCTGAAGACTGAGCTGTGGCGCTTCCCTAGGGCCAGCAAGGGCAGCTCTCGTTAAGGGCTGATGGCTTGTGTGCCATTTTCCACTCAGCTGCCCACGGCTCTGCTCAGCATCACAGGCCCTCAGAGCCATGGGGAAGCCGGAAGGGAGGCCAGCCTCAGCCTCCTCTCTTAGGCCTGTTGTTTCTCCACTTTCCTTCTCCAGGGACTTCCAGGCCCTAAAGGGGAAAAGGTAAGTGAAGCTGGAGGCTGTTCAGATGTGGGTAGCTGAGGAAGGGTGCCAAAACCTGCCTCCGAACCCCAGTTCCAGAGCGCGACGTTGGGCATGTCACAGCCCCTTCTAGAGCCTCAGTTTCCCCATCTATAAAGCAGGGCGAGCAGTGCCTGCCTCCTAAAATGGTTACAAGGCTTATGTTTCACATGCCTGAGGGTTCAGTCTGAGTTCTCCTAGCACCAGAGCATAAATTACAAAACTCAGAGGCCCCCAGTCTGTCCCAAATGATGAGTTTCCAAAGCCATTAATCATGAAGAGGGGCACCAGGCAGGCCTGGGGGTTGAACAACCATGTTAACAGGATGGTCTGTGGGGAGGACACCGCGGGAACACAGGTGGCAGAGAGCTATCTTTGCAGCCCTGTATGAGGAAGGCTTCCCTGGCATTTGGCACTAAAAGTCACACACAGCCCTGCTGGAGGGCAAAGGTCTCTGAATGCCTTGGAAGGGAACAGGAGACCTGTGTGTCCCATGTGGGATCAGGAGAGGGAGTGGCCAGGACACACCGAGGTGTGCTTCCTGGGAAGGGCTGGACCACATCCACCCCGGCCTGGAATTTGGCCGTGGGGCAGTGGGTCCTTCTGTGAAGTGGCAGCTTAGGTTTAGAGAGGGGCTGATTCCCATCCACCATCAGGGCTGAGGACGCCGCGGGAAGGCACAGGATTTGGTGTTCAGGGCCTCAGCTTTGCCTTCTGGCCCCATCACCAACTGTGTGGCCTTGTACAAGTTGCCTGGCTCTGTGAGCCTCGGTTTCCCCATCTGTGAATTAAAGCCAACCTCGCAGAGCCATGGGGAGGACTGCATGAGGTCACGGTCTGAGTGTTCATCGATAATGAGAGACTAGCACATTGGTAGGTGTCATGATTACCCTCTGGTGACATCCCGCTGGCTCTGACTGATGCCACCAAAGCACAGAAATGATTCAAGCAGGGGCTTTGAAGGCAGAGAGGAGCCAGTGTCTTGGTATCTACTGCTGCATAGTGACCGCCCCACAGCTTCCTAGCATAAAACAGTCATTGTCATCCCTCCCAGAGGACAGGTGGGAGCAGCTGCCTCTGCTCCGCGATGCCTGGGGCTGGCTATGGATAAGGGAACACGTGGTCTCAGGCCCTGGATCCGCTGGCTGTGTGGCCTTGGGCGGGTTACTGGCCTCTCCGCGTCTCAGTTTCCGAATTGGAAAGGAAATAACAGTAGAACCTACCTGTTGTTTTTGTTAGGATTAAGTCAGACCACGAATGTGGAGCACTGAGCAGAGTGGCCGCCCCGTAGGAAATGTGAAGAAATAACGAAAGCGGCGGTGATATATCTCCCTGTCTTTTGTTCCTAGGGTGTACCAGGAGACTTTGGCCCCCGGGTAAGAACTGAGCGCAGCCTCCTTCACCCGCTCACACCACAGGTTTTCTGTAATAACAGGGCCCACCTGCCATTCCCTCTGGGTCCCAGCTCCCCAGAGCTCCCATCACAGAAGCATGGGAGGCAGCCTCTCGTCCCCACCCACGGCCACTGTGTGGGAGCCCCCAGGGACCCCTGCACAGATGAAGAGTGTCTGGCAGATGTCCAGGTCCCAAGCTTATCACTTAGATGCTGGACAGTGGGGCTGGCACCGTCCCAGATCCGGAACTGACCGTCCTGAGGGCAGGCAGCCGCCCAGGGAGAGGGGAGGCTCCGGGACCAGCAGACCGGAGCCCAAAGCTCAGCTCTGCCACTCACCAGCCAAGTGGCCTTGAACAAGTCACTTTCCCCTCTGAGACTCTGTTTCTACAACTGTGCATGGGCGTGACAGCCCCACCCCAGGTGGTGGTTGCGAAGATTCATTGCTTCACACGAGCCAGCACCCTGCACCCTGCGTGGGGACAGCAGATCCGTCTCCCAACCAACCTGCCTCTCAGTGTCCCCTGCACCCAGGCACTCAGAAGGGCCTGGCACTGAGCCTGGGGTCTCCTAAACAGAAGCTGAAGCTGAGTGGAGCCCCCATGTCGGGGTAGGCCGCGTGAGGTGGCCGCGCAAAGCAGGTCTTGGCAGAGGGTCACTTGAGTGGCTGGCCGCAGATGGGTGCCCTTGCCATTTCTGGCACAGCCCGGGCAGGAGGCTACAGGAGCACTGGACACAGAGGCGGAGAGGTGGGCACCAGCTGCCCAGAGATGAGCCAGAAAGCAGCGTACGCCTGGCTGTTTTTAAGCAGGTTGTGGGGTGGAAACTATAGCCCGTGGGCGGGTCACCTGTGGCGAGCACCTGCAGGGCTGGAGGTGGAAGTGGGTGGAAATGAGAGAGCTACTGGTCCCGGAAGAGGGCACTAGTGCAGGGGAGGGGAAGGAAGTGGCGGCCCTGGAGCTTCGTGGTCAGGCCGGGCTGGGTCCCCCCCGCCCCGCGCTCCCGTGGCCCTGAGCAGGGAGGGCGCTAGCCAGGCCGAGCCCCCGTGCAGAGCCGCCCCGGCTGGGCTCTGAGGCCACTTAAAGCCAGTGAGGTTGCTCTGAAGTCTGAGAAAGGGCGCCCACGCTGAGTTTTGGCTGCTGAGAAAAATCCTTTTGCTTGCTGTCGGTGGATGTACGGAAGCTGCTCTGCCAAACAGGGATGGCCTTCCCCACACCCAGGGCCACGGAAGAGCAGGTTTCCGCCCAAGCCCCTCCCCCTCCCCGTCGTCCCAGTGTTCCAAGCATCTGGGAGACAACTCCCTGCCCCCCTGCAAAAAAAGGAACAGTTTAGTGGCTTAAAACTACAGTGTGTCCTTTTCTCGGGGGGTCCCTGGGTTGGCCAGGGTCTCTCTGGTGGTCGCAGGCACCGCCAGCGCGGGCAACTCGGCTCTGCCACCAGGGCCCCTGTGGATCCCGCGCCTCCCCACGTGGCGGCTGCGGCCCGAGGGGCTTCCCGAGGGCAGCATTCCGAGAGGTGGGCACTGCCAGGGGCCTGTTGAGAGCTACACCCAGAATGAAGGCAGCATTATTTCCCCCGTATTTCATTGGTGCAGTCAGGGCCATCCCGAATCAAGGGGGTGGAGAAATAATGCCCCACCTCCACCCCTCCCCCACACACCTCCTCTCCAGGGAGAGCTGCAAGGTCACCATGCAGGAGACCTTGTGGGACAGGGGCTGGTGCAGGCACCTCTCTGGAGTAGGTGTCTGTGCACCCGATCACCGAACCGCCTTTCTCTGGGCTGGGTTTAGTGGCTTTGCCTCCAGATGTCAAAAGCCTTGAAATCACTCTCCTGCCTTTCTGACCACGCAATCTGTTTGCTGACTAGATGGTTTTCCCACGGCTCCACCCAGGCTTTATAAATAGAGACCGTCATGCATACAGTCTCCACATCCTCAAGGTAGACTGGCCGAGTCGGGGCTCTGGGCCCACTGCTTTGCTGTGCTCCCTGGACTCACCCCACGTTCCCAGGGCGAGACCTCAGCCATCCAGTCGGAGGGAGGAGGGCGCCTGGGGAAGAACCTAAGAACATCTCTCCTACAACTGGGTCAAGTGTCTCTAATCCATTTTCTGCCTCATAAGTAGAGGCCAGACAGTGGTCCTCAGGCTGAGACCCCTGAGCTGCGAAAGGAGCAGCAGAGTGGTGAGGGGGTGTCTCCAATCTGCCCGATGCAGCACAAGGCGAAACGGGAATTACCTGCCACCATCACCACCCGCAGCTGGTGGCCCAACTGTCAGTTTTCTTTCCTTCTAGCTGGAGTTATAACCTTTTGGTTGGTCCCTGGCTATGCCAGACTGGTCAGAAGATCTCCATGGTGAACACTGAGAGCTTCCATTGATTTTTTCGTTGGGAAAACAAATGAATTATGTGTTAAGTGCAGTTTGCTAGAGAGATGAGCTCTTTCAGATCATGGCAACCATGGATGAAAAAAGTATCTAAAGGGACCATCGTCCTTGACAGTCAGAGAAGGCTCTGTAACCTTGGGTAAATGTTTACCCTCTCTGACCCCCCCAACCAGACAGGAACAGAGCCCTGGCCAGCTCGTCACGCAGATGCAGATGGAGTAAGACAGTAGAATGAGACAGTCTTCACGACGCCCTCACTTGCTCAGTGCTAGGTCCACAAAAGATTTCTTCCTTTTTTGATTACAAGAAGTTTGGGAGCTACTGGCACCATGGCCTCGGCATGCCCCGTTCCTGTGCCCTGTGCTGGGCAGGCCCTGCTAGGGAAGCAGGAAGGTGCCAGTCACACTGTGGGCTTTTCTCCTTGAAGGTTGGGCCAAGAAGTGAGGGCTCTGGCTGCCTGAGGTCTGAGCCGGTACTAACATCAAGTCCGAAAGTTGGGGACTTAGTGTTGCATGAGCCTGTGTGGCCCTTTGTCACCTTTCTTTGTAACTTTCAATGTGAGACAATTATAGATTCACCTGCATTGGTAACATGTAACGCCCCACACGCCTTCATCCAGCTGCCCCAGAGATGACATCTTGCATCGCTGTAGTTCAATCCCACCAACCTTATTCAGATTTCCCCAGTTTTACGTACACTCATTTGTGTCTGTGTTTAGCTTTATGCAATTTTATCACAGTTGTAGATTCTTTTAGCCACCACAAAGATCTAAAAATCACATCCGTCCCTCTCATTCCTAATTCCCGGCAACTATTAATTTGTTCTCCACCGGACGCGGTGGCTCACGCCTGTCATCCTAGCACTCTGGGAGGCTGAGGGGGGAGGATGGCTTGAGCTCAGGAGTTTGAGACCAGCCTGAGCAAGAGTGAGACCCCGTCTCTACTAAAAATACAAAAAACTGGCCGGGCATCGTGGCGCACTCCCATAGTCCCAGCTACTGGGGAGGCTGAGGCAGGAGGATTGCTTGAGCCCAGGAGTTTGAGGTTGCTGTGAGCTAGGCTGATGCCACAGCACTCTGGCCCAGGTGACAGAGTGAGACTCTGTCTCAAAAAAAAAAATTATTCTCCATGTCTGTAACTTTGCCGTTTTGAGGGTGCTGCATAGATGCAGTCGTCCCGCACTGGCCTTTTGAGATGGGCTCTCTTCACTCAGCATGATTCCGTTGAGATGCATCCGAGTTGTTGCCCGCGTCAGTGGCTTGTTCCTTTTCCGTCTGTTGCTGAGTAGTGTTCCGTGATGCGGATGCACCACGGCTGATTAACCGCTTACCCACTGAAAGACACTGGAGTCTCCAGTTCAGAGCTGTCACTAATAAAGAGCTATGAACATGCATGTACAGGTTTTTGTATGAACCTAACTTTTCCTTTCTCCGTGATAAATGCCCAGGAGTGTACTTCCATCACTTTTAATGAAGCAGGCGTCGACCAGTCGAGGTCTTTCAGGAGACACTCAGTCCCCTTTCTGGAAAGCAGAGGGCTGGGTGGGCACGCGCGCTTCTTCCCACAGCCAGCATGCCTTCGCACTCACCCGAACACCATATCTGGGCTTCAGGGGCTGGAGAGCCAGCAAGTTCCTTGGAGTGTAAAAGGTCCCATTGGGCCTCTTACACCAAGGTATAGAGACCTGTCCCTTCATGTGGCTGCCAAAAATGGCAAGAGGCCCAGTAACAAAGCCCTTCCCTTTGAGCCCAGCCCAGGGCTGGGAAAGGGGCCAGCTGAGGGGCTGCCCGGCTGCGGGAGCCTCTCTGGGGGCTGGAGCCCTCCCCGCACCCTCAGAGTCATGCCAAACCCCATCTTTTTCAGGGAGACCAAGGGCAAGATGGAGCTGCTGGACCTCCAGGGCCCCCTGGACCCCCTGGGGCCCGGGGCCCTCCTGGCGACACTGGGAAAGATGGCCCCCGGGGAGCACAAGGCCCAGCGGTAAGAGGGGGCAGGGGACTGGCCCACCAAGGACCTGTCCTGTACTGACCAAGACCCCAAAGCATCATCTCAGAGCCGACCCCAACCCCAGCACTATCTCTAGTGCAGACCCAGCACGATCTTAACCCCAGTCCAGGCACCGAACCTGGGCCCAACCTTAACTCCGACCCAGCCCCAGCCCCAGCCTCGACCCCAGTTCGGATCCTGTCCCTGACCCAGACTTAGACCCATCCCTAGCTCCAGCCCGGACGCTTACCCAGTCAGACCTTAAATGTAACACTAATGGGGTCCCTAACCCCAGTCAAGACCTTGGCCCCAAATTCATTCCCAAATCCTGACCCACACCCCCAATTCAAACAAGTAACCAGCCCCCAACCCTGCCCTGACCCCTGCAGACTGTGACCCTGACTCCAAACCGAGCTCTAACCCCAGATAGACCAGAAACCTAACCCTGCCCTTGGTTGCCGCCTCAGTCCCCATCCTGACAGCCAGACCCTGAGGCCCTGCGTGGCCCTCTCTCTCTCTCTCTCTGCTGGTCTTTAGCAGCCCTCTTCCTCTCTCTGCCCTCCGTGGTCCTCCCTGGTGCTAACGAGTTCTCTGAGTTCTCCTGGGGCCCTAACCCAATCCTGGGGGCCAGACCACACCCTGCCACCCTCTCCCTACCCCACGGATGCCAGCCTGCCCTCCCTGCGTTGTGGAGCCCACACCCCCACCAAACAGGCAGCCACTCGGTGGCTCATCTTTGTCACACGGCCCGAGTCTGGCTCTGTCATCTGTGAGTGGGGTGGGCGGTGCCGCTCCTCAGGGTTTGGGGAGGATGACACGAGATAATGTACTCAGAGCCCCAGCCGGGCCTGGCATGAGGTTTGGGCTCAAACATGACATCCTGCACCCCTCATTGCTGTCCTCTCAGGGTCCCAGAGGAGAGCCTGGACAAGACGGCGAGATGGTCAGTATCCAGGGCCTTTCAGAGCCGGGCTGACGGGACTGCGGTTCCCAGCCCCGGAAACCCCTTTCCCACACACACTGACACCAGGATTGTGCGTGAGCGTGTGTGTGTGTGTGTGTGCGTGTGAGTGCATTCGGACACACGCCTGTGCACACTTGTGCTCCTGCCTCTGGATGGGCGAGGTGCCAGCCCAGGCAGAGTCTGAATAGCCCCACGTTCCTGTCGGGGACCTGCAGTCCACCCGTCACCACCGAGCCCTCGTGCGGAAGCCGTCCACGGCACGCGGAGTCGGGCCTGGAGTGGGCAGCACAGCCCCCGTGCTAGCGACAGCCCTGCCTCCTGCTCGGTGGGACTTGGTGTGAGGAAGACAAGAGCAGGAGTGGCCTCCGCTGTGTTATCTGACACCTTCCCTTCTCCTGTTCCAGGGCCCCAAGGGACCCCCAGGGCCCAAGGTGAGTGTGCCTCACTCCCCGACCCCCAGCCTGTGGGGTGGGCTCCTGCAGCAACACCTCCCCCCACATGAAAGCCCAGACAGTAGGGCCAGGAAACCAAATTCTGTGACTACGGGCAAGTTACTGCGTGTCTCTGGGCCTCAGCTTACTCATCTATTAAATGGGGCATAATAAACCTTTTCTGCCTTCACACTAAGTTGTGAGGATTGAAACAAAAAACATGTTAGCTTTTTGGTTTTTTTTTTTTTTTGAGACAGAGTCTCTCTTTGTTGCCCGGGCTAGAGTGAGTGCCGTGGCGTTAGCCTAGCTCACAGCAACCTCATACTCCTGGGCTCAAGCGATCCTCCTGCCTCAGCCTCCCGAGTAGCTGGGACTACAGGCATGTGCCACCATGCCCGGCTAATTTTTTCTATATATTTTTAGTTGTCCAATTAATTTCTTTCTATTTTTAGTAGAGACGGGGTCTCGCTCTTGCTCAGGCTGGTTTCGAACTCCTGAGCTCAAACAATCTGCCCGCCTCGGCCTCCCAGAGAGCTAGGATTACAGGCGTGAGCCACCGCACCTGGCCAGCTTTTTGGTTTTTAATAGACTTTATTTTTAGAACAGGTTTTTGTTTCGGTTTTTTGGGAGGTTATTTTTGTTTTTGTTTTGCTTTGTTTTGAGAAGGATCTCACTCTGTTGCCCAGGCTGGAGTGCAGTGGCATCATCATAGCTCACTGCAGCCTTGAACTCCTTGGGCTCAAACGAACCTCCTGCCTCAGGCTCCCAAGTAGCCATGACTACAGGCATGCGCCACCACACCCAGCTAATTTTTAAATTTTTTGTAGAGACAGGGTCTCTCTGTGGTGCCCAGGTTGGTCTCAAACTCCTGGCCTCAAGTGATCCTCCTGCCTTGACCTCCCAAAGTGCTGGGATCACAGGCGTGAGTCACCTTGCCCGACCTAGAACAGTTTTTGATTCACGACAAAATTGAGTGGGAAGTACAGAGAGTTCCCGTATCGCCCCTGTCCCCACACGTGCACAGCCTCCCCCACATTCATTACAGCTGAGGAGCCTGCACTGCCACATCGTCACCCAAGGGCCACAGCTCACACCAGGGTCCTTCTGGCGCTGTGCGTTCCGAGAGTTTGGACAAACATATCACCACGTTGACAAGTACCCACCGTTGCAGTGTCACAGAGTATTGTCACTGCCCTGCCAGCTCTCTGTGCCCTACCGCCTCCTCCCTTCCCTCTCCCAGCCCTCCGTGTCCGTGTCGTGTGGTCGCAGCGTGCTGGGCGCGGCCTTTTCAGACAGGCTCCTTCCGCCTAGTGACACGCACTCGCCTTCCTCCGTCTCTCATGGCTCGACAGCTCGTTTCTTTTCAGAGCCGAATCGCGTTCCCCTGTCTGGCTGGTCCGCAGTGTGTGTATCCACTCACCCGCGGGTGATCCTCTTGTTTGCTTCCAAGTTTTGGCGATTATGAAAAACGCTGTCAACATCCAGCTGCAGGTTTCTGTGTGGACACGCGTGTCCCACCACATTAGCTCCTGACGCCCTCTCCGGATGTCAGCCCTCTCCCTTCCCCCTCCTCGGCGGCGGCTGGGTGGAAAGCAAGGCCCTCCCTGCCTGGGGAGGAGAGATGGAAAAGGGCTCCCTCAGTGCGCGCCGGCCGCGTGCCCGGGCTCGCAATGCGCCCTCTGGCGGAGGCGGAGCGCCACCTCCCCAGTGTCAGGAGCAGCGACTTGTCTGGAGTCGTTGAGCTTGGGGGTGACTGGCCCAGGAGTGGAATCCAAGACTGTCAGCCCACCGCCCGTGAGCCCCTCTCTGAGGGCTCCAGGGGTCTCTGGGCTGGCCCTGGGCAGGGCCATTGGTGCCACTTCTACCAGAGGGACAAGAGGGCTGTGTGTGCCCAGGCCACGCCTATGGCTCTGACCTCTCTCTTGCGCCCCCCTTGCCTCCCCCTCAGGGCGAGCCCGGTGTACCTGGGAAGAAGGTGAGGGGCCCGAGGAGGAGGTAGCTGGGGACCGGGGGGCAGGGGAGGGGGCGGGGGGAGTGGGGATGGGAGCCCCCAGCAGGGCAGAAGGCCTTCCGTCCGCCAGACCAGACCCTCCCGGTGGGTGGCTGCCCCAGCCTAGGTCTCAGCGGAGCCAGAATCTCACTCGTTCTTTCCCTTCCTCAAACATCAAATTCATGCCCACTTCAGGGCCGGGAAAGTGGCTCCCGAGTGTGGTCCTGGCACCAGCAGAATCAGCGTCACCCGGGGCTTGTTAGGAATGCAGATTCAGGGCCACCCAGACCCAGACACGCTGAGGCTGGGCCCCGGTCTGTTTAACCAGGCCCTGGGTGACACTGATGTGAGCTCAAGCCTGGGAACCACTGAACAAGAACGATCTCCCCGAGTCCCTCTCCGTGGTGCCATCCCCTTCTGTCCTCTTCCCAACACCCCACTCCTTGACACGGTGCCTGCATTTGCTCATCTCTTCTCCCCCCGCCACCTCCGACTGTCTGAGGAGGGTCTGGTCTGCGGGGCCTGCAGGGGCGCCCACAAAATACTTGTTGAATGAATGAATGAATTCACTGTCACTCAGCTGCCCTTCCGTTCTTTCTGCCAGTTCCTGCTGGGCTTGCTCTGGGCTGGTGCTGGGCTGGTGGGGACAGGGGACAGAGATGGATCTGACCTCCCCTACCCTCGAGGGGCGAGGCGAGGAACTGCCCCACCCAGTGTGCCCGGTGCTGGGGCCAGGAGGGCTGGTGTCTGTTCCAGAGAGGGGAGGGACGGCCGGTGGTCCGCACGTCCGGCCAGCGAGCTCCAGCTGCTCTCTCCTCAGGGGGATGACGGGACGCTAAGCCAGCCAGGGCTCCCTGGACCCCCCGGGCCCAAGGTGGGTGTCTGCCCCTCCCTCAGCAGTCCCTTGCCTACCACCTCCCCAGTTTTTGTCTGCCTGGTGAAGCCCCGTCCTGGCCCCTTCACCGGCATGGGCTACTACCCAGGCCACCAGCGCAAGGCCACGGAGGGCCCTGGGCGCCTCTTGCCAACGGGCCCGGCCCCTCGTCTAGGCCATTTCCCTCCCTTCACTCCCCCAAGCCCTCTTGGTTCCCATTTCAGGGGACCCCACTCTGCACCCTGTCCCCGAGCCAGGAATTGGGGGTCATCCTCAAGCTTTCCTCCTCCAGCCCCTCGCGACAGCCCCAAATCCTGGCCAGCCAGCCTCCAATTGTCTCGTGAGCCCTGAGCGGCCCCAGTGTGTGCCGAGGTCCAGACCGGCAAGTGGCAGCTGTGGTCCTGCGCCCCGAGCCGGGGAGAGCCCTGGGGCGGGCGGGCTCGGGCACCAGGCCCCACAGCCCCGGCACCCCCTGGCTTGCCCCCAACCCCGCGCTCGCTCTCACTGCGAATGTTCATTTCAGGGCGAGCCAGGGAGTGTGGGGCCCCAAGGAGAGAACGGCGTGGACGGTGCCCCAGGCCCGAAGGTGACTGTGTGGCGCACGGCCCCGGACTGCAGGCCCCTTCACACTCGCCCAGTCGGGAGGGCCCACGTGGCTTCACCTCTAATGTGCCCTTTTGAGGAGGGCCTGGGGCCGGGGGTCTCCTTGGCCTTGCAGGGAGAGGCTGGCCTGAGGGTGGGTGGCAGTCCCTGTGAGTGAGTGACAAGGCCTCCGCTGGGGCCCAGCTTTGTGGCCAGCCTACCACATAGCCTCGGACTCCCAGGCCCCGGTGTCCCCGTCTCTACGCAAGGGGGGTCAGAGGAGGGTCCTGGCCCTGGAGTGCCACTCCCTACATTCGGCCACTAGGGCTCCAGCCTTGTGGGAAAGGGGCCTGCAGGCGGGGCAGGGGTGGGGATCCTCGGGCTTCACATCTGCACCCCTGCTGCCACCGTGTGTCTCCACAGGGGGAGCCCGGCCACCGAGGCACGGACGGCGCTGTGGGGCCCCGGGTAAGCCGCCGCCCTCAGCCAGGCCACACTGATGGAATGCAAGGGTCATGGCCCTGTCCCCACAGAGAGCCCAGAGAAACAGTGGAGCCACAGGAACTAGGAGTCTTTAAATTTTTTAAATAATTTCTAAGTGATTTTTTTAATTTCATGATACCTGCTTTTGGTAAAATGCTCAAATGTGAATATATAAAAATAAGAGTCCCAACTTCTTATTAAATAAGAGCTCCCTCCTCCCCAGGTGAGTGCATGCCAACCCTCTTCTTTGCACACTCAAACCCAGGGCTGTGGTCTGTCGTGTGGCATGACCCTGCCCACAGTGGGCTGGGCCTTGCCTTTTCCTGCCCCACACGGAAGTTCCTCCCTGCCACCAGGAGCACAGCCACCCCAGCCAGCCCCAGATCCTCTGCGACCAGCCCCTCTCAACACGCTTTATGTTGACAGCTGGGACCGCGTCCTCAGCTCTGTCACCAGGATGGCTTCTTCCTCCAAAAAGTGGATCTGAGCCCCCAGCTTGGCTGCATGGGTGGCCAGGGACTGGATTAGGCAGTGAACATGGAGCCTGGACCATGGAGCCGCTCGCAAAGGAGGCCCAGGCCTGGGTCCCTCTGCCCTTCGCAAGGGGCCGGCTCTGGGCCCGAACCAAAGCGCTTACCTCCCTCACTGTCCTCCTGGCAGCCGCCAGCCTGGGCTGGGACGTGAGATTCAGAAGGGAAGGGCCAGGCCAGTGGCAGTGCATTTGTGGTGGGTGTGTGGGCATGTTTGTCAACGTTTAAAAATCTGAAGAATTTCACGTCAAAATCAGGCTTTCCATTTTCCCTTGAGAACTCAGGGGTCAGGCCTCCGTGTGCTTGAACGCCTGTATTGAGGCCTATCACGGCCACCTTCAGCTCAGACCAGGCGGGGCGTGTTCCTCAGTCTCCCCTCCTCCACCTGCCCCTACCCTCACGTGCTGGGATCGCGCCAGCTTGCATCCGAGAACTAGCGCACAGTAAGCGTGCGTGTGGGCCCGGGTGACACGGCTCTTCATTCACCTCCTCTCTGGCTGTGATGCAGCGACAGCTACTGCTTCACCCACCCATATAGCTCTTCCCTGAAATTCCCATGCTTCTTCCTGCCTCAGGGTCCCCCAGGCCTCAAGGGCGAGCAAGGAGACACAGTGGTGATTGACTACGACGGCCGGATCCTGGATGCTTTCAAGGTAGTGTTCCCGGGAGGCACCCTAGATGTTCGTTTTCTTAAAGAATAATCGCTCATTTTATGTATTCATCCTGCACTTCTTTACACAAGGGGCCAGGGGTAGCTTAGCAAAAAGACCCCAACTTGGCCACACATGGTGGCTCACGCCTATAATTCTAGCACTTTGAGAGGCCAAGGCAGGAGGATCGCTGGAGCCCAGAAGTTTGAGGTTGTGGTGTGCTAGGATTGTGCCAGTGCACTCTAGCCTGTGCAACAGAGCAAGACCCTGTCTCAAAAAAAAAAGGCCCCAACTTCATTAGGTGTCTGATACGGAAATCAGTGCTGTGCTGAGACCCGCATGATGCTGAGAGACCTGCTGTGAATGTGGCTCATGTGGCCCTGAGCTCCCCAGCGGTCAAGGCAAAAAGGGAAGCTCCCCACTCAAGGGCAGGCGGCAGAGCATTTCCTGTTGTCTAGTCCCAGCACTGTCTCCCAGGGCCTCCCCCAGGATCACTGGCTGGAGGGCTAGGACTTCCAATGACTGCTGTGGGGGAGGAAGAGAGTGGCGAGGCCTGGCCCAGAAACCTCGGGAGATGTGTGGCCTCTGACCCTGCTCAGTCACTGGCAAACTTGGGACCCACCACCAGTGGAGAAAGAGGTTAGGTGCCAGCCGCTCTCAGGCACCCCAGAAGGTTCCCATGAAGTCGGGGAGGGGTGGTCATCGGAGACCAGACCGGGCGTTGGCACCTGATCCCAGCGGAGCTTCAATCCCAGCTGTCTCCCACAGGCCTCAGGGAAGTACAAGCTGACGGTAACCGTGGCCCACCGCGGGCCGGCACGGTGTGTGGCGTGGTGTGCTGCGGCCCCGGGGCACGCACGCGCATGGTGTGTCCCAGCCGGCAAGCCCCGTGGGAGAAGCTCTGCGAGTGCAGGGAGTCCGGAGGAGGACTGTGGATGCCAGGCTGGGACGATGACTCGATTTGATGGGCAGCGCGCAGCCATAGTCAGTTCTCGAGGAGGGCAATGATGCTAAAAAAATAAAAACCTAGGGGGGAAGCTGGCTGGGGAATGATGAGAAGGTGTAGGGGAGAGCTGGTGCCCCCAGGCAGGGAGGCGCTGGGCCTGGGCCTAGAGGAGAGCGGGTAGGATGGAGGACATGAGGGAAGACCAGGGACATCTCAGTGGAGATGGCAGCAAGAAGGGAGGACCCTGGGGGAAGGGACCCGGTGGTCGGGGGACTAGAGCTTGTCGAGAGGCTGAGTAGAGAGTGGTGATGAGCCGCTGTGGGTAGGCGGCCTGCAGGAAGGACAGGTGAGGACAGGAGTTTGGGAATGGGGGCAGACCTAGAAAGGCTAAAAACCCCACACTCCACCCATGAGACTGAGGAACTCCCCAGGACCGGCAGGCAACGGAGCCAGATGGTCAGAGAGCTCACAGGACAGGCAGAGAAGGCAGTGCCAGGCTACCATTGGGGATGCAATTTTGGCCCAGCCTTGAATACCAGCAGAGGATTTCAGCTTGCTTCCAGAGGCAATAGGGAGCCATCGCAGGGTCTTGAGCAGGGGAGTGCTGTGAAGAAATCTGTACTTGGGGCAGACTGGCTCTGAGGGCAGAGGGACCCAGGGCCCTCTGTGGCAGCAGACACCGTGCTCTCTTGTCCATTGCTGAGTGCTGCTCCCTGGCCTTCCCCAAGACTTGGGGGCCAGATCCAGGCATGTGCAGTGTGGCCTGACCTGGCTGGGGGAGAAGCGGGCTCCGAGGTCCCTTGACCCTGCTGCAGCTCCTCTGGACAGGGACTTGGCCCACAGCGGGGGTCTGGGCGGGCAGTGAGGGGAGACCCTGCCTAACCACTGACTGGCGTGACTTTCACACACAGGGTCCTCCTGGGCCACAGGGGCCCCCAGGGCCACCGGGGATCCCTGGAGCCAAGGTCAGTGTAGATGCAGCTATGTGGTCCCCAAGCCTTGTCTCTAGAGCCCGCCTCCCCCTCCTCCCTGCATGTGCCCTTCCGGTGCCCCCTGGGCTCCTGGCCTGGCTCCTGGGGCTCAGAGGAAGGGGCCCTGCTCCTTCCTAACCAAGCCAGGAGCCTTCGTCCTGGGCCCTGCCTACTCTGGGAGGCCTCCCTGGGAACCTCGTTCACATGTTTAAACTGAAAAATCAGCCCTTCGTGACATCACAGCAGTCCCCAGATGTGCATAGCCCATCCTGCGGCTGGTGCCCCTTGGTTTATAGCCTGCCGTTTGTGCCAGGAGAAGGGGCCTAAGACTCTGAAGTCAGGCAGGTCTGGTCCTGGCACTGCTGCTCCTGGGCTCAGCGGCCTGGGACAAGCCACTTAACCCTCCAAGCCTCGGCCTCCAGTCTGCGCCATGCCAGCTACAGATCCCAGCCAGGGGCCACATCTGCCCATCGGGGGCCACGGAAATGAAAGGGAGGAGGTGGTGGGCACCTTCCTGGAGGTCCAACTGCAGGGCCCCCACCCAGGCATGCTGCGGGTCAGGAGGCAGCCTGGCCCAGCCCTCAGGCTACCGACCCCTCTCTGGCCAGGGAGGCATAACCCCTCTTACTGTCTGTTTCCTTCCAGGGCGAGCTTGGACTGCCCGGCGCCCCAGGAATCGACGGAGAGAAGGTCTCTGGGCCCTTCATTTCCTTGGTGATGCCGGTGCCTGGTGCTGGGCTCTGTGTGTGTGTGTGTGTGTGTGTTTGTGCGCTCATGCACTTGTGCGGTCAGAGTCAGAGAGAAACCACCGTGTGCGAGAGGCCACGGGATATGGCGGCAAAAGGTGTGGACTCCAGAGCCAGGCTGCCGGCTGCACGTCCTGGTCTGCCTGCGGGCCTTGGACAGGTCGCTCACTCTAAGGCAGGTTCCTCGTGCACAGCTGAGAGGTGCTAGGGCTGTCATGAGGGCTGAATAACCGTGTATGTAAAACGCTTAGAGCAGTGCCTGCCACAGGGTAGCAAAGGGTCCACAAATGTCAGCTACTAGCATCACTGTCATTGTCGATATCATTGTAACTACACATGGTGTGCACACGTGTAATCCTACACAGATATGAGGATATCCGGGGGGGTCACTCGCTATTCGAGGGTGTGTCTTTCCTGGGTCCCCAGTGTGTGGCACGCCTTGGATGTTACGACTGGCTGAGTGGAGGGGTGCAGTGGCTGGAAGGGTGTGTGGGATTGGCAGTGCCCACCACAGGCTCCTGAGCTGTGAGCACAGAGTTGACCCCACAACTGCCCCCCAAGAGGCAGCCCCAGGCCCCTGTGCCCCGCCCCCTCCTCCCCATCCCCCTGCCCCAAGTGCCTGCATCCCAGCCTGCAGTGAGGCCGGAGTGGGGTGTCCCCTCCCTGTCTCCATCCAGATACCCCCCAACATTCTGCTGAGGCTCCCAGCCACCTGGGCTGGAGGTAGGGACCCACAAAGAGGAAGCGGGGGCCTGGCCTGGACTAAGCTCTGGGGACCTACCCGGGGTGGGGAGGGAAGATGCCTGCCGAGCCCCACTAATCCCTTGTTCTTGTGGCTTTCAGGGTCCCAGAGGACCAAAAGGAGACCCAGGGGAGCCCGGGCCTACCGGACTCAAAGGGGAAGCTGGCGAGATGGGCTTGTCCGGCCTCCCGGTATGTGGCTGGGCTGGGCCACACGCTGTGGCCAGTCCCGAGGAGAATGTGTGCCCACCACAGGCGGCTGCCGCTGCCTCGGTGCCGAGCCCGGGGCACTCTAGGCTCCCGGCCAGCGCTGCCCCCATGCTCCCTGAGCCTCCACTTCCTCATCCGTAAGAGGACCTGCCCCGCGGCATCCTCCCCAAAGATGAAATGGGAGGTGCAGGCTGGGTGCGTTAACCCTGTGCGCTCTGCCCTGAGCTGGCTCCCGCCCCGCCCTCACTGACTCCGAACCCAGACGGACAACCTCACCTCCCTGCCAGGTGTCCTCACCTCTAACGGGGGTGAGAACTCTCCGCCCCCACAAGGGGACGTGCGGACAGGGCTGCGAGTGGTGGCTGGCAACCCATAGATGGCCACTGTTGTCATCATCACCATTGTTATTGCTGCTCTTGTGGCTGCACTGGAAGTGCCACCGGGTGTCTGGCAGCCACTGGAAGCCCTCACGTCCCAACCATTGTCCGTCCCTGAGGATTACTCCAGAGGTGGCGCTGCGGTGTGAAGCGGGGTCTTTGTCCCGGAGCACTGGTTGCCCCTACGCCACAGGAAAGCAATCTGTGCGCTGTCCACGTGCTCTCTGAAGACCTGCTCTGCTCACCACCTGGGGCCTGTTCCACTGATTTAGGGCACATTTTTTTAAGCTGCAAAGGCCAGCTTATCACTGCTGCAAGGCAGTTGTGTGGGGAAGGAAGGGGAAGTCGCTGAGCACCGGTGGGTGGGACTTTGGTGCTGGACAGAAAGAGTTCACAGGCCATCCCATCCTGCAGGGTGCCGACGGCCCCAAGGGGGAGAAGGGAGAGTCAGCATGCGACAGCCTGCAGGAGAGCCTGGTAAGGGGCGCTAAGGGTCAGCGCTGCCCTCAAGCACCCAGCCCAAGCTGAATGGGGGCTCGAGCCTTGGGACAGAAAGGCCACCTGGCCTGACCAAGCCCAGGGCAGCGGGGGAGAGTAGCAAGGAGGCCTCGGGCTGTGTCCTCCACCTAAGGCGCATCCAAGAACCCCAGGGCAGCCCTGGGCCCCTCACCAGGCTGTGCCCTCCCGGAGACGGGAAGGAGGCTCACCCCAGGGGCCAGGGCCCAGCACCCGGGTGCGCAGCCAGTGAGTGAGCGTGGGTGGGTGAGGGATGACGGCGCGGTGGGTGACTAACCCATCTCTGACCCTTTCTAGGCCCAGATCGTAGTGGAGCCGGGGCCCCCTGGCCCCCCTGGGCCCCCAGGCCCCATGGTAAGGATGGTTTGGATTGAAGCAGCCAGGATACCAAGAGGGTAGGGGGCCCAGGCCCCGGAGCCATGACCGGGGGGACAGGCATCCTCATGGGGGAGCCGGGCATGTCCAGCAAAGAAAGCAGAGCCCAGGGCAGGGACCAGGGGCCAGCAGATGGCCTGAAGCCTTTGTGGCCGCTACAGGAGAGGGCCCTGGCCTGCGGTCTGGACCCAGCCGGACAGCCCTTCTGATCTGTTTCTCCTCCCTCCGTAGGGCCTTCAGGGAATTCAGGGCCCCAAGGTGAGTGGGTAGAAACCCCCTGCTCACCTCAGACTCACAGCCTGGGCAGGGTCAAAAGCCTTGCTGGTGGGCAAGTGGGGGACCCACACCCAGCCAGGGACCTGCACCCAGCCCCAGACCCAACCCTGTGTCCTCCCGGTGCCCGAACATTCCGAGTCTCCGGAGTGTAACATGCCTGATGTCCTTGGCCGGCGCCCCCACCTGGGGCTTGCTCTTTTGCTTCCCTGCCCAGGCCCGCCTGTCTCCCCCTCTCCTCCTCTGGTCTGCCTCCTGCTGTGTCTCCCTCCTCACCTTCTCCACCTTTCTCTGCGTCTCTCCCCCTCCTGCCCCCACACACAGCTGTTTCTCAACTGCCCACAGACGGAGCATGAAGTCTTGGGGTGGGTGTGCATTACATAAAGTCGTGTTCTCTGCTCTTAAACTAAAACCGAAGTGCGGCCTGCCTGTGTGCCCTGCCCGGGGGAGGCAGACAGGAAGGGGAGGGCATCTGGCCTTGCTGCTTGGCACGCCCGGTGCTGCCCTGGGGAGGAGCACATCTGTGCTTCCCCAGCTCGGAGGCCAGATGGGAGGCTCAGTCGTGGGATCCCAGGCCCAAGTGGGGCCGAGCATGTGGCCCAGCCAGACGCGCTGCTTCTGGTTTGGTTTCTCCCAAGGCCTCCCCAGACCGTGTTTACAAGAGGCAGCTGTTGTCACGGACAGGTCCAAGGTTGGGGCTGAGAAACCTGACTGGTACTCAGCTCTGCCACCTCCCTTCCCAGCTGTGTGGCTGGGCCCGTCCCCGGCCCTCCCTGCACCCCCTGCACCTCCTTTCCTCATCTGTGGCAGGGGTAACTGCAATCACCCTCCATGGTTACTAAGGGAGCCGGAGTGTGGGAAAAGGTGCAATGCACGTGCCTGTAGCTCATCCCAATTATCCTCGCCATGGAGGAAGCTGGGCCAGGCCTGGGGGGCCTGGATCTGTCCCTCTGCCGGGCACACCCAGCTTCCATGCAGGCCCCAAGCATGCCTGTCCTGCTGTCTGTCTGCCCCCTACTCCCTGACTGATTTCCCCCTTTGCTTCCAGGGCTCGGATGGAGCCAAGGGAGAGAAGGGCATGTCGGGCGAGAGAGGCCCCAGCGGCCTGCCTGTGAGTGTCTCTGCCTTGTTTGTCCCCAGAGGGTCACTCCTGTAACTTGCATGCCTCCTGACCCAGTCCCTTTCTGTCCAGGGGCCAGTTGGCCCACCGGGCCTTATTGGGCTGCCAGGAACCAAAGGAGAGAAGGTAACCACCTACTCGGACCCCGTCCCCAACTATGGCCGTGTGTCCACAGTGTCAGTCAGCCCTGGGTGCTCAACCCTGTACCTCACGGGGTCCCTGCACCTCACAGGGCCAGAGTTCAGGCTCTGTGGATGCCACGTCTTCCCTGTCCTCTGTGCCTGCATGGTCGATGGGTCTCCCTGCCCCCATGTCTGTGGCCAACCCACAGGGCTGAACTTCATCAGCTGCTGTGCTCCCGGAACTCCCCCAACCCCTCTCACTTCTCTGTGTCTCTCCTCAGGGCAGGCCTGGGGAGCCAGGACTAGACGTAAGTGTCTCAACGTTCACTCTGAGTGTTCTGGTCCCTCCTGTGTGTATCTTCCACCCTTACGCGGTAACCTGATCTGGCTAGCTCAAGTGCGACCCCCTTTCCCAGGGCTGGGACTGCAGCTGACTCCTGTGTCCTCAGTGCCAAGTCCAGTGCAAAGCCCAGAGTCGGTGCTTTATGGAAGGCTGGATGGATTGTTGATGGATGGATGGACGGATGAGTGGGTGGATGGATAAGGGATGGATGGATAGACGGACGGACGAGTGGATGATAGATCGATGATGGATGGACAGACGAAGGGATGATGGATGGATGATGCATTGTAGCAAGGAGGTGGGGAGAGCAGTGAGGAGCCTGTTTCAGTATCTTGGTGACACATGATAAGACTTCAGCTAGAGCAGTATCGTGAGAAGGAGAGGAAGGGAAATATTAGCCCAATGTTGAATGTATCAAGCCTTTTTCGGTAGCATAGGTAGAAAACATAGTTTAAACTGGTCTAAAATGACTTATAACTGAAAAGTCCGGAGGTTCAGCCACGGATCTCCTGTCTCTGCTTCCCCTGTGTGGGAATCATTCCCAAGCTCCATACATGGCGAGGCAGAGCCAGCCTGCATCCTGCCAGGCCCAAACCCAGAAGAAAGAACATTTGTCTCACTCTAGCATTCTAGAGGAAGTCTCCCGGGGTCTTACTGGCCCGGTCAGGTCGGCACCGCACCACGGCTTGGCCCTGGGAATGCAGGCCTGCGCGCTCGCTCAGCCCTGGAGGAGGAGGCAGTGGCTGGTGAAAGTCAGTAGCTATTGCAGGAGAGACAGTGGCCAGAGACAGGGCTGCGAGGACTCCGGCGTCCCCCCTAGACTTTAAAAAGAGAATGTTGCCTTGGAGACCGAGTGTGGACGAGGAAGAGGAAGAGCCCGGGTTTCTGACAGGGAGGGCTGTGTCCATTGGTGAGAAGGGACAGGACAAGCCTGGATCCAGTTCAGGCGCGGGTGCGGGGAGTGCAGCGGGAGACTGCGTGCCTGCACAAACGTGGCCATGGCTATCTCCTAGGAGGCCAGGAGCTCAGAGTGGCATCTCAGTGCCAAGCCTGGGACCCTCCTCAGCTCCACCAGGCCCAGCTGAAATGGGGACCCTGCTCTGATCGGAAGCTTCCTTTGAACCCCCAGCCCTGGATGGAACAGCTTTCGCCCGCCACCCTGCCACCCCTTTTCATACCTGTGTCACTGAGCACTGACCTTCGGCAGCGGCACTCTTGCCTGCCCCGTTAGACATGGGGGGACATGTCCACTGCCTTTCTCTGTCCCCAGTGTCCAGCCTAGTTCCTAGTGGGTGCTTAATCATACTGCTTGCATGGAAGGACAGATAGACGAATGGACAGACGGGTGTGCAGAAGCTGAGCCGAGGGCAGAGAATGAGAGATCGCCATTTCTCATTCTGTCGAAGCAACTTCCACGGGTTTCTGGAGTCTCTATGCCCAGCCAAGCCGAGGCCAGTGCAGCTGCGCCTGACTGCCGTGCGAGGAAGCTCCTTGCCGGCAGCTCCGCCCGGGGGCTCCCGCCCGAACAGCGACAATGGTCTGCTTTGCAGGAAGCAGAGCTGGTGTCCTAAGTGCATCGGCCTGGTACCCAGCACGTGTGTCACCTAACAGTTGGGGCCAGACCCGCTTGTGCCACGAAAATGCGTGGAGAAAGGAGGGGTGTGGACGGGAGAGGAGCAGAGATGAGAGGATAACAGGGGGGCAGGCCTGCAGCCTCATGCTCAGCCTTAACCTTGAATCCTCTCGTCAGGGCTTCCCTGGACCCCGAGGAGAGAAAGGCGACCGGAGCGAGCGTGGAGAGAAGGTGGGGGCTGGGGACAGGAGCTGGGGCAGGGGCAGGGGAGGAGAGCCCAGGATAAGAAGGCGGAGAGAAGCCGGTGGCGGGTGGCGGTGGGAGGGGGTCGCGCTGAAGCATCAGGGTGGGACTCGACTGGCTGTTGGTGCTGGAGGGTCCCGAGCCCGGAAGCCAAGGCCATACCACCATGTCCCCTCTGTGCAGGGAGAGCGGGGGGTCCCCGGCCGGAAAGGAGTGAAGGGCCAGAAGGGTGAGCCGGGACCGCCGGGCCTAGACCAGCCGTGTCCTGTGGTACGTGTCGGAGAAGGATGGCAGCCTGGCCTCATGTCTTTTCTGCCTCTGACCTGGGTCATCTTCCCTGTCCTCAGAACTCAGTTGCAAGTCCCGCGCCAGCATGCCCACACTGCCAGGGCCACCGGTGCTACTGCTGCTGCCGCCATCGTCCCAGCTCCTCCGGCTCTGGCCCTGACCCCCACCATAGGCATGGCTGGGGGACCCAGCCCCTCTGTCACTGCCCCTCATTCCTTGGCCCCAAGGCAGGGCTGGCTTAAGTGGGGACCCTTGGTGAGCCACCTTGGGCGGGGCTTGGAGAGGGGCTCGACCAGGTTCGGAGCTGCCTTTCCCGGAGTCGTCACTAAGGTCAGGGCCCGCCCGGGAGAGCGCCAGGCCCTGAGGAAGAAGCCCAGTGGCCACAGGCAAGCTGCTGAGTGCAGGGACAGTGAGCGCCCCGCCGTCGCCCCTGCCTCCCAGGTCCACAGTCTGGGTCGAACTCCCTCTGGGCTTGAGGCCAGGCGGGGCTGCAACGCAGCTTCCCCACCATGGAGGGTGGGGCCCGCTGACCTCTCTGGGTGTGTGCCTCCTCTTCCTTCCTGCCCCCCAGAAGAGCCTTTCTCTGGGCGGGGGCAGCCCAGGCTCTTCCCCAGGAGTCCTAGCTAGCCCACCGGAGCCAGTGCCTGCAGCAACCAAACCTCCTTCCTTTGTCTAGAAGGCAGGGGGGTTTACATTCCTGCTCTGCCAGTGGAGCTCAGAAAAGAGAAAAACAAAACAGCTGGGTTTCCATGGGAAAACTGGCCAGATGTCCACACGCAGCTGGGGGCCTGGGGCGAGGGGCCTCCAGCTGTGATGTGTGCAAGCCGCCCCACCCTCCGGAGGGCGTCAGGGCGGGGCCGCCTGCTACATTAGCCCACCGTTCCTCAGTTTCCTCATCCGTGCGGTGGGGCGGGAACCCCTCCCTCCAGAGGTTTTGGGAAGTAAACGAGAAAGACGTGCGAGCGGCGTGGTGGGCACACAGAAAGGGCCGGGGCAGCAGGCGGGTTAGCCCAGCCCCACAGCTCCGGGCCCTGGGCCGGGACCTCCTTCCAAGTCAGTAAGCCCTTTGTCTCCTTTGAAACAGGAGAACCCTACATGCCGAGGCCAGCAAGGCGCACTGGGCTGGCACAGCCAGGCAAGGGGCATCAGGCCCTGCCCTGCGGTAGGCGGTTGGGCCTGCTGTGTGCTGTGTGCTGTGGGGCCTTCTGGGTGGCCAGGGCCTCTACTCTGCCCCTGCCCTCCCTCCCTGCAGCCTTCCTCCCCACCTTCCCTTTGGTCCCCAGCCTGTGCCCCGGCATACACATGGGAATGTTCCGGGGGTCTGCCCCATGTGTCTGAGGCCTGTGCCTGTGTTTTGGAACAGCATGAAGTGTCTTCTGTCCCAGGGTCCCCCAGGGGCCCAGGCCGATGGGTCAGTCTTTGTTCCTCTCCAATCTCCCCACCCTCCAGGCTGCCAGCAGAAGCCTGCCCCCTGCTCGTGTGCGACTGCTCGGGTGGGCATGGCCATGCTGCCAGACAGCCCCACCCCATTCCCAGTGTCCACCCTGGCAACCCGAGCCTGCCCTGTCCTCTGCTCAGATCCCGTCACAGGGGCCAGGACAGGCCAGTGTGGGATGCATGTCCTGGGCTTAAAACACTCTAAAAGGCATTCCTGCCAAAAGCCTGAAAGCTCTCAGGCCAGGGTGAGGAGTCAGAGCCACTGTCACCGCTGCCAGGCAGGGCCCAGGCCAGGGCCCCCTCCTGGCCAGCATGTCTCTGGCACAACACGCATTCTTCCCTAGTGCCCTCTGTCCCTGCCCACTGCACAGGGTCCCAACAAAGCACAGTGGGAACACGCTCAGGACAAGCACAGTAAAGGGCCCTCATGTCCCTCGACCCTGCTGCCTGGGTGGACAGAGGAGGCATCCTAGCCCTGCCTCGGTGGGCTGCAGCAGCCTCACACAGCAGCTCCCTGGACTGCATCTTTCTACGGACCAGGGAGGGGTGTACGGCGTGTAGGTAGCCGGCCAGACCCCAGTCCCAGTCACTGAAACCTTTTTCTTTGCAGGGCCCCGATGGGCTGCCCGTGCCTGGCTGCTGGCACAAGGTACCTTGCTGGGAAGAGTCTCTGTGGCAGGCTCGGGGGAGTGGAGCGAGGATGGGGGATGGGAGGGCTCACGCGGAGTTCTGGGCGTCTGCACAGCGACTGAATAGCCAGGTTTCCCGTCATGACCCTGGTCGTGACTCTCCCACCATGTGGTCTTGGGTGAGTGTGCGTAACCCACCTGTTGGGCACACTAGGGCTCAGCTGACACCTGGCCCAGCCAGTGCAAAACCATCAGTGCCTCCTGGGACTTGGTCCAACCTGCCCCGCTGAGAGGGAGTGGAGGTAGAGAGAAGAGAGGGAGGAAAGGAGGGGCCCCACGGGTTCCTGAGGACATGGGCAGGATGGGGTGCTGGAGCAGGGTGGCCTGGATGCGAGTGGGGCCAGAGGGGTCTCTGGGCCCCTTGTCACCTTCAGTCTCTCCTCCTTTTCCAGTGACCCCAGACCCAGCTCACGCCTGTACAGATCTGCGTGGACGTTTTTAATTTTTGTAAAAACAAAACAGTAATATATTGATCTTTTTTCATGGGATGTGCCGCCTGTGACCTTTTAACATTTGAGAGTGTGCCCACCCAGCCCAGCACCACCAGCACGTGACGCTGCAGGAACGTGGACAGGCCCATCTGGGGGCAGCTGGCCCTGAGGGCCCCCAGGGGACTTGGCTTTCCCAGGAAGGAGACGAAGGTGAAAGCACCTGCTCGGGACAAGCTGGAAAGGTCCTGGCTGGGCCTTCGGCCGCCTGATCAGCAGAGGGACTCACAGCTGTGGCGCGGCCCTGCAAGAGCCGCCCCTCGAAGCTCTGGAGCCCCCGGCACACACCGCAGCCAAGAGGGCCTAGGGCTTGGCAGCAGCTGCAGCTGGACCCAGCCACAGCCAGCTGCCCATACGCTCGAACTCCCCAGACAAGACTCCCGCCAAGCACTTGCAGCTGGACCTGGGGCACAGTCAGTAGAAAGCACCCGAGGGTCTAGCTCCCACCCAGTTCAAGAGGCCTCAGGACACCAGCTGCCATGAGAACGCATGTCCTCTGGCCAAGATTAGTGGCCAAGCTCTGTGATTGCTGTCGGGGATGGAGAGTCCCAGGCTGGACTGGCTGCTACTTCCTGTCTCCGTGTCTACATCAGCCAGAGCAGAGAAGGGACGGGGTTTTGCCTGGCCTGAGCAGGCAGGCCTCCAGCTCAGAGTCTGGGTCTCGCTGGCCCCACCTCTTCCACCCATTGCTCTGGCCAGCCTGCCAGACATGGTTCTCCTGGTGATTTGTGCAGGCGACACGAACCTCAGGGCCGGTTCCTAGCTGGCCTGCCTGAGCAAGGGGGCTGCGGCCAGAGCTGCCTACACTCTGACAAGAGGCTATTCCACCTCTAACAAGCATTCTCAGCAACCAGCTCTGTCCCAGCCACTCATCTCCCATTTCTGTGTAGATGGCTGTTGCTGCACGTAATAAACCACAAGTGTGTGTCTGGCCGTGCCTGTCCCTGTGGACTGCCCCTGGGGCACCTCCGGCTGAGGTTTCATCCTGGCCATTACTGCGTAGGGAGGGTAAAGGGGACCTCCCTGGGTCCGAGCCTCCCAGAAACCGGAGGAAGTAGTTCAGGATAGAGGCAAAGACAGGATTTGGAGTTAGGAAGATGCAGACTCAAGACCTGGTCCCTCCACAAGCAGCACTTCATGTCGCTGAGCCCCCGTGTGCTCCTCTGTGTTGGTTACCAGACTGCTGCGTAACAATCACCCCAAAACTTGTCACCAAGAAACAATGATCATTGCTGTTTCTTACGGGTTCTGGGCGTTAAGTTCTCCCACATCTGGTGGTTGACACTGGCAGTAGCTGGGGCCTCAGATGACCAGACCACCTACCAGTGGCTTCTTCACGTGGCCTGAGCTTCCTCACGGCATGGTGGCTGGATTCCAAGGGGGAATGTCCCAGGGGGACCAGGTGCGAGCTGTGGCACCTTCTATGGCCAAGCCTCAGCAGTCACATGGTGTCGCTTTCTGCCAGATTAGAGGGGAGCGAGATAGATCCTACCTCTCGATGGGAAAGTATCGACATCATACTTTCAGGAGAAAATGTGGAGTAGATCTCGCTGCAGCCATGTCAGCAGATGCAAGCTGCCCCTCACTGCGAGCTGGGATGGCAGTGCTCGCCCCGCAGCCTGCGGCTCAGTGAGGCTCAGCTGCACGAAATCCATGAGAACCCAGGACAGGTCAGGCACCCAGGAACGCCCAGGATTCTGATTTTTCTCTCTCCTCCCAACCCCAAGACCAAGCAAGGGCCACAGTCTTGCAAAGCATTTCCACATCTCCCATCACAGCTGGTTCTTATAACCCTAAGAGAGTGACCCGTTTCACAGATGATAAAACTAAGCACATCCAAGGTGGTGTAGACAAGAAAGGGTCTGCCATGATGGTGTCTCTGACAGTAACTGTGCATCCCCCTAGAAGTCTCTAAGGACAGGCCTAAGGAAGGCCAATGGACGGGTAGTCCCCGCCAGACCTCTGCCGCACGGCCCCCTTGCTAAGCAGAAGAGGCTCAACCACACACTGGCTAAGGAGGGAGGAATATGTTGAGACCGTCCTCTGTCTCCCTAAGGAGCTGGCCATAAGTGGCAGGCCATGCCGCTCGGCCAGCTATCTGGGTCACCAGGGAAGCCAGTAGTGGGAAAAGGAAGAGAAACACAGCGCAGCTGTGATGACCGACGGAGCTCCCTGTGTGTCAACACCTGTAGAGTGCCAGCATAGCCTCACGAATCTATGCACTCTACAGTTTGCAGTTCCCTCCTCCCTCCACCCAGGAACCTCACTTGATCCCCTCACCAACCCTGTCAAAGATGGGGCCTATGTGATAGGTGTCACTATTTCATTTTACATATGGGAAAACTGAACCTCAGAGGGGGCAGTCACCTGCCCAGGGATGCACAGCCAGGATGTAGTAGCAGGCTTGGGACTGGACCCAAGCTCTCGGATGTCCTCTAATCTCTTTACAAAATTGTTTGGCAGGGCATGGAATCTGGTAGACAGCCCCATGACACTGGGCGGCTGGCAGGCAGATCCTTGTGGGGGCGGTTAGAAGCCACATGTCCCCCCTTCCCCAGTCATCTGAGAGGGTTTCTGTCCTGCTCCTTTGGTCAAGATGGGGCATTCTTGGCCCACTGCTGCCCCCCTCTGGCATCATACCTTATATCCTCAGGCCTGCAAACTTTTCAACTGCAAACTTCAAAATTTAGAGCCTGCTGAGTCCTCAAAGAGCCTGGGGGGAGGACAGACAGACAAAGAGGAGTCAGTGATTTGCTCAAGGTCCCAGCTGACACACTTGGGAGTGCCCTGCCTCACAGCTGAGCCTCAAGGAGTGGAAAGTCTCAGGTCTGCAGCCAAGAACGGCAGCTCAGCTTCAAACTACCCCCTTCCAGAAGACAGAAACTGAGCCCTGCTGTGTGCCATGACAGCTAGAGTAGCCACAAGGACAACTATCCCCTGGTACAGATAAATCTGTGGCCTGACAAAACTGGGCTTACCTAGGTCTCCTTCCTGGTCCCTAGGAGATCGCTAGAAATGCACAGGATGCTTTTGGTTGTCACAATGATTGGGGGACACTCCTGGCATTCAGTGGAGGGAATGAGGGATATCAAACACCTGAAATGCATAAGACAGTCCTACTCAGCGATGACTCAGCTCAGAAAGAATGCCAGGGCCACCCCGGCTGAGAAACACTATGCCCTGGGTTCAAATCTTGGCTGAGCCCTTCCAGCCATCCCCCTCCTCCTCTCCCCTCCTTCCCCTCCCTTGGCCTCCAATGCTGCCTTGAGACCATGGACAGAGGAGTGCTTAGCAGGGGGCCCAGGCAGGAAGGTGGGGGGGCTTTCTGAGCAGAAGGAAGGTGAAGCCTCCTGGTGTTACACTGCCCCCTGCTACAGACACTCTTGGCCCAGGAAATGGCCCCGCCTGGTCTGACTTCCAACTATATTGCCTCTTAACCCTGGACGTCCCAGGAGCAGGTGAGATGTTAGCTGGGCCCTGCTATAGCCTTCTCACCCTTTACCCCAAGGCAGGAAAACCCCCTGAGCCAACGGGAATTCTCTGAGTTGCCCTGGGCCGCAGCTGTGGCTGGAGTTTGGGTTGCAAGACAGAGTTGAAGATGGGCCCCAAACAGGACTCTCAGACTCCCTCTACACACACACACACACACGCACGCACGCACGCACGCACACACACACGTTATATTAAAGCTGGGACCGCAGAGCGTAGAAGCACCACGGTGTCTCCACCAAAGCGGAGAAGCCGACACACGGAGAAAGCAGGGACCACTGTCCCACTCACACGCACAGGGTCTGTGAGGCCTTGATCCTCAGAAAAGAAGTACAGGCCACAAGCAATTAACCTCTCTGTTAATTTGGGAGGAATATTTTCGATAATCATCTAAAAGGTTCAGTTCAGCTTTACAACTGAAATCCCACTCGGTTCGGGATGATGAGAAAGTTCTGTTGCGTGGATGGTGGCGATGGTTGCACAACAATGTGAATGTAATTTTGCCACTGAATTGTGTCCTTAAAAATGGCTAAAATGGTAAATTCTGCTATATATATCTTACCATAATAAAAAAAAATAAGAAACTCCAAATGTTCTTTAATAAATGCGTTAAGCATTTTCCAATTTTATTGGGGAAAACAAATCAGAATAAGGGAGTGCCGCAGAGGACTGGGAATCACGACAAGAGAGACAGAAAAGGAGGGACAAGCAGGAGGAGCCTCCCCTTGTTACAGCAAGTGGTCCCGAGGACAAACCGAGCGGCACACGGAGAGTCGGAGAATCAAAGTTTATTCGCCGGTGGGCTCAGAGGGGCCTCGCCACCAAATTCTGAGCCCCGTCCACCCGATTTTTCCCACTTTTATTGAGTTGAGGTGATCCGAGGGGTGGGATATCAGGTGGCCAATGCCTGCCAGGCAATAGATTAGTTGATGTGTCAGGTAATAGGTTAATATTATGTTGCTACACCAGGTAATAGGGTAGCTGATGCGCCAGGTAGTAGGTTTAGTGTTATGCTGATGTGTCAGGTAATAGATTAGTTGATGGGCCAGGTAATAGGTCAGTATTATGCTGATGTGGGTCTTCCGTGAGGGGTGGGGGTCTCAGGTGGCTGATGTGCCAAGTAATAGATGGGGGTTTTCCTTATCACCCTCCCCAGGCCTGCTTGGGGTACAGCCCCAGGCCCTTGCTCTACAGCGTTTGTCAGGGTAGAAAGTCCCAGTGTCCCACCCCAGGAGGGGTATCTCTCAGCTTCCAGCCCATTGGAGGCCTTTTCTTCTCACTCCCGGGGCTGGAAGTCAAGCAGACCCCAGGGGGAGTCAGGCCTCTGCAGCAGACGTGCTGTGTCTGACGACAAAGCCCTTTCCCTTTCTGGGCCTGTGTCCTGGACATGTACAACAGGGCTCAGGAGGCTTTCCAACGCTCTTCCTGCCTCAACCGCATGGTTTTCTTAGCATTGATACACCTCGCGTCCGCCCTGCCTGGATTCTAGCAGTCACCTTGGTGCCCTGCAGACCGAGCCCACGTGATCTCTTGGCCAGCCCCAGCAGCGGCCGGCGCCGCTTCCCCTCCACCGAGCTGGGAAGGCCCTAGGTCCTGCCCGAGCACAGCAATGGCTTGCTTGCTCTGGCGCCCCTGCTGCGTTCCCAGCCCTGGGCTGGGTGCCAGTCACACACTCCCGTTTAACCTTCAAGGTGCGCCCCATTTTATGCGCGGGGAAGGGGGCTCAAAGACTCAGCCCGACCCGGGCGAGGCCTGCGGGAGCTCAGAAACACGCCCGGGTGCCGGACGCAGCCGCGAGGTCGCCCGGGGACACTTCCCCTGGAAGGAAAACCAGAGAGGCCTGGAAGGGCGAGGCCCAGGGCCGGGGCAGCTCTCGGCAAGGCGAGCACAAACCCTGCTCCCGCGCGCGACTGCCAGGTCAGGGCCCCGGGGCGGGGAGGCTGCCAGGCCCGTTTGACGAATGAATACAAGAGCGAAAGCAAAGCGGGCGCGGGGCGGGACCGGCGGGCGGGCGGGGCGGGGCGCGGCGACCGTGCGGGCGGGGGCAGCGGCGCCATGGCCGCGGCGCGGCGCGCGAAGGCCGACACGCTGGCGCTGCGGCGGCGGCTCCTCAGGTACCCGGCCCGCCCGCCGGGCCGGATCGCGACTCCGGCCCCGGAAGCTGGCGGCGCGGGCGGTCGCCACGGCCTCCCCGCAGTGCCATCTCCCGCCGCCCCTCGGCGCGCCCCGCGGCCTGGAGCCCGCCCCGGCGCGCGCCGCCCCGTCTCTGGCGTCCCGCTCGGCGCCTTCGCCCTGGCGCCCGGGAGCGCGGCGGCCGGTCGACAGGACCTGGGCCCGGCTTGAGGGGACCCGGGAAGGGGCTGAAGGGTCAGGCGAGGTTGGGGGCGGGGCGGCCGTCTCCCAGCGGCCCTGGAGAAAGTCTGCGCTCGGCGGGAGCGGGGCGCTGCGTGGGGCGTGGCGGCGGGTGACGCAGCCTCCCGCCGGAGCTCGGGCCGGCGCCCAGCAGGGCCAGCCCCTAACGCGGGTGCCCTCCGTGCCACCCATCCCGGCAAGGAAACGGCCTTACAGAGCCTTGGTGGGTCTGGGGCAACCACCTTGTCCCAGGATCCAAGGGACTGATGTGGGCACGTGCAGAAATGAGCAAGGCCACAGAGGCGTAGCATGACTTAAGAAACCATTTTAAGCATCAGCGACTTCTTACCCCCACCGTTTCCTCCTTTGCAGCCACATACGGAGTAGGGAGACGAGACAGGGAAGCAGCACCTTGCCCTTCACGCTTCTGTCCTTTCCGCAAACCGGGAAGGCGTGGGGGAGGCCTGTGATGGTGGACTTCCCCCTTCAGGTTTTCAGACATGGCTGTCCACTGCTTGCCTGTCCCCACAGCTCTTCCTGCAGACTCTTTTTTCCTGAGGATCCTGTTAAGATTGTCCAGGGCCACGGGCAGTACATGTACGACGAGCAAGGGGCAGAGTACCTCGACTGCATCAACAACGTGGCTCACGGTCAGTATCACACCTCGGGCCGGCAGGGGAGGAGAGGAGGCTGAGGCTGTGAGCCTGGTCCCAAGGTGACCCTGAGGTTGCAGAGAAGTGTAGAGAAGCTCGGTGGAGCTGAGGCAGCACCCGTGTGCAGAGGAGGCCCAGTCTTTGTGATGCAGCTATAGAAGGCTCCAAGCTGAAGCTGTGCAAAGCCAGGCAGAAGTCAGAGATCTAGGTCTGTGGGGCCAGTTCCACTTGGGACTGATGACGAGCTCAGAGGGTGGCGAACAGCCCAGATACGACCAGCAACGCAGCGTGTTGTCAGTGTCATGGCAGGGTTTCCTCCCGACTGACCATCTCAGGTGCCGGGCAAGGAAACTGAAGTCGGAACTCAGTCCTCTGGACGGGGCTGCCAGAGCTGATGGAAGGAAAGGCAGGCCGAGACTCAGCAGAGGTTCAGAGCAGGGGTCTAGTCCCAGACGGCCTGGGCTCAGGTCCCTGTCCCCCACTTAGTGACTCTGTGGTCTTGGGCAAGTTACTTAATTATTTGTGCCTCAGTTTGTTCATCTGTAAAATAGACATCATAATACTAGGTACACACCTCAAGGTGTTTGGGAGAATTAAGTGTGTTAATTCACGTAACTTGCTTTGAATGTGCCTGGCACGTGGTGAGCTCTCAATTTATGTTCACTGTTGTCATTATCCTTGGCCTCTGGCGCTCAAGATTATCTCCAGCCCCCACTGGCTGGTGAAGTCAAACCCGTTGACAACGGTTACCTCCCACCCCGTCCCTTTATCAAGCAGAAGGCCTCAAGAGGCCTCCTTAATGACATGGGCTAGATCGGGTATCTGCCAGAGAACCTTTTCCTTCTGCCAGAATCTCAGGGACTCCTTTTCTAGGGCTCCCTTTCCAGAACTGGCATCTCTCTCCCCGCTCTGCCTTCACGCTCCCCTCGACACCTCTCCCTCCCTGTGTCTCCCGGCGGGGCTTACAGCTTGGGGCTGGGGGAGGCCTGGTGGGACCGGCCGAGCAGACTGGCCGTGTGATGGAGGTGGCCCTCTTGCAGTGGGGCACTGCCACCCTCTCGTGGTCCAAGCAGCACATGAACAGAACCAGGTGCTCAACACCAACAGCCGATACCTGCATGACAACATCGTGGATTACGCGCAGAGGCTGTCAGAGACCCTGCCGGAGCAGCTCTGTGTGTTTTATTTCCTGAATTCTGGGTAAGTGGACTGCCGCCAGCCCCCAGCAAGAGGGTGAGACGACGACAGAGTCGCCCACGTGGGCCCAGTGTAGGGTAGCCGACCAAGTGTGCACCCCAGGAAGAGGCAGCCCTCGCTGCACCAGGCTCCTGCGCGTCCCCGCCGGGCACCCTGGTGCCTTTTCTGTCGGATCCGGTTTCCTTGTCTCTTAGTAAAGGATGCCATTCCCTCCCCTCCAGGACCATGTGGGGGCTTAATGAGCTAATACGCTCCTTTATTTCTGCCTTATGGATACAGTCAGATTCCCCTCTCTCACCTTGCTCAGTGAGGAGCAAAAGCATCAAGTGATTCTGCAAAGAAATACAGAATTACAAAGAGGGCCATTGTCTGGAGGAAGAGCACAGGGTATAGCGAGGCCCGGAGCTACAGGGGGCACCTGACCTGTTCTGGGAGCGTCAGGGAAACCTTCCCTGAAGAGGTGATGCCGAGCCAAGAGCTGACTAGGAGATAAGGGGGAGAGGAAGAAGGAACGGTACTGCCCGCTCTAGCAGATGTACTCCTGTCAAGGTTGGTCACCACATGGAACAGCCTGTGCAAAGGCCCTGCAGCAGGAAGGGGCGTGGTACCCTGGCTCACTTGAACTGAAGGAAGGCCAGTGGGGGAGAGGGGAGGGTTCGAGTTGACACTGGGGAGGGAGGCAGGACCCCACGGCTCAGGGCCCTATCTCCCAGCCAGGGAGCTGTCTTTATCCTGAGAGCACTGGGACACCATTGGAGGGCTTTAATCAGGGAAGCGATCTGGGCAGGGGGAGAGCAAGAGTGGACACTGTTAGGTGCCAGTTCAGCGGCTTTCGCTGGAGTAGCAGTGGAAACAGACGGGCAGATGATCACAGCATATCTGGGAGCACACATTACAACAAGTCGCAGGTAGTGGCGTTTAGAGTATAGTAAAGATTACTGTTACCGTTGCCGTTTGCATACTGCGTTCATCAACCCCCCACATAATTTCTAGGAGGTGGAATGTACCATTTTCGTCTTACAGATACGGAAACAGCAGCTCAAAGGGAGGAACTAGCTTGCCCAGGGCCACCCACCAGGAGCCGGTGGAGCCAGAACTGTAACTTCTCTGGGCAGAGCAGGGAGCTGGGTGCAGGAGCCAGCCCTTCCTCAGCGGTGGAGGCAGGGACACTTGCTGGCGGACTCCACCAAATGTATCCTGTGTGGATTCCAGTGACTTCCGTGTCGCCAAACCCAGGAATCTCTTTGCTGTCTTGTTGTACTCTGTCTCTCAGCTGTGATTGACAGTCAGCTCTGTCTGGAAACGCCTTCTCCCCACACTCCCAGGGTGCCGAGCGCTCCTGGATTTCTGCCAGATTCCCTGGCCACTCCTGCCCAGTCTCCTGTGCTGCCTCCTACTCCTCTGTTCCTCGGGGCTGCTCCTGGGCCATTTTCTCTCTGAGCCCTCTCCTTACGTGATCCCTTCCGTTCCCTGGGTGTTGTTAAATATCACATACTGGTGATTCCCATGCCCAGACACTGCCCACGTGTTCCAGACTCAAGGTTCTAACTGCCCTTGTGACATCTGACGAACATCTCCAACTTCACGTGTCCCAAAGACAAGCAAGAGCTGGTGGTCTTCCACTAACGCCTGGTGTGGGACCATGGCACTGTTCTCCCTGGCGCTCCCAGACACCCACCCCAGAGCTGCCCAAGAACACCGTCCACCCCCGCCCTCCACCCCATTGTGCCCAGTAAAGGGAATTACCGTCTGTGCCTCTGCTCAAGGCAGAAGCCGCACACACACGGCCCTGCACCGTCCCGCCTCGTCCATCTCCAGGATGTCTCTTACCCACCCACCTCCCTCCATCTCCGTGGCACCGCCTGCTCTCACCTGGGCACCTCCTCTCAGGTCTTCTCACTTCTGCTTTCGCTCCCTTCTCCTCCATTAGACACAGCCAGAGGCTGCCTCCTAAAATGGGAGCTGAGCCACGTCCCTTCTCTGATTAACACTCTCCAGTGGCATCACATGGCACTGAGAAGAAAAGCCAGGTTCCTTCCTAGCCCTGTGAATGTGACCCCTGCGTGTCCCCACTTCCTGCCCTGCCCTCCTTGGGCCCAGGCCTTGCGTGTCTTCTCTTGGGTTCCTGAGTACACCGAGCTCTTTTCCTTCACGGGACTTTGTGCACACTGCTTCCTCTGCCTGCAAACCGCTCCCTCGGGACCCAGGGCCACTGTTGTGTCCTCACAGAGGCCTTCCCTGCCCCTCTGTGTTGGTCTGCTAGGGCCGCCATAGCAAAATACCACTGCCCGGGTGGCTTAAACAACAGAAATTTATTTTCTCAGTTCTGGAGGCTAGAAGTCTGAGATCAAGGTGTCGGCAGGTTGGGTTTCTTTTGCGCCCTCTCTCCTTGGCTTACAGACAGCCGCCTTCCTGCGGTGTCTTCACATGGCCTTGTCTCCTGCGTACACGGGCCCTTGCTGTCCCTCCGCGTGTCCAGAGTTCCTCCTCCCATGAGAACCCCAGTCTGCTTGGGTGCAGGCCCACCCTAATGACCTCGTCTTAACCACATCACCTCTTTAAAGGCCTTGCGTCCAAATACAGTCACATACACAGGCCATTCTGAGGTACTGGGGGTTAGGGCTTTGACATAGGTTTTGGGGGAACACAGTTCAGCCCTAACACCCCCCTGTCTAAAGTAGCCCCCCCCCCGTTCTTCTCCCTTGGCCCATGTATCCATTGTAGCACTTATCAAAACAATCGCTCTTTCTTTGTCTTTTGGCTTTCATGACACGTAGTAGAATGTAAGTTTCAGGAGGGCCAGGGCCTGTCTGTTTTACCTACTGTTTTGCCCCCAGCTCCTAGCACGAAGGAGGCGTTTGACAGCTACCAAGTGATTATCTGAATGATGTCTGAGAATCTTCTTCCAGCTGGGAGGGCTCCTGCCCTCAAGGTGTCTCTGTGGGAAGCTCCTGGACACCTGTCTGAGCTGTGCCCACCTTCTCGGTCACAGGTCAGAAGCCAACGACCTAGCCCTGAGGCTGGCCCGCCAGTACACAGGACACCAAGACGTGGTGGTGTTAGACCAGTAAGTACAAGTCACGGCCCTGCCACTTCCAAAAGCCTAGGCCACAGGCTTATTGGGGATCAGTGAGGCTTTAGCTTTGGGTGCCTTAGGTAGGGAGGATGAAGGGCCTAGGCCATTGAAGGGGAGTGGGGCAGGCAGAGGACCCCAGAGACACCTCCTTGGAGGCTCTGTCCCTGGGCCACTGGGAGGGGAGGGCAGCTTCTGGGGAGCAGAGAGTGTTTTATAAGGGAGTCAGAGTTGGTCCCACAACCTTTTGGATGTTCAGACTGTTCCAACAGTAGCTTCCATGTGTTGAGTACCTGTTAGTGTAAGACCCAGGCCCGGGTTTAGAGCATCACCACATTTAAGGTGCATTAGAGTCTTGAAGGAGAAATCTCCCAATTTTACAGAAGAGAAAACTGAACCCAGAGAGGTGAAATCAGCGGTCCCCAACCTTTTTGGCACCAGGGACTGGTTTTGTGGAAGACAAGTTTTCCACAAACGGGGGTGGGGGTGGGCGGCGAGGCAGCAGCAGCGGAGCTCTGCAGCCCAGGCCTAGGGAGCGCAGGGTTCGGTGATTAGCCTCTGTCGTGCAGGCAGCAGGCGGCCTTGCAGGAAGTGCTGCTGACCCCAAGGCCCACCCTGTTTCCCAGCCACGGACTCGGGGGCTGTGTCAGATCAGAAGAGTTGGCCTCCCCCACGTCTTCGGAGGTGGGTGGACAGTGGTCAGGGCCAGGCCGGGGCGTGTGTCCCGCTTGGCCTGAGCCCACCTTCTGTGCTCCCCAGTGCCTACCACGGTCACCTGAGCTCCCTGATTGACATCAGTCCCTACAAGTTCCACAACCTGGACGGCCAGAAGGAGTGGGTCCACGTGGTACGCACTGCCCAAGTTGCAACAGGTTGGTGCCCACCCCCACGCCCGGATGACACGGTGCTGTCACTCCCCACAGGCACCTCTTCCAGACACCTACCGAGGCCCCTACCGGGAGGACCACCCCAATCCAGCTGTGGCCTATGCCAACGAGGTGAAACGCGTGGTCAGCAGTGCACAGGAGAAGGGCAGGAAGGTAACCACGTCCACACCTGTCCAGTCAATCAAAGAGTGCACGTCATCTCCGTTGTCACTTCCAGTGTGCCAGGTGCTGGGAACCCAAAGAGAAAGCAAACCGAGGCCCTCGAGTAGGGGTGGTGGTGGAGGGGAGTAAGGGGCTCAGCAGGGGGTTGTCCACTGGCGAGAGCCCGGGCAGAGACACATCTGGGTGTCTCACAGGCGGCCAGGGCCCAGGTGGGCTGGTGTGGGTATGCAGGAGATGCCACCTGGCCAGTGAAGAGTAGGGCTAGCCATGCCCGGGAGGAGGGGAGTGGCAGAGGAGAGACATCCCGAGAGCGGACAGCTGGCACGGAGGGGAGGAAGCACGCGAGGGCATGACCCGGCTGAGGGAGACCAGCCGGGCGCAGGCAGGACTCGGGGTCAGAGGACCCGGCGCTGCGCTGAGCAGCTAGGCCGCCCCTTCCCTGCGGGCTGCACGATGGGGAGGCCTGACGGGCGGCGCGGCAGAGGGGCGGAGGCAGGAGAGGCACGTCACCCATGGTGACAGTAAAGGGAGGCTGTTAGCAACTGGCAGAGGGCTTTCTCTGGAAGGCTTCACCGACGGGGCGGTGGGGCCAAACGAGGGTGTGTGATAAGGGGGGGCAGGCCCCGCAGGGGAGCCCAGCCTGTGTGTTTCAGAGGCCGTGCAGCCACTTCCATAAAACCTAAAAAGAAAATTTCTCTGGTCACAACAGGGGTAGAGGGCCAGTTTCCCATCCCATCAGCCCTTCCCTTCCCCAGCAGTGGCCTCTGAAGCAGCCCTAAGGCAGAGCACAGTTGGGAAGTCATTGCTGTAAGCAAAAGGGGTCACTGTAGGGTTTTAAACAGGACAGAGGCATTACCCCTGTTGCCCCATGGCAGATGGGCTGGAAGAGGTGTCCAGTTAGAAGGCATCTGCGGGAGCAAGACAGGCAGGTCGGCCGGGAGGCAGGTGTGTCCAGCCAGAGCTGACCAATGGGGTGCAGGAGGGAGGGGTGTGGTGCTGGTCACCAGAGAGGGGACAGGGAAGGAACAGGCTTATGGCAGAGAAATCCGTGAATCTAGTTTAGGGCATGCCAAGTAAGTACAAGCAGTCTGGAGGCATCCAGATGGTTTGAGGCCTGAAAGAAAACTGAGGCACAAACCCTCAGGTGTGATATGGAGCCCGAAGTAGGGGCTCAGCAATGGTGATGACTTGTCCTGGTTGGACCAGCTCCGAGCGGGCACCAGCGTGGCATGCTGGGCTGGTCACTCAGCACCTCTGTGGTAACATTCCCGACGTCCATCTCGTCCACAGATTGCAGCCTTCTTCGCTGAGTCTCTGCCCAGTGTGGGAGGGCAGGTCGTCCCCCCTGCCGGCTACTTCTCCCAAGTGGCAGAGTGAGTAGGTGGTCTGCCCTACGGAGGGCAGGGCTGTAATGGGGTTTCCCAACCTCTTCCAATCCCAATCCCAATCCCAAATCAGCCTGGTCCGCTAGCCAGAATTTTGAGACAAAGCCCTTAAAGAAATAATGACCCAGAGAAGACCAACCATTTGCCCAAGACCCCCCACCTACTGCTGACAGAGCCAGGATTCAGCCCCAAGATCTCCTGACTCCTGGTCCCATCTCCCTCCCCACAGCCCCCCATCAGCCATCTGTCCTCTGCCGCAGGCACATCCACAGGGCTGGAGGGGTCTTTGTCGCAGATGAGATCCAGGTTGGCTTTGGCCGAGTAGGCAAGCACTTCTGGGCCTTCCAGCTGCAGGGAGAAGACTTTGTCCCTGACATTGTTACCATGGGCAAGTCCATTGGCAACGGCCACCCTCTTGCCTGTGTGGCCACAACCCAGCCTGTGGCAAGGGCATTTGAAGCCACCGGTGTCGAGTACTTCAACACGGTAAGTGATGGCACCAGAATAGGGGAGCAACGTGGGTTCTGATAGGCCCCAGGAGATCAGCAGAGGCCCCGGGACTAGCACTGTGCCCAGCATGAAGACCCAAGACACCAGCCTTGGAGAAGTTCGGCCAAGTCAGATCATCAAAGCAGTCTGCTTTGTAGGTCTCTAAGCAGACAGTGCTCCCAGCCTGAGCGGGCACCCCCCCCACCCTTCAATGGAATCAGGGCCTGGCTGAGTCTTAGCAAAGCAACTGAGGTCTGAGGCATGAGGATCATCTATTAATATTAGGTTATTAACACATTAACTGCCATGTGAGTTGTATTTAACTCAGGCTAGTTTTGAGCCCGGGGCCTTGTGAAGCATATGTAACTCATGTCTCTTCACCATGGGCGCCCTGTGAACTATTTTTCAAGTTGCATACAACTCACACACAGAAAACAATACAAAATAACAAATTTTTCATTAAATTAGAAAGGATCATTTTGTTTTCTAAGTTTTTATTCTGTTTTCATAATAAAACACCGTGGCCCCGAGGAAAATTTTTTTTCTAGTGTAGTCAGATCAAAAACATAAAACACCAGCCAGGCGCGATGTCTCACGCCTGTAATCCTAGCACTCTGGGAGGCCGAGGTGGGAGGATTGTTTCAGCTCAGGAGTTCGGGACCAGCCGGAGCAAGAGTGAGACCCTGTCTCTACTAAAAATAGAAAGAAATTAGCTGGACAACTAAAAATATATAGAAAAAATTAGCCGAGCCTGGTAGCGTGTGCCTGTAGTCCCAGCTACTCGGGAGGCTGAGGCAGGAGGATCGCTTGAGCCCAGGAATTTGAGGTTGCTGTGAGCTAGGCTCCTGAGCTCAAGCAGTCCCCCCGCCTCGGCCTCCCAGAGTGCTAGGATTACAGGCGTGAGCCACTGCACCCAGCCCCATGCTTCTTTCCTTGCATGTTTTATAATTTTCTGTTGAAAGCTGGACATTTTAAATAATGTAATGTGGCAACTTTGGAAATCATATTCTCTTCCCTCCCCATGATTTGTTGTTGCTTTTTTGTTGTTGTTTGTTTAGGGCCATTTTTGAACTAACTCTGTAAAGTCCGTGTTGTCATGTGTGGCCACTCTAGTCTCTACTTGGTTAGCTTAGTAGGTCATCTAAGGATTGGACAGAGAGCTCCTTAATTACCTTGAACCAGTAAGCCCCTCAGCCTGGAGTTTAAAACTCCACCTGAGCCTTTACTTCCTCATTCAGAGCCTCAAAATAGCCCGTAGGGAGAGCTCAGGGCTTTTCAGGACTTTGCTGAGTACACACAGCACGGGGTGTGAGCAGATCCCTATGCACAGGAATGGCCTTCTAGATTCCCAGGAATGTATCAGAGCCTTTCAAAGCCCCCTGTAGACGTCTCATGGTGACAGAAAGCAGGTCAGTGGTTACCTGAGGCCACTAGTAAGGTGGGTGCACAAGGAACTGTGGAGCGTGAGGGAAACATTCTGCAGTTTCACTGTGAGGGGGGTCCCCCAGGTACGTACATCTGTCACATCACAACGAACTTTACACTTTAAACATACACAGTTTGGCGTGGGGTTCTTTTTTGCTCAGACCTTACAGGGCTGAATAACATGCACAGTTTATTATAAGTAAATTATACCTCAATAACGTTGACTTTTTAAAAAAAGATGTAGTTTAGAAACAAATAAAAACCTGGTCTGCAGGAGACACCGGCTCCTGCTCCTCTAAAATGCAGGTCCTGACTCAGACGCTGCGGGCGGGGCAGGGAGGTGAGCGAAACACTGGGTGTCTGAAGGGAAGCACCGCGCTGGGCGTGGATAGCCAGAAAGGCCAGGCTTGGTTTAAGTCACAGATGCAGATTTGTGTGTGTGAAGTTTCATTTTAAATTGTTAGCACCTAATTCATAACTTTAAAATAAGGCCATATAAGCCAAACAAAATGAGTCCACAGGCCGGACATGGCTCCCAGGGCCCTGCAGTCTGCCCTGGGCTCAGCCAGCAGCACTGCGAACTCATGCCACACAGAGTGGCTTCCCTAGGGCACTCTGGCACGCTGCTCCTGACCCTCCTTGAAGGGATGGGAACTAGTCCATTGCTATGGGTCTGGGCCCAGCCAGTGAGATGGGGCCCTAATGCCTCTCTTGGCAAAGACTAGCTCTGCAGGAACACATGGTACACCCTCTCCTCAGATTCCGCATCTTCTTGGGGCTCCTGCTGCACCCCTGGGGATGTGGCCTGGGTTACAGTCACATGAGCACCTAGAAAGCCAAGACAGCCTACGGAGGTCTCCAGAGAACCCCATGTACTGCCAGTGACGATGATCCCTGAGGGGTTCTGGCCCTGTGCTCTTGTCACTGCCCTTGGAATATGTGCAGCAGTTCTCCTACCCTCATCCTCCCTGGGGTTCGGCCCACTCATTCTGCTGGGCGTCTGACATGTCCTTTGTCCTTGGCTCAGTTTGGGGGAAGCCCAGTGTCCTGCGCTGTGGGGCTGGCCGTCCTGGACGTCTTAGAGAAGGAGCAGCTCCAGGCTCATGCCGCCCATGTGGGCAGCTTCCTGATCGAGCTTCTCAGGCAGCAAAAGGCCAAACATCCCATCATCGGGGACATCAGGTGAGGCTCCGGGGGCAGTAGTCACCACCTACCTGCCATGCATCATTTTCTTTCACCTCTAGCAACCTGGAATGGTGGCAATTTTTATGTCCACTTTCCAGAGGAGGAACTGAAATAGGGAGGGGAAAGCCAGGACACCACCTGAGCCCAACCTCCTTCCTCTGTCCACACCAAGGACCCTTCCATTTCCCAGTTACTTCTTCAAACTGTTTTCACCACCCTCCGGAGGCTCCTCCTGCTCTCAGCCTCCCCAGAGGCACACAGCAGAGCCCTAGTGGGCTTTCCAAAGGAGGGCTCGGTGAGGGCCCAGCAAGAGGGTGAGTGAGGACCATGGTCCCTCAGGCCTGGCCCCTGAGATATCACCTTGCCCTCCAGGGGTGTTGGGCTCTTCGTCGGTGTGGATCTGATCAAAGATGAAGCCACAAGGACACCAGCAATGGAAGAGGCTGACTACTTGGTATCCAGGTATTTTTTTCTTGAAGCAAATTGCCTTCTAGAGTAGGAGACACCACAGGTGCCTCTTTGAAAGCCTGGACCTTGAGTGGGAAGGAACGTGCCTCCCGCCTGCCCATCTGCCCACCCTCTTCCTGCACACTCTGAACCACAGACTGAAGGAGGGCAGCACCTGGGCCTGGGAGCCGGGGCAGCTGGTCAGTGGTTGTGGCAGTTCTACATCCAGTGCCTGGCCACAAAGGCTTCCGATGAGATGCAGGTTGTCCCAGCCCTGAGCGGCCTCCTCTGCTGAGAGTGCCAGAGCCAGCAGGCAGCCCTAACACCACCTTTCACAGGCTGGGGGCTGGAGAGGGGAAGCAGCTTCTTGGCAGTGACACCAGGTAGCTGTGGCAGCACCAGACACAGGTTCCCATCCCCAGAGCCACCAGTTGGGATGGGCAGGACTCCTGGTCCTGGCCTGGGTGGAGGGCGTCTGGATGAATCAGCATCTCAGGACCTCCTTCTCCTAGTTTAATTATTCTTGCTACCTACATTCCCCATGCCTACTCCTCCCCCACCACAGAAACCCCTTCTGGTGTTTGACATTGTGTCTTTATTCAAACTGTGAAATGCGCATTAACCTGTTTTTAATTCGTATAAACAGTATTGATGTAAACCTCCCTCTGCTCCTTGTTTTTGAGACTGGGCCATCCTCAGTGGCCGGCTGGGCCCTGCCTTCTCTCTGCTGGTCAGTGACGTGCACTAGCTCATCCACTCCTTGCAGGAGCCTCGGGGATTCTGGATGGTGGGGTGGGGTGGAAGCCCAGGCCCCAGGCTAAGCCTCATCTCTCACCTCACAGCCCTCGGGCTTGCTGCTGCAGTTCAGTGAGGAAATGGAACTGGGGCAGGTGTTTCACCGCAGTCACCCTGTTGTATGTGGCAGAGCCGGATTTGGCCCCAGGGCTGTGACTCCCAGGTCCAAGCCCTGTTCTTTCTGGCATGGCTGCAGTAGGCGTTGTCAGTGCTGGAAAGAGTAGAGACAATGCCCCACACCCCCAGCACTGATAAGAAACAAGAGAATAATAAAGAACGGGAGAGGAGTCACGGAGAACATATACAGTCACTGCGGACTCCTCTCAGTGGCCAGAGTACCTTACTAGGTTAAAAATGTCACTATGGAATATGAAAAATGATTCTTAGGTACAAATGATAACGTTAAAGGTAAAGCCATCTTCCTAAAAAGAACTGGAAATCAAAAATGAATAGTCCTCTGTATGGGATTGCAGAGAACCGAGGCGGCAGGAGCCTAGAAGTTACATAGGGTTCACTGTCCTATTTGCAATGTGGATGTTTTCCATATAAAAAGGAAACAATGCACACCGCATCAACCTTACCTAAAAATAGGAAATGCAGGTGGATTCCTGTTGCAGTCTAGTGCAGCCCTGTGGCCATTCTTGGCTGCTTAGAGGGGCTCCAGGGACACGTGAGCGTGAGGGGAGGCACCTCTTCTGGGGGGCAGCAGGCTCAGGGCTGGGTGCAGCGCACCCTAGGTGGGGTCACTGGTGCTGGGGTACAGGATGAGCAAGACTTCAGCAGGGGTAGTGAGTACAGTGTCCTGGCAGGAACTGACCCGTGGAGGGCTGAGGGCAGTATGACTGGAGCCCCGGGGTAGAGGCCAAGGCCAGGCTGAGGGGAGGCCCTGAGGCCACGTTAAAGGGTGTCCTGTCCTCATAGGCTGAAGGAGAACTACATTTTGCTGAGCACAGATGGCCCTGGAAGGAACGTCCTGAAGTTTAAGCCCCCGATGTGCTTCAGCCTGGACAATGCACAACACGTGGTGGCAAAGCTGGATGCCATTCTGACTGGTGAGCCTGGAGCCTGAGGAGCAGCTGCCCATGTCTCTAGAACCTCCCAGCATGCACCAGGGAGTGGGGGAGAGCCCAACAGCTGGGTCAGGGAGCATTAAGTGCAAGTAGACTGGGCCCTGCCTGGCCTGGGCCTTTTCTATTGCCGAGCCCCAGGGAGGTGGGAGCTGAGCCACCACGCAGGCTGCCTGGGCAGGCAGCAGACAGCGTGGGACCCAGGACAAGGGCAGCCAAAATCCCAGTACTTGTCCTTATAGCTACCCAGGGATGCAGGTGGCAGAAGCCTCCCTCCATACTTGAGGTTAGGGCCACCCTTGGCTACTGAGTGGCTGAAAGAAGATTTGTACCAGTAAGAACTGATTGAATGCAAAATGAAATTCCTCCCCACATTCCCAATCACCTAGGATGGTCCTGGTTGGCCCAGGGTCTCCCATAAATTCACTTTAAGGCAATCTCTTAATTACCAAACTGGACATGGCTGTGTGCTGAGGTACATACAGAGCTCAGTGAGACCCCAAATAGGCAAAATCGTATCATGGCAGGGACCAGATTTCCCTCCCACCTCTAGGTACTTCACTGCCACCCACGGATGGGCTTAGAACCAGGGCTCTGGAGTGGGGGAGGCCCAGTCCCTGCCAGACACCATCGGAGGTGGTGGGGTGCAAAGGCAGGCCATACACCTGGCTAGGGTTTCTGGACAGGGCCCGTGAGTCCTGGGAAAAGGGAGGGCTGGCTCCATGCTCTCAGGAAGTTGTCTATGGGCGAGGGTTGGGGTGGGGGTGGGACTGAAGGCATCATGTCTTCGGCAGAGAAAGGTGAGTTCTTTGTGGTCTTTTCTAGACATGGAAGAGAAGGTGAGAAGCTGTGAAACACTGAGGCTCCAGCCCTGAACCAGCCCTGCTCAGTCGAGTGTCCTCCAGGTGAGCAGGCCTTGCCTCTTGCTCTGAGACCCAGAGCCAATTCCTTAACCATCAGCACCCTCAGCAAGCTCAACCTTATTTTTCTTCAACATGTTTTTTCTGATTGAGGTCCGCTTCCCAAAAGCTAGCTTCAACTAACAGTGGGAGGCTCAGCTACCCCGGCTGTTGTCTACTCATCCCACCAAAACACTGAGCTTGCTATGCTAACAGAAGCAGCTACTTCCTCATTCAGCTCCTCCTTGGGGTGAGAAAAGACAAAACTTGTGAGGCGGCCATGGCCACGGCCACTTGGAGCCACCAGGCTTGGAGTGCTCAAATTCAGCCAGTTAATAACCCTGCCAGAGCAGGCCTGTATGTGCCAGCCAGGACAGGGCACTGTCATGCCCCCTGTTCAGCTGGCCCCTGGCATTGCCCTAGTCTGAGTTCACATTGTCCTGCTGGAAGAGACAAATCTCATTTTTATTGGTCAGTCCAGACAGTCTGGTGTTCAGGGCTGAGAGAAGCATGCCTGCTGGGGTCCCCCACCATCTTCACCCCCTAACAGCTGTCTTTTTTAGGAGGCATTTTCCTTCACTAAAGGGGGCTTATGTGCTGGGCAGGGTGGTCACTCAAGGAAGCTAGCCAAGGATGTGGGGCGCGTGTGGTTTTGCCTGATAGGATGCTGTTAAGAGATCATGGAGGATATGGACTCAGTAAGTGGCAGCTCAAAAAGGTCAGTGGCCAGGTCCTTCTATCCGAGCTGCACCCCCACAACTGTGCCTGCAGCTGAAGGAGCCTGCTGTGGGAGAAGGCCCTAATCCCAGGACACCCGGCACCCCCCACTCTGGGCAAGAGGTCTCACACAGCAGATCCCACATTCACCCAGGCTTGGGGTTTTTTTAAATTTTTATTTCAAAAGCTTGGATAGCTTCAATATCCAGGTCGTGGCAAAATCAGGACACGTGTAAAATACCTTACAATACATTAGATTCCCAAAAGGTACCAAAAAGTACAGTAAAATTAACACTTCCATTACAGGAAATGTATGACACAAATAATATAAAATTAAAAGGTGAAAAAAAGGTGACACTGGTTTCCTAAGATACAGTTTACTCTTTACAACCAGGGTCCACAGGTCCAGGCAGCAGAGAGGCAACGGGAAGCAGACCCTCCAATCTGGTTCTGGGTAACCTGGTAATAAAATCAGCCCGTAATGCCGCTCTGGGCTCTGAGACACCACACGCTGCCTAAAACAACTAGAGCTCTGGAAATAGTAAACAGGAGAGTGATTTCCGGGGGGCAAATTTTAAATAAGATGCATATGGGACAGGCCGTAGAAAGTTTGCCAAGTTAAATTTGGTACATAATTGTGTTCACTCCATATCCAAACAAAGCATGTGCGGTCAGTTGGTCGCGTGCCGCCGCCTCAGTATGGCTTATAGTTATTCTGATGGCCACCACGTCGCTGGCTCTTGCCGTAGTTTGTACTACCCTGACCTAGGGGACAAAAACAACAGTAGCAGCTAGTACTTACTGAGCATTCACCCTGTGCCAGGCGCTTGACATGCATCTTCGCAGGGTCCTCAACTGCCCTGGTCCGGGCAGGGATTACCTTCCCCACCTTACCAAGGCCCACAGCTAGAGCTCAAAACCAGGTAGCTCCAGTGGCGGAGCCAGGCCTGTCTGACTCCAAAGCCCCTGCTGCCAGTGGCTCCTGTACTCTCTGTCCTGCCTCCCCTGGGTGGATAAGCGATGGGGCCTCCCTCTCTCCTACTTACTGTAGTCGTAGCCGGGGCCGTAGCCGTAATAGCCATAGGGCGAGTAGTCGTAGCCGCCATAGCCGGGCCCGTAGCCCTGCTGATAGCCGTAGCCCTGGTTCCAGTAGTTGCCGTAGCCCTGATTCCAACTCTGACTCTGACCTGTGGGGGGAGCAGGGCACAGGGGCCCATGGACCATTTAGCGCACGAAGGAGCTAGGATGGAGGAAATCCTGCCCTTTGGGTGGCGGGGTTACAATGGCAACTCAAGCAGAAACCAGGGCGCTGCTGTTCTGATATAGAGGGGCCTAGGCCCGGCCCTGCATCTGAGAGACCCAAGCAGAGGATCAGAGGCCAGGATGCTAACTTCACTCAGGGCAAACAAGGCAGCTCACTCACTTAAATCACCCTCTGGTTGACCCCACCCTCCCTGGCAGCTTGGCCTTTAAAAAGATGCAGTTCAGGCTTTGGAGTCAGAGGGGCCTGGGATGGAAGGAGGTAAGCGCCTGGCACAGCTCTGCCCTATCCTTCTGCCCACTGCCCACGGTGTGCCAGACTCAGAGGATACCCACAGAGCCAAGACACCCTATCATGTCCCCTGCCCAGAATGCAATGCAAATGCTCCCTCTTGCCTTGGGCCCCCAAAGCCACATGAGTAAGAAAGACAGGGCTCTTCCATTCCAAGGGACAGCAGCAGCACAGCCTCAAGCACACAGCCTTGACCCAGGAAAACCAAGCCTACTCCCTGCCTGCCCACCCCTGCTGCACAGCACCAGAGGGAGCCCCAAGACAGGCATGGAAGGCTCCATGCAGGCAGAGAAATGGGACCCGTCTTCATCCAGGTTCTCTTCATCCAGGTTCCACTCACCTCCACCGCCACCACCACCGCCGCTGCCTCGGTTCCCCCGGTTGCGGTTTCCACGGCCCCCAGAGCCATACTGCTGCTGCTGATAGACCTCTTTGGGCTGAGCCACCTTGATTTCACACTAAAAGCCGAGAGGACAGTGGGTCAAGCCAGTGGAGCAAGCTCAGGACAGGGACTGTGCACGAAGACATGCACTGCAACAGTCAGGAGATAAGGTCCATTTGCTCAAAAACACACATGCTGGGGTAGGAGACCACGTTTGGGCTAGAAGCTCTTGGAACCACAACTAAAACCAGAGGCCCTTCTGATGAGAACCTTTCCTGGGGATGGATGATCTCAACCCCAGGGCAGCTCCACGTCTGTCTGAGAGAGGAACAGCTGGCACCACCTTGGTCCTACTGGGCAAGAGGGTCAGACAAGACTGCTCAAATGAGGGGCCTTAGATAAGAAGGTGGTCCTTACATGTTTTTCTTTTTTTACAGAAATTCATCTCACCCAAATACTCTGTTGAGAAGGTGACCCTGACCTCCATCTTGCAGATAAAGCTCTGAGGCTCAGGGTGCATGAGGGTACCCACACCCTCCTCCACTGGTTTGCTGTTGGGGTAGGCCAGATGTCCACATCTCCCCAGGTCCCAAAGAGTCAATTTCCTTTTGGCCCAAAAATCTGCCCACTGAGGGCAGGATGGGAACGGGGACTGAAGTACTCCTGCTTAAATACATCCCAACACTGTATTTTTAAACAAAGTCCCCTGATACACACTCCCATTAAACATAACACATTTTACATTGTATCCCCACATAAACATAAGCCTTTAATTGGCAAATTACCCCTACCAAGTGATACAATCTGATGTTTTCTATCATACTGAATTAAAAACATGAATACAACCAACTAAATATACTTATTTCTAGGACTACCAGCAGTTTTACTTAAGCCCCACCTTAGAGGCTCTTCCCATCCATTTCCCATTATCGCACACACAAAAAAAGGCCTCTCTGTATCACTGTCCACTGGAGTACCAACTAATGCCTCACTTGACTGCCCCGGAATTTTCTGTTACACTTAAGGGCCTAATCCTAATCCAATCTTTCCAAACTCTCAATCTGGATGGAGGCTTCCAGGAGCCCCACCCTACCTGTGCCACCTTATCTGGCTGCCAAGTCCTACACAGACACAGTGCTTGCCACACCCTGCCACAGCAGGCCACACCCTCCACTCTAACTGCCAGCTTAAAGCCTTAACTACCTTCTCCCTGACCAGAGTCCAGGGTAGAGCTGCACTTCTCACTGCACAAGACTCCACTCATTTGAAAGCACAACTGGCCTTGGATTTAAGCAGGCCAGGACCCTGGAAGCTCTCTGGGAGGGATCTTGCCCTGAGGGTAACATTGATTAAGCAGTGCCCAAGGGGATGGAAAAGGACAAGAAATGTGGTTGTAGAGCCCCTTCCCAACCCTGCTCCCTTCTCCAAAACAAACAAAATCTGGTTATAGAAAAAGGCAGAAAAATCCTGGAGCAAGAAAAACCTTCACCATAGAGGCAAATCAGTGAGTTGCAGAAGTTCTAGAATCTTTTGAGATCTTAGCTGGGGGCCTAATACACCCAGGACTCTAAGATCTAGAACACTGTCACCTCTAGCTTTAAATCAGAAGCCAAAGAGGCCACTCAGCACGCTCTAGTGACAGAGGCCACCTTTCCTCTCCTGTCTCCCCGCACATCCTGTATATTTACTGGCAGTCCTCCCAGCCTGGGAGCTCTTTGAAGGACGGCAACACTGTACAGGGCAGCATACACTACACAGAAACAGTAAGGTCTGGCTAACCTGGAGAACCCTCGCTCCAGGTGGCCCAACCCCTAACCCACACCAGCAAGGGCCAGCTCTCCAGTAGCAGGAGGCCAGGCACACAGAGCTAGGGACCTTACCTTGCTTCCACTGACAGTATGGAACTTTTTTTCCAGAACCTTCTTCACAGGTTCTTCTTCTTTAAAGGTGATAAACACAAAACCTCTTCTCTTGTTCAACTTTGGATCCATTGGAAGCTCAATGGCCTCAATCTGCAAAAAGCATAGGCAAACCTCAGGACCACTACCCCCAACCCCAGGGTATACAGGAAACTCACAGGAGAAGAGACCCACTAAAGGCCAGAGAGGGTGAAAAAGCAGCCCTGCCCAGGGCGCCAGGCAGCCACCGGGCAGCGGGCAAGTCACTCCAGGAGCCACACACTCACCTCCCCAAACTCTCCAAAGTACTCCCTGATCTTTTCCTCCGTAGCTTCAGGATTCAGACCCCCCACAAAGATTTTCTTCACCGGATCCTTCTTCATAGCCATGGCCTTTTTAGGATCAATGACACGGCCATCCAGCCTGTGCTCCTTCTGGTCTAGGACCTGTTGCAACAGAAGAGGAACAGGTTCTAACTCAGCAGCATGACCTGGACAAGGCCCTTCTCTCTGAGCCATAAAGACAACAAAAGACACCAGCACAGACACACAAATGCATTTCATCCCCTCAAATTTCTACCCCAGCTTGACTTCCCAACCCAGTTTTCTTCAAATCCCAAGTGTAGCTGGTTTGCCTCAACATCTATAAATCAGTCCTCATCCCTGAGCCTTTGCCCATGCGATGTGCCCTTCTTCCTGCCAAAGCAGTCCCAGCTTAAGGCCCATCCATCTACGGAAACAAGCAAGAGGAATTCAGAACCCAGGCTGGAGGCAACTGCTGGGGATGGAACCCTCACTCCACCCTTACTATGTGATCTCCTCTACTTCAACTTGGCTGGGCCTTAGGTTTTTGGTTTTCCTGTAAAATGGGGCTAAATGCCCAACTCATAGCAATCTTGGCTTCTTTTCTAATCTTCACAATAACATATTCAACACAGTGCCCAGAACAGGCACATAAAAAGGTAACGGAGGTAAACTATGACCTTCCTGAACCACCCCAGCCCATAGTCTCACTCCCAACTTCATCTATATTTTTATCTTTCAAAAACAGGAACTTAATTTCTAACCTGCTTTTCCCAAAGCACTCAACCACACACAGAGCACACAAACTCGGTATCCTGTTATAATTCCAATCGTCTCCACCAAGACTGCTGATTTACAGTACCCAGCTTACCTTCTCCACACTGGCTGCGTCTTTGAAGAGGATAAATCCAAACCCTCTTGACCGTCCAGTGTTGGGATCCATTTTTATCGTACAGTCAACGACCTCCCCAAATTTAGTAAAATAGTCTTTTAAATCTTTTTTGCTGGTATCCCAACTTAGGCCACCGACAAACATTTTCCTGAAATGGTAGGATGAGACACATGGCAACAAGTCTTATTATAAGCTGTGATCTCAGGAAGGAATGGCCCTCGCAAAGCTTTCGCTGAAAAGCTTACAAAGCCACTGTCCTTGAAGACAACGTCTACAGCCCCCTTAGAGTCTGCATCGTTGAAGGATGTCAAAGCTCCACTACCCTTCAAACTCAACTCAACCTGAACCCTAACGCAGCTTAACAACACTGTGAAGCCCCAGGCTGTGCAAGAGAAAGGAAGGACAACCTCGCCAGGGCCCACTTGACTGCTCACAGCTGGAAATTCAGGCGTGCCACAACCATGTTTTCGAAAGGCGTCTTCCCTACCTCCCGAGAACTCTTTTCAAGGAACTTGAGATTTCCTGGGGCCGAGACCGCCCTGGGTTCAGACCATGACTCCGCCCCTCGGCAGGAGGCGGGAGGCCCGGGCCCGGGCGCGCGCCAACTCCGCCCACGCAGCCCCGGCGCAGCCCCAGACTCGCGGCGCCCCGGGTCCGAGCGCTCCCCTTCTTCCGGGCCGCCCGCCCCGGCGCCTACCCCGGCCCCGGCCGCGGCCCTGGCCCTGGCCCTGGCGGCGCGCTAGCGGGCCTGGGGCGGCGCCAAAGTCGACCCAACAAACTCCTGCGAACTGCAGAGCGAACGGCGGCGCGCGAGCCGGCCGGCCAGGCGCGGGGACCGGTCTGCCCGCCGCCCGCAGGCCCCGCCGGGCCGCCGCCCCTCCCCCCGCCGCGTGGCGCCAACAAAAGGCGGCCCCGGAACAAAGGCGGCGCCCCCGGCCGCACCTACCCCGCGTCCTCCTCGTTTTTGCTGGCGTTGATCTGGTCACCCTCGGCGCCGTTCTGATTCCCGCTCGGGGGCGCCGCGGTCCCGCCTCCAGCCCCCGCCACGGCCCCGGTCGGCGACTCGCCTTCGGCGGCGGCCTCGTGTCCGTTCTCGGTGGCGCCGGTCGTCTCCATGGGCTGCTCCTCACCGGCTTCCGACATACTAGGCCGAGGCACGGCGGCTCCTGCAACGAGTGGCCACACGCGGCGATAGCGCGTCAGGCCGGCGCGACTCGCGCTGGCGCTCCCGCCCGCCGCCCGCCGCCCGCCGCTCGCCGCTCACCTCGCCGCCGATGACGCCGCGCGGCCCGCTCGTCCCCACCCGCCGGGGAAGGCTCCGCGGGCTCGGCCGCACTCGAGCCTGCGCTGCTGGGGCCTCGCCTCCGTCCGCCAACGGAGCCGCTCCGACCGCGCTCCCGCCTCCTTGGCCGCCGCAGCACAGAACCCACCGACCCCAAGCCCACCCCGGGCTCGCGCGATGCAGCCGCCTGACAATGCCGACTCGTGGCGCTCTTTATAATGCTGGGGGCCGGGAGACACCTCGCAACAAAACGCATGTTGATTGGCTGAGCCAGCCCGTCACTCAGCCCTGTGCCGCTGTCCCATTGGTCAAGACGGCGCGCGCATAAAGATCCGGGCGGGCTTTGTCCTCATTTTAGAACCCGCGCGAGTCAGGGCCCTGCGAAGGGTTCCTGAGGCCAGGCGGGGAGATGTGTCTTGAGCGATCAGTAGCCCCAGCCTAGCAGCGGGCGGGCCCGAGCTGGACCCTCCTCTCTCTAAGGCAGCAGCCTCTCGCCCTGGTGCACCCCATCCCAGCATTGGCGGCCTTGGCCCCCCCATTTCCCAAAAGAGGAAACTGGAGCCGAGGAAAGTCTCCCAGCCCAAGGTCGCCCCGCTGGAAGTGGCAGATCCCGGGCTTCCAAGATGGGGCGAGTGGGGTCCTCCAAGTCTTCCTCAGCACGGGTTAGAGTGATCGGAATGGAAGCCACCGTCCTTAACGTTGCTGCCCTTTTGATCGCCTTCCCCAGAGACCGGGGGGTGGGGGGTTCACCAGGTGTCTGGTGCCAATGGTGTTTCTCAATCTTAGGTCGCTCCGCACCGCCTTGAAAATTAATGTTGCATTTACACTTTCGTTTACTCAAAATTTTTCCTTTGAGTTAATTCCTTTGTTTTTGTTGAAACTTATTTTTAACCAAAATATATCACTCGTGTAACCATAAGGTTTTTGGAGAGTTTGGCAGGGAGGGTGGCTAGTTCTCTCTTCCTAATCCACAAAAATACAAAATATATTATTATATTTATATCTCCTTGATCACCAAACTTGAAAGTCCTGGGTAATCTCGTGATTCCTTTTAATCATATGGGTGGCAGCCCCCAAACGGATGTGGATTACAACCTACGAAGCCCAGGCATTAACCAAACAGCAGCACAGAACACAAGTGGCTAACATTTCTCCCTGGCTTCCTGCAGCCAGGCCCAGTGTGGCAGCCAGGCGTTCTGTTTTCTCTTCTTGTGTCCTAACAACCCCATAGGAGGTGGTAACATCACCAATTTTAGATGAGAAAACTGAAGCCCAGATTGGTGGCCCAGGAGAACTCCACCTGGCCAGCAGAGTTGCCTTCAGGATGAAAAATGTTTCACGTTTTGAAAAAATATTTTCAGACTTTTTTAGAAAAATCTGAAGATTTAGCCACCCTGCACTGCCTTTCCCCCAGGGCAACAGTCAACTAGAACTGGGGTACCCATGCCCAGCTGAGCAAGTGCACTCTGGTTCACCCCAAGGCCCACATAACCTCTTCACACTTTCGGGCCAGACTCCATAACTAGAAGTGACATGTCTCCACACAACCGTAGTCATGTCACGGAAATCAGGTGGTAGGGCTTCCCAGGAAGTCTCTAACAAACTGCCCACCCCCTCCTGCCTCCAGCCCTCACCAACCCTCAGAAATAAGGGTCGGCGGGAGATGATGTGCACAGCTCCTTAAGTAGTGAAGATAACTCAGGAAATTAAGTTCAAAGTCAAATTCTATACATGCAGCTCCAGGACATCACTGAGGACATAAATTCACTTAATCTTCCACATGGTTTCCTTTAGCACAACTCAGAAACACTTTCAATGATACGTGAAGTCTAAGGATAACATTTGAACATGCTTCACGGTTTGCAATATGCATTCACCAACAGTGCTTTATTGGGGCTTCAAAATAGCTTTGTGCAGTTACCTATATTTTATGCACAAGAACACTGAAAGCACACAGCTAAAACTATGGCCACAGAGTCGGCATTTTCAACTTCACGTTGGGGATTGTTTCTAGGGCTCCTGGCTACTGTGGGACACGATGTCTCTGATCTTCTGAGGTCCTTGGTCTAAATTAGATCTCCCATTGGATTAAATTATTCTGAGAAAATGCTTTATAAACTATGAAGAACTGCACACAGGTGGGGGGCAGTCTCAGCACAGAATGCCTTTATATTGCACCCGGGAGTGTTTTCTGCCAGAGGCAGGGCACCAGGCTGCTTGGAAACAGTAGGAAGTCCCTTTGACACAATCTTGACACGATCTTGTCATTGGGCCCCAGTTACAGACCCTGAGTGGAGGGCATCTTCCATGACAGTGAGGTACTCAAGTCAGCAAGGAGCTCAGTTACTCCTGAAAACCCTTAAGAGGTCTGCAGAGTACAGGACCGTAGCTTTGGGGATCAGGCTATCTAGCAATATATGCATAAAACGTGTATTATCTCTATCGGCTAGAAGAGGACATACACACAATGCATTTTGATAGTTTTTTTAATCACATGAACTACATGAAATAATTTTTCTCTCTTTTTTTTCCTTTGGCTGAGCCTCCAAGGCGGAAGTCGCACTAGTTAACTAACACACGGTGCCTCTGCTGCGGCCGCCTTCCACCCCAGCACTTCCCGCACCCCACCAGACCAGCTCTAGCCCCTGCTTCAGGGCCAGCTGACCCCAGACTCTTATTCTAGCCAGAGGAATCTTTCTAACATGCAAGTCAGATCTTGTCACTGCCTCTGTGGGAAAGCCCTGGCTGACTTCCCAGTGCTCTGAGGATGAAGTCCTAGTCCTGACCTCGAGTGAGAGAGACAGTTGGGGCTTCCAGAAATCCATACCACCCCCTGCCATCCTCCCTTGCTGTGTGGTCTGTGAGTGGAAGGGTTACTTCTAGGCTTGGGCTGCTGAGACTGGGGGCCTCCCCCAGACCTCTCTTCCCCTGGAGACCATGTGCTCTGCATGGCAGAGCTACCTTATGGAGAAGAACTGTTCAGCCCATGTCAGACTTGACACGAGCTAGAAATGAACTTATAGTGTGTCCGGCACAGAGATTAGAGGGTTTTTTTCCCTCTAACGGCAGCTTAGCCTGACCATTCCCAGCATGAGCCATCCCAGCCACATCTCATTGCCACTCTCCACTCCAGCTGTGCTGAATTTCTTTTCTTTCCTGGGACTCACCAACACCCTCCTGCCTCAGGGCCTTTGCATCTGCTATTCCCTCTACCTGTTCCCTCTTCTCCAATTTCACCTGCCTACTCACACATCTGTTGCAGGTTGAATTGTGTCCCCCTAAAAGATATGTGCAAGTCCTAACTCCTGCTACCTCTGGCTGTAACCTGATTTGGACATAGAGTCTTTGCAGATGTAATAAGTTAAGATGAGGTTATACTGGAGTAAGGTAGGCCCTTAATCCAGTGTGACTGCTGTTCTTATAAGAAGAGGGGAAAAAACAGAGACAGGAGCTGGGCGCTTTTGCTCACCCCTATGATCCTAGCACTCTGGGAGGCCAAGGCGGGTGGATCGTTTGAGCTCAGGAGTTCGAGACCAGCCTGAGCAAGAGCGAGACCCTGTCTCTACTAAAAAAAAAGAAATTAGAAAGAAATTAGCTGGACAACTAAAAATATATATAGAAAAAAATTTAGCCGGGCATGGTGGCACATGCCTGTAGTCCCAGCTACTTGGGAGGCTGAGGCAGGAGGATCGCTTGAGCCCAGGAGTTTGAGGTTGCTGTGAGCTAGGCTGACGCCACAGCACTCTAGCCCGGGCAACAGAGTGAGACTCTGTCTCAAAAAAAACCCCCAAAAAACAAAAAAAAAAAACAGGGACACACACATAGAAAACACCACGTAATGACAGAGGCAGAGATTGGAGTGATGGTCTATAAGCTGAGGAATGTCAAGGATTGCCAGCATCGCCAGAGGCTACGGGAGAGGCAAGGAAGGACTCCCTCTCCCACTTGAGCCTTCGGGGAGGACCACGGCCCTGCCAACACTTTGATTTTGAACTTCTGGCCTCCAGAACTATGAGAGAATAAACTCCATTGTTGCAAGCCACTCAGTTTGTAGCACTTGATTATAGCAGCCCTAGCAAACTATACAACATCCACAGACTTCTGCCTTCTCGTTCTTTCATGCCCCAAGGAAGGGCCACTCTCAGAGCAAGACCACACAGCATTGAAGCTGACTATCGGCTCCATGAGGTCCTGCACCAGGTCCGTCTCCTTCACCATAACTCAACCAGCGGGCATGCCAGTGCCTGCAGAATGAATAAAAGATCTCTTTCCCCAGGGTTACAAACCAGCACCTTCTGGACTAAAGCCGACTCTTGGACATGCCTGCTTATCCTACACAGTATTTTAATCTAATCTTATTTATTTATTTATATGTAATAAATAAATTTATTTAGCTCTGTCGCCCGGGCTAGAGTGCCGTGTCATCAGCCTAGCTCACAGCAACCTCAAACTCCTGAGCTCAAGCAATCCTCCTGCCTCAGCCTCCTGAGTAGCTGGGACTATAGGCGTGCGCCACCATGCCCTGCTAATTTTTTCTTTATATTTTTAGTTGTCCAGCTAATTTCTTTCTATTTTTTTTAGTAGAAATGGGGTCTTGCTCTTGCTCAGGCAGGTCTTGAACTCCTGGGCTCAAGCGATCCCACTGTCTCAGCCTCCCAAATAGCTGGGACTACAGGTGTGCACCACCACACCTGGCTAATTTTTTTATTTTTGGTAGAGACAGGGTCTCACTCTTGCTCAGGCTGGTCTCAAATTCCTAAGCTCAAGTGATCCTCCTACCTCGGCCTCCCAGAGAGTTAGGATTACAGACATGAGCCACAATGCCCAGCCAATATTTTGATTGTTTAAAAAAATTACTTGACAACATTTATAAATTATGACATTTCTACAAAATGTTATGTTTCCAGATACCTTTGGAAAATTGTTAGGTGAAGTCACACTGGGCAAAGTCTTATGTATCCACAATCAGCAGGAGCTGAGTTACACTGGCCCCCAGCAGAGGAGACAGGTGCTGTCCAGCCGACCCCAGCCCCTACCAGGTTCTGATGTCCTTCCAGACCTCCTAAACTTGTTCTCATCGACTGGAAGCATCTGAGATATCAATCCCAAAGCAGACCTCCATGAAGTTCAGCTTCTTTGTCTTTAAAACAGGATGACAGCACCTGTCAGTAGTCCTTCAGGGATCAAGAGAACATGATGCCTGGTGTAAATGAGCTGCTGTTACCACTAAGGACAGTAATCACAACAGAAGCATCCAAGGGAAGACTCCTTTGTCTACTGAACTCCCCAACATGTCTCAAATAGAATCTTCAAACCAGACGAGTAAGATCTGAAGAGACTCACCCCACGCCCTGCTTCAGGCTCAGAGGCAGCCTCTGCCTACCAGAGGCCAATCAGAAATGGCTAGAACATCATTCTGGAATCAGACCTCAATGGAATATGTGATTCGCAAACAAAACCCTAATCCTCCCAGTTTGCTTGGGAGCTCACAAGGCTGCATGCACAGTGCCCCTGCCTGGCTTCATGCCACAATCCCCTGCATAGCTTTTAAAACTTCAGACTCGCAGGCCCCTAGGGCTGGACTCTCATTTTTATAAAGCATTCTGGGCACCAGGCATTGGGGCAGGGAGAGATTTCAGGAGCCACTACTGCAGATGGGGGAGCACGGGGCCTACGAAAGTGGAAAATGGACTCTCCCCTCTGAGAGGCAGTGGCACTTGTTTCTCTTTATGCATCAGCACGGCCACTAGGTCAGTGACCTGGGGGACACTCTCTGAGCCTTAGTTTCTGATTCTGCAACAATTCATCTATTCACTCATTCGTTCACTCAACTGAATTGTTGGGGCTTCAATTGCCAACAACATGCCCATGACCCCCAGGACAGACCTGTTTTCTGAACTCTAAACGCTCATGCACAACTATCCTTAACATCTCTGCTGAGTTGTCTCCAAGGCCCCTCAATCTCTGCATGTACAAATGTGAACACATGATGTTCCCCCAAATCCAGACCCTCCCTCTACTGGGGCTCTTGGCCACAGAGAGTGCCTCTCCCATCCAGCCACCCATGCCAGCCAGGAGCACGGTGAGTCGGCCTTGACGCCCCGCCCTCCCTCACCTCTCCCATATCCAATCTGCCACCTAGGCCCGAAGTGCCTTTCTTACTCTGTCACCTGCACTCAGGTTTGTGCACTGCAGGAATATTAGTCAGGGCACGCTACACTGTGGTACAAAACAGATCTAAACACGTAATTCCACAGCAAAATGGAAGAGTGTTTCTTGCAGATTAACAGTCCTGGGTGGAGTCCAGGCCAGAGAAGCAGCTCTCCTCCACACCGGCTCCCAAGAACTCAAGCCCCCACCTTGTGGCTCCGCGCCCCTGTGGGCCTTGTCAGGTGCAAGTGGCTGGCAGAAGGGGAACGCGGGAGCCTGGAGCAGCGAGCATAGGAGTTGCTATGGTCCAGGCCTGAAAGCACACACGTCACTTCCACTCACAGCCCGTTAGCTAAGCTCTGTCCTCCTATGGCCTCGTCTGACTCCAGGGGACACTGAGAAATGAGCCCAGATGCTTGCACAAGGAAGGCGAGGGCACACTGGGTGCATGGTCCTCACCACAGCAGGCTTTCAGTACATGCGTGCGGATGACAATGAAGGGAGATAGCTGAGGAAAGCTGTCACTGAGTCAGGTGGCCTTCAAGGACCTTCACAACCACCTGTCCTGCATAACACACTGGCCACCCCTGTCCCAAGTTGAGCCTACTTGCCACACGGTACCACATCAGGGAAGCACAGGGGGACTCAGAACTGAGCCAGGGAGGGAGGTGGGACAGGACAAGGTTTCCCTGAGGAGGCAAGTCCTGGGCTGCGTCATGAAGACGGAGCAGGGGTTGTCCAGGCAGACAAGGCCAAGCGAGCGTAGGCTCCACGCCTGAGACAGCACGCGCGGTCGGAGACCTGCAGGCTGCCCGCAGGACAGAGAGGAGCTGAGGCCAGATGGCTGGGCAGGGTTTTTTTTTTGTTTTTTTTTTTTTTGAGACAGAGTCTC
>NW_012150208.1:156632-157976 GCF_000956105.1 Propithecus coquereli | reverse complement strand
AAAAAAAAAAAAAAAAGATCAAGTCCAAACCCCTCATTAACAGAGAAGAAAACCAAAGTTGGCCAAGTTCATGCAGAGCCATCAGCTGCCAGCCTTCCATGCCTCATCCTTCAGCTGCTCCAAGCGCAGGCTTTTGGGTCTCATCAGACCCAAGAGAAAGAGACAGGTGGCACCTGAGGTTTTCATCTTCCCACCCAAGGGCCAAGTCTGAACGACCAGAGAGAAATGGACACACAAACTCCACCTTTCTCCTACCAGCCCAGAAACAGGAAGCCACAGGCAAGGACCGTGCTCTCAGCACCACCCACCTCCGTCCTGCTGCACAGCAGGGGAAGGCAAGGCTGGCTGGGGTGTGAACAGCAAGCACCTGGAGGAGCCACAGCTCCAGCTGTTCCCAGCACAAGGCCAGACCAGGGGGGGCTCCCGGGCAGGGGAGAGTGGGTGGTGGGGTGCGGGGGTTGTTTAGGACTGAGACACAGCCTCTAGTTAACAAGGAGTAACAGCCAGAAGCCTTCTCCTGCCGTGAAAAGAAAGGATTCCTGAATTCTTGGGGATTAACGTTCTATTTCCACATTCTGCCAGTGAACTGGTCAAACCACTTCTCTAACTAGGAGGCAGGATTCAGGATTAGAATAGAAGACAGATCCATACTGTCTCCGGATCCAGGTGGGTGAGAAACGGAAACTCCTCAGGGCAGGTCCTCCCATTTATACTCACTCACTGGCCAATTGCTCCGCAACCTCTCGCTTCTTGCCACCCACGTGGCTCCACAGCCTCTCAGGCTACCCCCAAGACAGCTCAATCCTCCTGCTCCCCAAAGCCCCACCACCCCCTCCAGCCCACCTTTGCGGAACCCTCCTTGGCAGGAAGGCTCCTTGGCCGGTGTGTGCCTTCCCTCCCCCTTCCCTCCCACCTCCCCTTAATGAAATCCTGCTGCCCTCAGATGGCCCCCCGCTTCACATTTCCTCACAAATTAGGGGGGTCATCTCTCTCTGGGCACTCCAGCCTCACTTCTAGAGCAGTACTGTACAACAGAGATATGATGCAAACCACAAGTGCAAACAAATGCATAATTTAAAATTTTTTAACACATTAAAAAACTATGACAGGCCAGGCGCAGTGGCTCAAGCCTGTAATCCTAGCACTCTGGGAGGCCAAGGCGGGAGGATCCCTCAAGGTCAGGAGTTAGAGACCAGCCTGAGCAAGAGCAAGACCCCATCTCTACTAAAAATAGAAAGAAATTATCTGGACAACAAAAAAATACATAGAAAAAATTAGCCGGGCATGGTGGCGCATGCCTGTAGTCCCAGCTACTCGGGAGGCGGAGGCAGAAGGATTGCTTAA
>NW_012150208.1:152761-154349 GCF_000956105.1 Propithecus coquereli | reverse complement strand
CCTAGCTCACAGCAACCTCAAACTCCTGGGCTCAAGCGATCCTTCTGTCTCAGCCTCCTGAGTAACTGGGACTACAGGTGTGTGCCACCATGCCCGGCTAATTTTTTCTATATATGTTTGTAGTTGTCCAGCTAATTTCTTTCTATTTTTAGTAGAGACGGGGGTCTTGCTTTTTCTCAGGCTGGTCTTGAACTTCTAACCTTGAGCGATCCTCCCGCCTCGGCCTCCCAGAGTGCTAGGATTACAGGCGTGAGAAACTGTGCCCAGCCGACTCTCTGATCCTTTACAGGAAAAGTTTGCTCACCCCTGTTCTAGACCATTCACCTGCCCCCTTAACTCCAATACAGAAGCTCCAGGTTTGACTTTGGAATCAGGAGGCTGAGTTCCACCACGTCCCATCTCTGGGGTTTAGAACAAGTCACTTACCCTTTTAAACCTCCGTTTTCTTTGTCTGGAAGTGGGGCTGTCACACACATGGGTGTGAGGAGGGTGAAAGCAGGCCGTCAGAGCTGCTCACTCATTCACTCATGTCCAGCATCCCATGGGCATCTCTGCTTCAGATCCCTGCCCTTCCCCTGCAGCGCCTGCCTCCCAAGCCTCCCCCACGCCATACCCCCAGCATTCTCAGCAGTCTCTGCCTCCACTGCACCAAAAGCCAGAGCCCCTCCGTGTTGGTGACTTCCACACTACTCTGGCAGCCCAAACCCCCACCTGCCTGGAATGGCCTCCCACCTCCCTCACCAACTCCTTCCTCCCAAGATCACAGCACTGCCAGCTGCTGGTCTGGGCATGTGCGCTGCTCCCGGTCTGCCGGGTCTGCCAGGTGTGGGCCGATGCCCAGGCCTGGGCCTTGGTCAGCCCTTTCTGCACACAGGGCTCCCAACAAATAGCTTCTGAACCGCATGGTGAGGCCCTCTGCTGAATTTCCAGGACCATGCCCCACTCTGTCCCCCAGTTGTTGCAGCAAATGTTACAGCAAGTGGTCCCGAGGACAAACCGAGCGGCACACGGAGAGTTGGAGAATCAAAGTTTATTCACTGGCGGACTCAGAGGGGCCTCGCCACCAAATTCGGAGCCCCGTCTACCCGATTTTTCCCACTTTTATTAAGTTGTGGTGGTCTGGGGGGTAGGGTGGTTAATACCTGCCTGGTAATAGGTTAGTTGGTGTGTCAGATGATAGATTTAGTGTTATGCTGATGCGCCATGTAATAGGTTAGTTGATGGGCCATGTAATAGGTTAGTTGATGGGCCAGGTAATAGGTCAGTATTACGCTGATGCAGGTCTTCTGTGAGGGGTGGGGGTCTCAGGTGGCTGATGTGCCAAGTAACAGACGGGGGTTTTACTTATCATTCCTCCCTTTGATGCCCTTATATGTCTACTACAGGGCGTCATTTCCCAGTGGGTGTAGTAAGTCCAACAAGCTGGCTTTCTCCTTGGGGCTATACAGGTTCGAATATCACCTATAATGATGCCAGTCCAGTATTTCTTTCCCCCGCTGTGGCACACCTCAGCCGGACTATACCATGTCTTTGGCATGTAGGTGCGGACTGTGAAACCTCCCGTGGTCCAGAAGCCTCGAGTAATCCC
>NW_012150208.1:142174-151418 GCF_000956105.1 Propithecus coquereli | reverse complement strand
GTACCTGGGGATGATTTTTCTCAGCAGAAGCTTTGCCACTTCCCTAGCCTTTTCGGCAGGGTCGGGACTGCCTCGACCCAGCCTGAGAAGGTGCATATCACTACCAGCAGGTATTTATAGCCCCGACGTGCTTTTACTTCTGTGAAATCAACTTCCACGTCCTCGAATGGAGAGGTTCCGGAGTTCGTTAGGGATATTACTGTATGAGGGACTCGCACACGGAGGTTCTGTCCCAGTGTGAGTTTGTCTGCTTCCTTGACTGGCAGGACAGTCGTCGCCAGTGCGCGGAGGCAAGGCGGCCATCCCATCGCTACCGGATCCAGTTGTTTAGACAAATAAGCCACTGGTCTCTGCCACAGGCCATGGTTCGAGTCAAAACCCCCAGAGCCACTTGTTTCTTCTCGTGGACAAACAGGTTAAAGTCTTTGGTGAGGTCTGGTAGCCCCAGTGCGGGGGCTCTTTTTAGTGAGTCTTTATTTCCTGGAAAGCCCTTTCCTGACTCTCGGCCATTCCAGTTCTTTGTGCTCGGGCCCGCGTGGGGCCTTGTACAGAGGCTTGGCCTTTAGGGAGAAACCTGGGATCCAGATGCGGCAGAATCCGGCCACGCCGAGGAATTCTCTGAGTTGTCGCCGACTGGTCGGCCTGGGCATTGTACAGATGGTGCTTCCGCTCATGTCCCAGCGCCCTGAGTGATGTGGAAACCGAGGTTCTTCACCTGTTGCCTGCAGGTCTGTGCCTTTTTCCAGGAGACTTTGTGTCCCTTGTCAGTGAGCAATTGGAGCAGGCACCGGGTTCCCCGGTGGCAGCCTCCTCTGGTTGGGCTTGCTAGAAGGAGGTCATCGACGTACTGTAGAAGTGTGCAGCGGGTTTCTTCTCGTGGAAAGGAGACGAGGTCAGTGGCCAGAGCCTCCCCGAATAAAGTTGGCGAATTTTTAAATCCCTGTGGTAGTCGCGTCCAGGTCAGCTGGGTTTTCCTTCTAGTCTGAGGATCCTCCCACTCGCAGGCGAACAGGGGCTGGCTCTGCGGAGGGAGCCGCATGCAGAGGAAGGCATCCTTTAAGTCCAGGCGGGAGAACCAGGCAGCATCAGGAGAATGAGGCCCAGGAGGGTGTAAGGATTCAGTACCACTGGGTGGAGAGTCACTGTAGCCTCATTAATCAGTCGCAGGTCTTGGATGGGATGGTATCCACCTCCGTTGGGCTTTTTGACTGGCAGGAGGGGAGCGTTCCATGGGGATTGGCACTCCACCAAAATCCCCTCCCGCTTAAGCCTGTGGATGTGTTCGTGAATTCCCTCTCGAGCCTCCTTGCGGATGGGGTACTGTCGTCTCCTAGTCGGTTGGGCTCCTGGTTTCATCTCAATCACCAGGGGTGCATGTTGGTGTGCAAGACCGGGGTGGAGAGGGTGTCCTCCGCCCAGACCAACGGAAAATCCTGCCGGAAGTCAGGCGGGTTCCGTTCCTCTTTGGCCTCGTCATATAGCTTCCGTTCCGATTCCCAGGGCAGGGTGATCACCATTATGAGAGTCTCTGGGGTGCCAAGCGTGAGGCTCGTGGTCCCTTCTGGGTGGAAGGTGATCTGGGCTTCCAGCTTGCTCAGGAGATCTCGCCCTAGGAAGGCAGTGGGGCAGTCCAGTATGTGTAGGAATTCATGTCTTATCTGGTGGCCCCCCCATCTGGCATATTCGGGATTAGCAGAAGGGTCGAGCTACTCGAGCTCCAGTGGCTCCCACAATAGGGGTTTGCCGGTTTGTAAGTGGAGCCACCGGGGTTGTTACCGCCGAGTGTTCTGCCCCAGTGTCCGCCATGAACGTTACTGGTCGGCCCCCCACTTCCATTACGACTGTGGGCTCCGGGGGGCCAAGAGTCAGGGAACCCGGTCGGTCCTATTCCGAGTCAATCCCAGTGAGACCGATGAGGTCCTGGGTCTCCAGTTCCTGCCGGAAGCCCCTGGGCAGGTTCCTGTTTGGCGGTGGGTGGTTTCTTTTGTTGGGGCATTCATGCTCCCAGTGACCAAACTCCTTGCAATAGGCGCACTGGTCAGGCTTCAGGGTCCCTCGTCTCCTGGGTCCTCCTTCCCGTGGCGGGCCAGGTGTCTTGGCTGGGTCAGGTCTTCCAAGGGCAGCGGCCAGGAGAGTGGCTTTCTGCTTCATTCTCTTGTCATTCTCCCTCTGGGTGGTCCGGTGTCGATTAACGTAGACCTTCTGGGCCACTTCCATCAGCTGCGTGATGTTCATTCCTGCAAACCCGCCAAGTTTCTGGAGTTTCCATCGGATGTCAGTATAGGACTGCCCAACAAATGCGGCATTCACCATCCGCTGATTTTTGGCCGCCTTTGGGTCAAAGGGTGTGTAGACTCGGTGGGCCTCACAAAGGCACTTGTGGTCGGTGACTCCTCCAGCTTCTGGGTGATCAGAGCAACTTTGTTCATGCTGGTTGGTTTTCTGGCTCCCTCCCAGACCCCATGAAGGAGAGCTTCCCGATACTTCCAAGTGCCTCTCGTCCACTCGAGGAGTTGAAATCCCAATCCGGGATGGTCTCGGGTGCTGCTCTCTGTGCCCACTGCTCCATGTCCAAGGTCCCTGCTGGAGACTGGTCCTAGAGCCACCTCCGGGTCCCAGCTACAATCCAGTGTCATTCTTCCGTGTTAAAAAGGGTCAGAAGGAGCTGGCGGCAGTCTTCCCAAGTGGGATGGTGGGTCTGAGAGACGGATTCCAGGAGGCCAACGAGGGCCTGAGGTTTTTCAGAGTATGGCGGGGTGTGGTGCTTCCAGTTCAGAAGGTCAGTGCTGGAGAAGGGCTGGTAGTGCGGGACTGGCTGGCTGGCTGAACGGACCCATCGTCCGTAACCTGCATCGGACCTCGCACCCCACGCAGGGGCATCTGGAGGGCTGAAGCTGGGGCCTGAGCTGACCGTAGCGGGCGGGTGGTGGAGTGTCGGCACCAGGTTGGTCCGGAACTGGCAGCGGGGAGACTGACGGTGGCGGGGTGTCTGGTGGATTCGGGGGTACTTCAGGAGGTGTCACGGTAGGGTTGTAGGGCGGTAATGGTGGATCCTCTTCAGGAGCTTCCTGATAGATGGGTTTGGACAGTTTGGAGTCTCTGGTCCTTTGGGCCACAAAAATCCTGCTCTGTCCCTTATTAGCACAGAACCGGACCTGAGGGGGCATGGTGTGAGCAATCTCTAGCCGTGAATATATTAAAGGAATTGGTCGGGGTGGCCGGGAGTCCCGGTCACAATTCTCCGAACTGCTCGCACGGTGGGGAGGTGTAAGGTTCCTGTGCGGGCCAGTCGACCCGAATGTGGGCCATTGGTGTTCACAGAGCGCCCTAAGTCTGCTGGGACTCAGTGTGACGCCAGAATCTCCCGTGAAACCTTCTTAAAGTTCTTTAACATGCATTTAAGGACTGTAGGCTTAGATTCTACGCTACCCATCCTAGACCCTTGAACGGTGTCGCAGCTTAACAAAGGGGGGGGGTGTCTCTCAGGTGTCCGCCTGGCTGTGTCCCTCGCAGGAACTTAGGCGCGTCTTGGCGAAGCTGTGCCGTGTACACCCCGGGCCTGGTGGCTCCCTTTAGGGGAGCGAATCACCGTTATGCGGTGTGACGCCGCCGCAGAACCACAGGTGAGGACCCGCTCAGGTGCCGTAGCCGTAGCCGTGGGACCACGGTCACTCTCCCCTCACTCTTCACTCTCAAATTCAGACAGGCAGGGGTCACACGTTCCCGCCCTGGGAACTCCCTGCACTCAGGAGGGGATCAAGCTCCTCTTCCGTCATCTGACGGGCCTGACTCGGCCGGGTCCTGGGACCTCTGGACCTGATTTGACTTGTCCTTCCCTCCGGTGTGTCCGGGCGAGTGTGGGACCCCGCAGCCGGCAGGAGCTCCCGAGGAGCGAAGATATTCCGCAAAATGGCGGCCGCCGCCGGTTCGCTTCTGTCGCTAGGTCCCGCTGGTCACTGCGCCCATCGCGGAACCGGTGGCTTCAAGGGGCCAGAGTGGTCGGTTTTCCCAGTCAGGGAACCAAAATGTTACAGCAAGTGTTACTGCAAGTGGTCCCGAGGACAAACCGAGCGGCACACGGAGAGTCGGAGACTCAAAGTTTATTCGCCAGCAGGCTCAGAGGGGCCTCGCCACCAAATTCTGAGCCCAGTCTCCCCAGTTTTTCCCACTTTTATTAAGCTGTGGTGGTCTCAGGGGTAGGGTGTCAAGTGGTTAATGCCCGGTAACAGGTTAGTTGATGTGTCAGATAATAGATTTAGTGTTATGCTGATGCGCCAGCTAGTAGGTCAGTTGATGGGCCAGGTAACAGGTCAGTATTATGCTGATGCGGGTCTTCCGCGAGGGGTGGGGGTCTGAGGTGGCTGATGTGCCAGGTAACAGATGGGGGTTTTCCTTATCACTACAGCAGAGCTGAATAGTTGCAACAGAGACCACAAAGCCCACAGAAGCTAAAATATTTAATATCCGGCCCTTAAAAGAAAACATCTGCTGACCGCTGACCTCAATCGAGTGGACTGACACCCAGGCCCTTCGCCTATCAAGCCCCAAACATCCTCAACCCAGGTCTCCCCAGCCCCCTCCACTCTAACCTGGCTGGTCTCTCTGCCCATCGTGAAGAAAGAGAACAACCAGTGCCTCCTCACGTGCAGGAGAGGAAGGCGTAGACAGAAAGGCCGCGGCACCAGGTTCTTCAGCAGGATGTGGGTCTGTGCACGGGAGCACAGGACTGGCCAGGGGGAGACCCACTGCTCCTCGCGGGCTCCTCCTCTGCACATCTCCCGCTGGAAGCCAGAGCGATGCGAATGAATGGGGGGCCTGGGTTCTCCCACCTCTGAGCCTGACTTGCTCTGGTCTGGGCCAGCCCCATCATTCCCCCTGTAACAGGAGAAGAGGGAAAAATGGGCCCTAAAGACACTTCCAGTTCTCACATTCTAGGGGTAGGACCATGACCTCCCTGTTCCCTCCAAAGGCAGAGCAAGAGGCCAGCTGTCAATTGAGCACAGTCATAAAATGGACACAAAAACAGAACTATAAGGCAGAGCCGGCCACACGTGGCTGCCGGTAACTCCACGCTGCTCCACAAGGTGGGAGTATAGGCGAGGGAAAGGGGCCGGAGTGGGCGAGGAGGGCCCGCTGGACAGACCCCAGCCCCTGGGGTGGGTGGGTCCTGCATGGGAGCTGGGGCGGTGCCAGTGCCGCCTGCCTTCCCGGCCCCTCACACTCAGGGAATCGACCCAGGTAGGCTTAGCAGCGGAGGCAGGGGCCCTTCTGCAGCGACTCCCGGGTCGCATTTCCAACCTCGATCTCCCCCAGTTCCAGCCACGACCACAGTGGCCAGCATTATTAAGCACCTACTGTACATGCACCTAGTCCTCCCAACAGCCTGATGAGGCAGGGACCATTTTTGTCCCTTCCAAGTCCCCCTGCACCTCTTTTCTCTGCAGTCTGCCCTGCCCTGGCCCTCTACCTTCATTTTCCCCACAGCGAAATCTGGTGTATTCGTTTCCTATTGCTGCCGTAACAAATGCCCACTTAGGGGCTGAGAACGATATCCACTTACTATCTCACAGGTCTGAGAGCGGAAGGCAGGATGGCATGGCTAGGTTCTCTGTTTGGGATTTTGCAAGGCTCAAAGTTTCACCTGCTGTGATCTCATCTGGTGCTTGGGACCCTCTTCCAAGCTCACTTCTGTTGCTGGCGGGATTCAGTTCCCTCTGGCCGTAGGACTAGGGTCTGTGCCTCATGCCCTCAGCTCCTGTGGCTGCTCTTTGCTCCTTGCACGTGACCCCCCTTTCATTGCTCAGCAGCAATGAAATCCTTCTTGTGCTTCAGATCTCCCTGGCTCCCCCTCTGCCACCAGCCAGAGACAGCTCTCTTGCTTGCAGGGACTCCTGTGATTGCACTGGGCTGACCGAGACAATCCAGGACAGTCTCTTCGTCCTAAAGTCCACTGTGCTAAATAACATGACACATTCACAGCATCCCCAAAGGCTCTGGGGATTGGGAGGGAGGCCGCCTTTGGAGGGCTATTTTAGAAACTCTGCTAACCCCGCCCTCCCTCCTCTTCCCACTGCCACACCCCATCTCAAAGTCCTGTTGTGTCCTATGTGTTGCTCACACTGATTCCTTGAGCCTCGGGACCGCCACCCCAGACCAGACCATGCTCCTGGCTCACCTGGGCCTCCACAGCAGCTCTGCTGCTGGCATCCTTCTCCCCGCGCCCCAGGTGTACTGCCCACCCCTCTCTTGCCCCACCATAGCCTAAATGATCTTCCCAAAACACAAAGCTAACCATGCTACTCCCCAACTGGAAATCCTGCAGTGGCTCCCCATAGCCTCAGGAGACAAACATAACCCCATAAGGTTCATTTGCTCAAATGTTTTCTGACATTGACTCCCCCCCACCAGGAGCTGAGATCCCCCAAGACAGCCTCTACCCTCCTGGAGCTGGTCCTCCCAGTGGGCCCTGCCACCTGCCACCGCAGCCCTGCCCCAGTTCCCTCCTCACCTCCAGGTCTTCCTGTTAGGCAGATAGTGAGGGATTCCGGGTCTCCTAGGGATAAAAGTGTGTGCTGCTGCCCCCATCTTGGTCCTGTCCCACCCTAATCTCCTGACTGCCATACCTGGGGAGGAGGGAATACCCTACAAATCAGCAATCAATTTAGCATGCCAGCTGCAAAAGAAGGCAGAGGACTTTCTAACCCATGTGCCAAGCAGCATGGGTACCACAGAGTCCAGAAATTGACCTAGAATAACCTGCATGCGTAGGTAAGACTCAGTTCATGTAACTTCCAACTGTCCAATCAAAGTGGTTCCATGGTGACCTCTGAACCACAAGGGAAATCCCAATCTGGGTAAAACAGGATGCAGACCATAACCAGGCCCTTTTTGTGCCCTTCCTTTCACTCTCCCTTTGCTGCGACAGTGGGTCCAGTCGTCATCTGTGGTGTATGTATCATGATCTGTAAACCTATATCTTGCTCTTGCTCTATAATCCTACCTTGTCTTCTCGATAAATCTCATTTTCGAGCTTGCCTTATTTTGGCATGTCTGGCCATGAGCGTGTCAAGAACTGATGTTTTCAGACTAAAACCTGACATTCCCACCACCCTCCTTGGCTGCCTCCTCCCTGTCCAACAGATCTCCTAGGAAGCAGATTTCCCCAGATCCCCTCCTAGCTTCCAATTCTGTGTTCCTACAGCTCCTGCCACTTTCCCATCATGGAGCACAACACCACATTCCACATGGAACCCCTGGGGGGCCAGGGCTTCCTCTCTCTTGCTCACCACGGCTCTGTGCCATGCCTAGCATGGTGTTGGCCACGTAGCAGATGCTCAGGAAATTGCTTTTGAGTGAATGGAAAGTCCAATATGGGATAGTGCAGAACTCCTCACCAACTCTGAAGAAACTGCTGGCAGCAAACTCCAGCCGCTCAGTGTTCCAGCCCATGGGTGCCCACACAGCACCCTCTCCCTGGCCTTGGCTGTAAACTGCAGCTAAGGCCCCAAGATGTTGCTGTCTGAGAATAAGCTATTTAAGGAACGGAGCTAGCTAGCTCCACGGCACAAAGTCTGGCAGGAACGCCGATGTTAATTCCAAGAGGCCTAGGAAAAACGAAGACGGTTTCTGGCCATGAAGTAGAAAACTCCACTGACAAATCTCCCTGCTGTCTCCCCAAACAGCTGTCACTCTAGCCTCTGTAAACTGTTTGCAGGCGCCAAGGTGGATTGAGACCCTGTCCCCCGCTAAAGATAACCTCACTGTAACTGTGTCCCACTCCCTCCCTCATTGTAACTGTGCCCCACTTCTAACCTCATTGTAACTGTGCCCCACCCCCCTTTAACCAAAATGTATAAAAGACTGCTACATTCTTTGTTCGGGCCTCAGAATTTGGGAGGAAAAATCCCCCTGAGTCCATCAGTATATAAATCTGTTTTGCTATATTTCCTGTGCCTCTCGGTTTGTTCCCGGTCAATTCTGCTGTTAACAGCCATAACAAAAAATACGCTCAAGAATCCCGTTCAGCGGTGGGAGGCAGTGTGGTGCCATGGAGGGCAGGCTTTGCACACGCACGTACACACGTGCACCCAAAAAACCCATCCAACCTTTACCAAAACAGCAAAGAAAATGGGAGGGGGAGTCTCCAACACAGGAAACATTTCCCTGATTTGGACCGTGGAAAGCCAATGGAAGAGGGCAACAGATGGGACGTGGGAGAGCCAGCCTGCCTGGCCCCCCGGGGACCCAGAGTCAGAACCGAAACAGCCGCCTTGCTTGGCATGCCTGCCACCTCTTCCTCCTCAAGAAAGTCCCAGACAAAAAATCCATCTGGGAAAAGCTCAGGCTTTTGAGTGGTGGTCCAGAGTGAGGTCTGCCTTGACTGCAGCTGGGGATCTGTGGCTGATAAAGGGCTGAGTGGCGGTCCCTGCCCCAGTAAGAGCCTCCGGCTGCCATCCTCCCATAGCCCGCTCCACAGAGAGCGCTGCTCGGACCTGCCCCAGCCGCCCATCTGTACAATGTTTGGCTTAGGTGGTCCCTAGGGTCTCTTTTATTTCTAAAAGTCTGGTCCTCCTTTCTAATTTTATCCCTGCCAGAAATCAGAGCCACATGCTACTGCCTGCTCCAGGTCACCTCACCAGCTGGGAAGGTGGAGGTAGAGTCCTGAGCCCTCCATGTACCTGGTGACACAAGCCCTCAGCCCCAACACTCCTCAGACCCACCCACCGATTGCCCACAGGCTGTCTCCACGGGAGAGAGATGCTGGAGTCCTAATCGCTACTACCTGTGACATGACCTTATTTGGAAGTAGGATCTCTGCAGATGAAATCAAGTTAAGATGAGGTCACCAGGGTGGGCCCTGATCCAATGGACTGGTGTCCTTCTAAGAAGAGGAAAACGCACGTCACGTGAAGACAGAGACACACAGGAAGAACACCACGTGGTGAGAGCGGCAGACACTGATGTGTCTACAAGCAAGGAGCACAAAGGATTGCGGTGACACCAGAAGCTGAGAAAGGCATGGGACACATTCTCCTCCAGTGCCATGAGACAGCAGGGTCCCGCCAGCACCTTGATTTTGCACTTCTGTCCTCGGGAACTGTGAGACAGTCCCTTTCTTTTGCTGTAAGCCACCCGGTTTCTGGCACTTGGCACAGCAGCTCCAGGAAACCAATACCTGCAGGCTGCTTGCTGAACAAACGAACACCTCTCTCCTCCCCGACCCCTCCAGCTATGACCCTGAGGG
>NW_012150208.1:139478-141458 GCF_000956105.1 Propithecus coquereli | reverse complement strand
TAACAATAATCACACCTCGGATAAACCTCATGGGCTACGACACTGCCACTGCGCAAAGCTCCAACCTTATGCTTAAAAAAAATTTTTTTTAAAGATGCTGATAAACTAAAAAAAAAAAAAAAAAGATGCTGATAAACTGTATCTGCGATTGAAATCCAGGTCTTTCTGACTCCCAGACCCTTCCTCTCTCCACATATCAGGCTTTTAAACCCTAGCCTTGGTTTAAACTGATAAACTGCCAATGCCCTGTTAGGTAATAAAAATAACTTTTACAAACAAATGGGGCAGGGCTCAGTGGCTCAGGCCTGCAATTGTTACCAAAAGCTCAGCACTTGCCCTTGAGACCACATCAGAAGAACGAGGACAAGTGGTTTGAGGAGAAGGAAAGAGAGATTTATGAATTTGCCAGCAAAGGAGGAGGATGGAGACTACAGTCTGAAAAATGCCATTGTCCTCCCAATAAGCAGACATACAGAGCTTTTAAAGGAAGGCCATTCAGCTTCAGGCAATTGCCGTTCAACTACAGTGGAAGATCTGATGTCCCATCTCCCCGCAAGACAATCCTGTGACCTCCATCCCCCTGGCAGGGCCACCTAGACCTCCAGGACCTCTAGGCCGCTCAGGGAATGTGACAGCTCCAAGGAGCTGTCTCCTGTAGCACAAAGAACAAAAGACATTACCCTGCCCCTCCCAACCACTGGCCTAAGGCAGAGATGCAGGTTTTAGTTCTCAAAAAGGAGGAGCGAATGTTTTAAAGAGACAGAAAATATTTTTGCCATTTTCTCAGGCCATTCCCTCTGTAACATGTTCCCCTCGCTTTGGAAGGCTGAGGCAGGAGGATCCCTTGAGGCTGGGAGTTAGAGAGACCAGACTGGGCAATATATTGAGACCCCCATCTCTACAAAAAAATTTTTTAAAAATTAGGCAGGGGTGGTGTTGCGCACCTATAGTCCTAGTTACTAGAGAGGCCAATGCAGGAGGATGGCATGAGCCCAGGAATTCGAGTGAGCAACGATCAGGCCACTGCACTCTAGCCTGAGTGACAGAGTGAGACCCCTATTGATAAGGAAAACCCCCATGTGTTACTGGGCACATCAGCCACCCGAGACCCCCACCCCTCAGGAAGACCCGCATCAGCATAATACTAACCTGTTACCTGGCCCATCAACTAACCTATTACCTGGTGCATCAGCATAACACTAATCTATTACTTGGCACATCAACAGAACACTAAACCTATTACCTGGTGCATCAACATAATATTAACCTATTACCTGACACATCAACTAACCTATTACCTGGCAGGCATTGGCCACCTGATATCCCACCCCTTGGACCACCCCAACTTAATAAAAGTGGGAAAAATCAAGTAGACGGGGCTCAGAATTTGGTGGCAAGACCCCTCTGAGCCCGCCGGAATAAACTTTGATTCTCCGACTCTCCATGTGCCGCTGGGTTTGTCCTCGGGACCACCCGCTGTAACGCTTGCTGTAACACTATCTCAAAAAATGAAACAAAACAACAAAATACTACAGCCATCCAAGTAGTTCATGACTAGAGAAAGAATAGAGAAAGTGGAAATACACCCAAATACATATTAGAATCTAGTACGCAACAAAGACATTTTAAATGAGTGTATGGAAAGAGGAAGAATTCAATAAATGGCACCAAGACAATGGCTATTCACCTGGAAAAAAGTCAAGCTGGAACCCTGCCTTGCTCCTACATATCAAATTAAACCTGATGGATCATTTTCATATTAACAGTGAAACAATAAAAGCTTGTAGAAGAAAATATGGGTAAATACTTATATCATCATGGGATAAAGACATTCTTTTTAAGCATGACACAAAATTTAATAGCCATAGAGGAAAAGGTTGATACATTTAACCACCTAAACACTGACTTTGATTTCACAGCCAAAAGACAAATGGCAAAGTGTACAAAAAAATTATGTAGCTAGCTATATTTGCCATGCAT
>NW_012150208.1:125552-137868 GCF_000956105.1 Propithecus coquereli | reverse complement strand
AAAAAAAAAAAAAAAAAATTCTCCGCAATTTTTTAAAAGGCTGGACCTTAGCCCATCTAGGTCTAACTTTTTCACTTCATAGATGAAGCATGGAAACCCAGACAGATTAAAATGACTTGCCCAGGCTGGGTGTGGTGGCTCACGCCTGTGATCCTACCACTCTGGGACGCTGAGGCGGGAGGATCACTTGAGCTCAGGAGTTCAAGACCAGCCTGGACAACATAGCAAGACAGGTCTCAAAAAAAAAAAAAAAGCTATAAGGAAAATAAAGGGTTATAGGACCCTGGTGGGAGGTCAAGGGGGATTGGGATTTTTAGATAAAGTGGTCAAGGGAACCCCTCTTATGGGAAACATTTGAGCAGATCCCTGTAAAAAGAGAGCGAGCCATGGGCTATTTGGGGAAAAGCAGCATAGACCGGGGAACTCAATGAGTGGGCTCACTCCTTGTTTTGTGTCTTTTGTCACGGAAAAAAAGACCAAACTCTGTAAACTAATTTTAAAGAGATTTACTCTGAGCCCAATTTGAGGACCATGACCCAGAGCCATGCCCAAGAGATCTTGAGCAGTGGACTCACTGAGCTCACATCTCGAAGGGGGGGGGGGCTTACAGGTTATAGGTGGGTTAAAAGATTCTTTGGCCTGTAATTGGTTAAAGACATGAAGCTTTGTCTAGAGACTTGGAATGTTTTAACATAAGGAGCTCTTTATCAGAGATAAGCCACTGGACATAGATTTGTTGTGTAAATTGAGGACCTGCAGGTTCGTCTTGCATACCCTTAGGCCTGTTAATGGGTTACAAAGGATGTCACCAAGAAGGGAGGGGGCACGATAAGGCATTTCTGACCTCCTTCCTCCAGGCAGGCAGTTTAGTTTTACGGTATTCCTTTGGCCACGTGGGGTTCCATTTAGTCAGCCGGTGGGGGGGGTGAGCCTTAAAATTTTATTTTAGTTCACACTTTCATAGCTCGCAGCAGGGTCCAGGAAAGAGAACAAAGTATGGAAAAGTATGCAAGAACTAAAGAAACCTTTATCAGTGTTTGACTTTACCTTAACCTTCAGGCCCCGGGTCTGACCAGGGTCCTCACTGCCCATCAGATGGACGAGATCCTAAGGTGGTTTGGAATCACACTGAGCACAGATTTCCCGCCCTTTAGACGAGGCACCGCTCCACACCGCTACCGCCTCCTCCCCTCGCCCGGAAGTCCCCAAACGCCGGCTCAGACTCAGACCCGCAGCGCCGGCGGCCTAACTCCCACGCGCACCCGGGCCCCGCCCCCAGGGCCAGGACCCCGCCCCTCCCCAGCGCTATAATTACGGAGCTGAGCGTCGACGATTGGTCTGGAAGCCGGAGGCCTCGTTTCCTAATTGGTCATGGTGTGCGACAGTTTCTCACTGAGCTGACGACCCGGAAGTAGCTCCAGAAGCGGAGGCCGCGTGGATTCACCTCCTGGGGGCTGGGTTTTAGCGGCCGCTGCAATGACCAAAATAAAGGCAGATCCGGACGCGCTGGAGGCCCAGGCGGAGGCGTGCTGCGGGGAGCGCACCTACCACGAGCTGCTGGTCAACCTGAACCCCATCGCGCAGCCCCTGGCTTCTCGCCGCCTCACGCGCAAGCTCTACAAGTGTATCAAGAAAGGTGCGGCGGGCTCCGGGATGGCCGGGGAGGCGCGTGGGGGGCAGGGCGAAGCCCCCGATTGACTCTTCTGTCGTCGCAGCCGTGAAGCAGAAGCAGATTCGGCGCGGGGTGAAGGAGGTTCAGAAATTTGTCAACAAAGGCGAGAAAGGGTAAGAACCCTCCTACCTCCGGATTTTGCATTTCACAGTAAGGAAGGAATCTCTACCATTTAGTAGGTTCTCGGTAAAAGTCAGGTTGACTCTGACCCAGCCCCATATTACAGAAGACAATCAAGCAGTCGGTAAGATCCCTTCAGCACAGATACGGATACATCACTTACACGACGGGCTCAAAGGCAGTTCCACAGGGAAACCAATTGTATAAGCTGGCGCACTTACGGTGGACTCCAGCTTCATTCATTCTGCGACCGTTTATTAAGAGTCTACTCATTTCCGGGCACTGTGTCATGCCAAGACAGCGACATTGATCAGATAATCACACGCACATAATTACAAGTTGTGATAGTTAGCCATGAGAAGCAATAGTAACGACTTCATTACCCTATTTTCTTTCCTTAATGGCATTTATCAGAATCCGAAGCTTATTTACATTTTTATTCCGTGTATCACCCACTCAGGCTAGAGTAAGCTCCTTGGGAACTTGGCTTCTCGGCGCTGCATCCCCAGAAGAGTTTGGTACATATTGTAGATGCTCAAGAGATAAATAATTTTGGGGAGATTTGATGCTCAGTGGAGCCTGACCTAGTTAGGGGGTGCATCAGGCAAAGTTTCCCTGAGCAGTCTCACTGGAACTGGGATCTGAAGACATAGGGATTGGTAAGGGAGTGGGGGGAATCCTGCCAGAAGAGTGGGTGGGCCCCAGGGCAGGAGAGAGGGCAGTGGTGGGCAGAGGAGCTGCCTTCTCATGGAGCCTAACCATGGCAAGTTTAGTTTTTTTTTGAGACAGAGTCTCACTGTGTTGCCCGGGCTAGAGTGCCGTGGCGTCAGCCTAGCTCACAGCAACTTCAAACTCCTGGGCTCAAGCAATCCTACTGTCTCAGCCTCCCGAGTAGCTGGGACTACAGGCATGCGCCACCATGCCCGGCTATTTTTTTCTACATATGTTTTTAGCTGTCCAATTAATTTCTTTCCATTTTTTGGTAGAGACAGGGTCTCGCTCTTGCTCAGGCTAGTCTCGAACTACTGAGCTCAGAATGATCCGCCCGCCTCGGCCTCCCAGAGTGCTAGGATTACAGGTGTGAGCCACCTGCAAGTTTAGTTTTTGTACTCAGAGCTTTGAGAGGCCATTGAGGGTTAAAGCCAGGAAGTGACATAATTATGTTTAAAACTTTAAGATTTGGCAATTGAGGAAAGGATTAGGGAGGCAAGAGTGATTTGGGAAAATTCAGATGGGAGGGCTCTGTAGTATGAAGAGGTGATGGTGGAGAAAGAATTAGCGCAGGTGGATTGAAGAGGATCAGATTCGGAGGATGAGGAGGTACGCATGACTTCTGGCTTCTGGCATGCCTAGACGAGTGGACAGAGGGCCCATTGTGAGGTTGTGAACAGTGGAGGAGGACCACGTTTGTGTGGAAAAATCACAGGTTTGGTTTTCGACTAGTGTTTGAGGTGCCTTGGAGACAAACAACTCCCTGCCCCAGCAGAACTGGCAGATAGGAAGATGGCTATATGGGTTTGGAGCTTGGAAGAGAAGGCAAGGCTGGAGAGCAGATTTGGGAGGTGTCAGCACATGTGGGGCACTTGACACCATGGGGGTGAGCCAGGAAGAAGGTGCTGAGGGACAAGGAAGTCCAGGATCGGCTGTGAGAGCACCAACAGTTTAAAAGCTACTGCAGAAGGGAGCCTGGAGGCTAAAGGAGCACTTGGAGCGAGGAAGCAGCACTTTGACGAGGGTTCTTTGTGTCTTCAGGCTGGTGAGGCCTGCCCTAGAGCCCTGACACCTTGCCAGCCAGGAGCCCTAGGTGAGGCTTCTCTGGCAAGCTTTCACTGGTTCCTTGCCACTGCTGGGACAGAGCCCACACTTCTTAGCCTGGCATTCGAAGCCCTTGGCTGTGTTCCCTGCCAATCTCACCAGCTTTATTGTCTGCCCCCCTCCCTGTCCTGGATTCCAGAGCCAGCCCCTCCACGGGCTGCGTCAGACATTCGTCATCCAGCTTTCGGTTCAAGTGCTGGCTTCCAGTTGAAGCCTTTTTTTGACTCTCCCAGGAGAGCTAAGCTCTTCCTCCTCGGCATCTCTCCCATCCCTCGTCTGTCCCAGCACTGTACCACTTGTCACACTTGGTGGCATTTACATGTTGTCAAGAAACAGATCACACCCCCAGAAGAATACACTCCATCAAACATAATTTTGCGCCCCCTTCAGAGGTTGGCAGACCCACGTTAATAACTGGGATCCCTGAGGGTGGGGACACCCTATTCAAGGCCCGGCCCAGAGGTGGTACTTCCAACTGGAAGAAGGAAGGACAGTGCTAGGAATGACAGTGATGTATCTCATTTCAGGATCATGGTTCTGGCAGGAGACACATTGCCCATTGAGGTGTACTGCCATCTGCCAGTCATGTGTGAGGACCGGAATTTGCCCTATATCTACATCCCCTCTAAGACGGTAAGGAGCACGTGGCCCCAACCTTGGTGGGCACTGGGGAGGGGTCTGGGACATGGGCTGCGGGAGCAGGCCAGTGGGAAAGAACACAAATGCTGGGGTTAAGACAGGTCCACTACTTCCTAGTTGTGGGACTGTATAGAAGTTACCTCTCTACAATTTGGCTTCCTTCTTGTAAATGGGAATCCTCTCCTCTGTAGACTTGAGAATGAAATAGAAGCAGTATGTGAACACACTTTGTAAACTAAGATGCTTCACTTGTGTTAGTCCTGTTAGGTGGTTTTGTGCTCCAGGGACCTGTAGCTGTCCGTATCTTTACATAGCAGGGGCCAGGCCTGGTCACAGGGAGTGGGGGATGGCGGGGACCTGGAGACCATAGGCCTCCTGCTGGGCTGGAGCCCTTTCACAGTGGCCATGTGGAAATGTTAGCCCATTTTTGCTGTGCCATGGCTTGAAAGTTTGCTTGAATTTAAATGCTAGCAACTAATTCAAAATGTTTTTAAATATAATGTGGACCCAAGAGAACGTGGCTGTGAGCCAGATTAGGGTGCTGATGGGTCATCAGTTTGTGACTCCCTGGCACATAGGTTGTGCAGTCTTTTTCTCCAAATAGCCCTTCTTTCCCCTTCTCTGAAGGACCTGGGTGCAGCTGCAGGCTCCAAGCGCCCCACCTGCGTGATAATGGTCAAGCCCCACGAGGAATACCAGGAGGCCTATGATGAGTGCCTGGAGGAAGTGCGGGCCCTGCCTCCACCCCTGTGAAGGACTTGGGCAGCACCCTGGGCACCTGCTCTGGAAGCTGCTGGGCTGGTGGCAAGCCAACTGGCTGCCCTCCTGCCACCCACACTGATGGCTTCTTCCTGGCTCCCTGAGGCACGTCTTCTTCCCAGGCAGCTCCAACAGCTCTTTGATGAAGGTAACGCCAGCGTCTTCTCCATCCGTGCTGTTTCCTGTCAAGCTTAAGTGAACCAGTTCCGAGAATGTGGAGCGGGGAAGTAAATGCTAAGTCTAAAATGTAGTGAGTCCATGGGTGTTTTTTTAAGTAGCAGCTGCTGGTGGGGTCAAGGAGCTGGCGGGCAGGAAGAGTGGAAGCTGGTTTCTCAATGGGAGAACCCAAAGGACTGTGAGTGTTCAGCGCTAATGCTCTGCTGCCCAGGGCCGAGCTTGGGCTCAAGCTGACAACCAATTCTGCTGCTCACCCCAGGGCTTTCAATTCCCCTTGTGGGGGTAGGTGGGGAGTGTGAGATAAGGCAGCAGGGCCCAGACCCACTTCATGGAAGCCTGTAGCCCTCAGGTCAGGGACACCTCCATTCCTTTCTTTTTCTTCCCCCAGGAGCCTTAAATGGCACTGTGAAGCTTACAGAAGCAGTTTACCCACCCATACAGTAAGTTTTAAATAGGAACATGAAGCTAAATATGAGATGGCCCTGATAACCTAATCCCTTCAAACATTTTACACTTGGGGTCCCTTCCTGTTGTCAAAGGCCCCATATGATACTTAGGACTCATAGCAACCAAGGTTCAAGCATCCTGGAATAAACTGGAAAGGGCTTGGGCTTGATCTGGTTTAAATTCCAGGCTCTCTCCTTTCCAAGCTGTGAGCCCTGTTGTGCAAGGCATGTCATCTTCCTAAATCCCTGTATGGATTTCTAATATGTGTATGTAAAAGTACCTTGCCTGGGGTCTGACATCTTTCAAGGTTTCCCCCCAATCAGAGGTGCAACTTAGGTTTTTTTCTGCCTGGGTATTGTTAGCCAGCCACATTCTTACCTGCAGCCACTGCCGGGCCACGCCCAATACCTGTGTGCAGTAGATGTGTAGTAATGATTTGTCAGTGAGGCCAATGGCTGGCTAGGAGAAGTGAGGAGAAGGGCAGTGAATATATTTGCTTGACATTATAAAACAATGGCATTCAGTTCTAACTTTGACTATTTACAATGGGAAATGGATACATACAGTTGGGGCTGTACAGGGGAGGAGGTGGCCACAGCTGGACACCCTCGGGCTGAGGGCAAGAATGGACAAGTGTTGGCATGGCAGTAAGAGACATGGCTGAGGGCAGGGATGGAAAGATGTCTGCTGCTGAAGGCCAAGTCCTTTGCTACTCTGTTGGTTCCTGCTAAGTCAAGGGAAATATAAACAGGAAGAGACAGAGCAGGAGCACAGAGGCCAGCATTTTCCTTTCCTTACAGCCAAGGAGCCAACTGCCAGGTGTGGGCTGGTTCATCTCTCTCCTCAGGCTCTGCCAAAGGGCTGCTCTGGCTCTCCCATGGTAGCACTTCTCAGCCAAGTGCTCTGAAATAAACTAGAGTCCATTGGAGCCACCCACCCTACTGAGACAGACCAAGGCTCATGGACGAAAAACCCCTTTTAACAAAGTTCCAGGCAGGAATCAGAATATGATGCGTTTCCCATCTGCTGGGTTTTGCTCCATGGGACAGTAGGGACACTTCAGCCTGCAAAGGGAGGAGAACCAAGAACATCTCAGGGCTGGCAGCAGGAGAGCCCAGCCAAGATGCAGCAGAGCATATGGAACTTACTTTCCTCCGTTAATGAGCTTGTTTAGTGCATCTCTGGAGATAACATGGCCGCAGATGAGCTTGATGGGAGGATTGGAGTCCGACGTCTGCTGGCGGAGGATGGGGCAAGCAAACACAGAGTGGTACCAGCACTTCATGCCTAGTTCAATCTCAATCTGGGAGGCCGGCAAAGGGGTCAGTTCCACTTCGTGTCATGGCTGTCCTCCCCAGTGCCTCTGGCCCACACTTCCCCGCCAGGCCTTACCGGTAACTCATCCTTGTGACTCCAGACCCCGGTGCACTGCCTCTGCTCAATCACAGCTTTGATGTTCATCAGCACGGGCAGTGCCACACAGCCAGAGGCAAAACTGCAGAACAAAGAACAGGGGCTGGAATGGCTCCCATCACAGCACGGGACTTGAGATGGGGTTCTTATGTGGCACAAGGTGAAATCGGTCCTCGAAAATCCCTCGGATTGTTCATGAGGTGCCATGTGTGTATGTCCAACTCTAGAGGGTCATTCTAATGTACTCCTAAATTGGAGAGCTTATGGGAAAGACAAAGATACCTGCTCATCCAAACTACTGAAAAGTCCTGGGTGTGACTGGGAGACAGTGATCAGTTCTAAAGGGCTCCAGCCCACCTGCAGGATCTACCCTGCTCTGTTGTCATAATATACCTCTATAACAGTGGCTGTCAGCTACGACACTTCAAAATGGGGGAGGGCTGGGCATGGTGGCTCATGTCTGTAATCCCAGCACTTTGGGAGACTGAGGTGGGAACAACAGAGTGAGATCCTGTTTCAAACAACAACAACAAAAAAAAAACCTAATTGATCACAACCAGTTACAGATTCCTTTGTTCCTTCTCCACTCCCACTGCTTCACTTGACCGGCCTTTATATATATATGTATGTGTGTGTATAAATAAATGAATGGATGGATGGATGGAAGGTCAGTTCCCATGAGGGTGGGGAGCCTACTGGCCAGAACCCCGGATGCTAAATAGTCTGCAGTGCACAGGGCAGTCCTGCACAGCAGAACCATCTGTCTAAAGTGCTGATGGTGTTCTTGCTGAGAAATACCATTCCATAATTTGGTGACAAATTAGATACGATTGAAGTTAGTCCATCATATTGGGGTGGAATGTGAGACTCCATAACCAGTCTAAGTAAAATGCACTGTGACTGCTGTTCACTGTGGCAGAGTGTGTGGCTTTGGGGTCAGGTCCAAGTGCCCTTTATTCCCGAGGTCCAAGGCAAGTGAGTTCACATCCTGAACCTCCACTGTCTCTTCTATAAAATGAGGATAACAGTACCTCTGACTCCCAGGGGTGCTGTGAAGCTGTTAGAGACTATTCCTGTGAGGGAGACGGCCAAGCAATAGAGCTAAATCCATGGTACGCAGCCACACACGTCTCCCCTGAAAGGAAGTGGCATTTGAGAGAAAAGCCTGGGAGAAGGTAGACTGCAGAGGGACATGGGTTAGTTGGGAAGGTCTTGAAAGGATCTGGGATGACATATAGGAGAGGCAGGGACCTCATTAAAGAGACCTTACAAAATGGCAACCTTGGCCCTGCCACTGACTGCATGGTGACCTCGGTCTACAACTCTTCCTAATTGTAGTTTCTTTAACTGTAGAAACAGGTACTTCTGGCCGAGCGCAGTGGCTCACACCTGTAATCCTGGCACTCTGGGAGGCCGAGGCAGGAGAATCACTTGAGCTCAGGAGTTCAAGACCAGCCTGAGAAAGAGCGAGACCCCGTCTCTACTCCAAATACAACAAATTAGCTGGCCATGGTGGCACACGCCTGTAGTCCCAGCTATTCGGGAGGCTGCGACAGGCGGATCGCTCGAGCCCAGGAGTTTGAGGTTGCTGTGAGCTGGGCTGGCACCACGGCACTCACTCTAGCCTGGGCAACAGAGCAAGACTCTGTCTCAAAAAAAGAAAAAAGAAACAGGTACTTCTTCTTCCTCTCTTGAAGAATAGCTAACGAAGCCAGTTTAGGTCTGTGAAAGCACTGAGCACGTCCCTGGCACGTGGCAGGGCCTTGGCAACATGATGTTTCCCTCTCTACCCTCCCACCGAGCTGTCCGCATGGGGCTGGGTTGTACCTGACACTGAGCGGGGATTCCACAGAAAGCCCCAGCAGGGAACATGCATCCCGGGTAAAGGTCTCACAGATCTCTGCCCAGTGGCTGTTGTCCAGGAGGTGGCAGTAGGGTGACTTCTCTAAGCCCAGCCGCAGGTACACCAGACTGCCCATCATCACCTGGATCTCTACAAGGCAACCGGGTGGCAGCTCAGGGGGTGCAGGGGCTCTGGGTCCGTCCCTCAGGGGGCAGCAGGACTGTAAAGCACAATATTGTGAGCCAGGCCAAGCCCCAGGCTCCCAGGCCCCTGGCCACATGGAGCAGGGATTGAAATGCCCTCAGGCAAAACTGACTCTGTCTAAAATCCAGTGGGGAGGTAGAGTCTCCAGGCTGCTTCTGTAGAACAAGGATAGGCATTACCAACACAGAACTGGGTAGGAAGGTGAGTCTTTTTCTGTTTTCTTTGCATCCTTCCAACTGCATCAAGGAGCAAGTGAGAAAGGCTAGTGCTAACGTCTTCCTATTCCCCACACTAGCTAATCTCCCCTTCAGAGTAGATCCCAGGTTCAGAGCTTTCAGGATGCAGCAGTATCTAGTGAAACCTTAAAAACACTGCTTGGTTTTCATATTTATTTTTAAATAAAGCTAGAACAAGAAAGAATATGGGTTACTACTGGTGAACATCTTGAGGGTGAGGCTCGAATTACAGGTGTGGAAATCGTAGTGTGAAGGCAAAGGGCCAAGGAAGGATGCTCCAGAGGAGGTGCCCAGGTGAGTCTTAAAATGAGCAGGACTCTCCCCAGTGGAGGGAGGCATGTTCGAGGCAGAGCAGCGTGAGTGGGCATGGCATGTTTGAGTGTGGTGTGGCACACAGCAGGCGCTGGGGACCCACGGTGGTCTGAGGTGGAGCTAAAAACATACAGCCGAGATGAAAGAGGAAGAGCCTTGAGTTTGGTGGCACTTGGGACACAATGTGGGATCACAGAGGTTTTCAGGTTGGGGAGAGGTGTCAGAGCAACAGCCCCCCCATGGGCACAGGGACCGGCAACCTGATGTAACCTGCCACATCCAGACATCTGCCTGGCCAACCAGCACCAAGCCTGGCACCCCGGGCACTCACCCCGTTGGTGCAGCCGAGCAAAGGGCTGAAAGTGCCGGGCATAGCTGAGAGCCTCCAGCTGCTTCTCAGGGCCACTTGCTAGGAGGCGGATGAAGTGCAGTCGGTGCAGCTTGAACTCCAGGGAGCTGTTGAGTTCCAGCAGGCGCTGTCTGTGGGAGACAGCCCATCTGGGAAGAAAAGGGCCAGTTTAGTTGGAGCTAGTGGGGGCTAGAGGAGGACCCCCAAAGCCTGTATGAGGCCCTAGGGTCAGGGCTGGAGGCATGTCAAGTATGTCTGGGGGAACTGAAGACCACAGACAAGCCCTGTGCACTGGGAGGTGAGAGCAGAGCACTGCTGGCCCACCTAAGGGCCTGCTTACTCCAATGCAGGCCTCAGGTCTTGTTCATGCAGAGCTTCCACGATTCGATTCAATTCCAGGAAAGGCTGCTTGAAATCCAGGTCCACATTCAGTGTTGATTCCTGTAAGGAAAGAGAGAGAGATCTCACCACTGGAAGACAGTGGTCCTAAAATTCTGTTACGAGCATGATAAGACCTCACCCGCTAAAGATAGGCTGGAGAGTGCCCGGCTCTGCGTGAGGAGCTGTGGTCTCCTGCCAGCCACTTGGCCCCTCTCATTCCCATCTCAGTTCCCCAGAGTGCGGACTGCAAACACCACCCCACCACAGCGCACTGGAGACAGTCCCCAGGCTCCGCACTGAGTGGCACAGTGAGAGAATTATTCCTTCTCAGTACTCCTAATTACATTAAGGAAAGGCTCCTTCACTGCTACCGCCAGTGTGTCTTTAATATCTAACAAGTGCCACTTTGTCTTTTCACTAATCTCCCTTTTTAGTAAAGGCGTATAAGGCCTCAGCTCAGAACCCTGGCTGGCAACCACCTCTAACTAGAAATGAGTAACTTCACTTTTCATCATGTATGTTTTTAGAGCTACCTTTTATTTATGGCAGGGGCACTGATTTCCTTTCTAAAATAAATTTATTTAAAGAATGGCAGGGACTTAGTATTAAAAAACTATCAGATAAAAAGCAGAGCGGGCAGGTCCTCCTGTGCCCTCCCTGCCTGGCCCGTACCTGGCACAGCTCCTCGGCAACGCCGAGCATGCCCTGCTGGTACAGGTGTTCCACAATGGCCATCTGCAGGATCTGCTGCTGCTTCTCCCGAGAGTCCCACACTGCGTCCGAGACTACACCGCAAATCTCAGAGTCAAAGTTCTGGCAAGGAGGAGAGACAGGGCCCTGTGACTCAGGAACCCTCACATGCTCTCCTGCTGAGTCTTTGTGCATGCCACTCCAAGGTACTCCCACCCACAGGCTTGGGTTTGTCCGCGCGCTCACCCTATCAATGGCTTTGCCCACTCGGGACACGCTGCTGTGAATGTCCTTGTGGTCCGAAGCCAGTTTCTGCACTGTGTCTTTGATCTTCCGGCAGCACTGTGACATCACCAGAGAGAGGGTGGCTGAGAGAGGGGCCCCCTGGAGGGCTGCAGAGAAACAGCGGGATGAGTGAGGACACAGAGGAGGCAGACCCAGGCACCTGCTTTGGCAGCAGACCCGTGTCTGCTTTCTCTATGCTGAATGACAGCCTGGCAGCCCTCAACTCTGGAGTAAAATAATTAGCTTATATTCCAGGTCCTGCCACTTTGTAATTGCATGACGTGGAATCGGTCAAGTGGGACAAGCCCTCTTACCTCTTAGAGCCTTCATTTCCTCATCTGTAAAATTGTAGGTTGCTATGAAATGAAGATGATTTGGCACTTACTGTGGTTAAGTATTTTAGCTCATGTACTAAATCATACATAGAATTCTGTGTGTTTACCTGTCCAGTTACCATATGACCCAGCAACTCCACTCCTAGGCATATACCCAAGAGAAATGAAAACACATGTCCACACAAAAACTTGCGTGTGCATATTCATGGCAGCATTATTCATAATAGCCAAAAGGTGGAAACAACTCAAATGTCTATCAACTAATGGATAAACAAAATGTGGTACATCCATACAATGGAACATTATTCAGCCATAGAAAGCAATGAAGTACTGATTCATTTATCATGGGTGAACCACAGAAACGTGTAATGAAAGGAGCCAGACACAAAGGCCACATATTGTATACTGCATTTACATGCAGTGTCCAGGATAAGCAAATCTACAGAGACAGAGGAGATTAGTGGTTGTCAGGGGCTGGGAGAGAGAGGACTGAGAGACTGTCAATTGGTTGGGTTTCTTTTGGGGGTGATGGAAATGTTCTGAAATTAGGTAGTGGTAATGATTCTGCAACTCTGTAAATATACTAAAAACCACCGAATTATACTTTAAAAGGGTGAGCTTGGCCGGGCGCGGTGGCTC
>NW_012150208.1:78169-124942 GCF_000956105.1 Propithecus coquereli | reverse complement strand
CTTTACAGTTGAATGCCAACGAATGAATGTATAAAGAATGACAGAGCTGGAAAAATCACCCATGTTGCAACCAGCTTAGTATTAAATAATAACTGAATCAGGCAACAATCACCAAATGGATACTAAAACTAGTGGGTTGAAATTTGATAAAAAGCAGAGAATTTATATAGTCTCAAAATATTAATTGCGAAGAAAAAATTGGAACTTTCAGTGGAGGAACCCAGCAGATGCATCTTAACCAAGCGATCAAAGTCGACATCACCAGTAATGCGATATACCAACATCTTGTGTCTCCCAGTGTGATGCACTGAGCACACATTACTTCTGAAGTACTCCTGCCAAAAATACAAAACCTGAGTAATGAGGAAACATCAGACAAATCCAAATTAAGAGACGTTCTTCAAAATAATTGGCCTTAATACTTCAAAAATGTCAATATCATGAATGATAAAGGAAGGCAGAGGAAATGTCTCAGATTTAAAAAACTGAAGATTATGTCGACAAATGAGGAGGGTGGAAAATCAGAATAAAAAATAAAAAAATAATAAAAAAGATAAAAAACTAAAGATTAGATATGAGAAACTAAATGCAGTGTGTGATCTTGGATTGGATACTGGGTTATAAAATAAAGTGCTTTATGAAAATTTCTGAGACAATGGCAAAATTGAAATGTGAATTATAGTCATTGGGTGATATTATATCAATGTTTCATTTCTTGGTTTTAATAATTACATATACTGTATTTATGTAAGATGATGCCTTGATCTTAGGAAATGCACACTGAAGGCTTAGGGGCAAAGGGGTACATTATTTGCAGCTTATTTTCAAATGGTTAAGAAGTAACAACATGCAAGAGAATGACAAAGCAAATACAGCAACATATTAGCAGATGGGCAAATCGGGATGAAGGGTATATGAGGTTTTTTGGTTTGTTTTTTATACCTATATATTTTTGAGACAGCGTATTATTCTGTTGCCCAGGCTGGAGTGCAGTGGCATTATCATAGGTCACTGCAACCTCAAACTCCTGGGCTCAAGTGATCCTCCTTCCTCGGCCTCCTTAGTAGTTGGGGGTATGGCCGTGTGCCACTACACCCAGCTAATTTTTCAATTTTTTGTAGAGACAGGGTCTCGAAATGTTGCTTGGGCTGGTCTTGAAACTCCTGGCCTCAAGTGATCCTCCTGCCTCTGATCCCTAAATTCATTTTTTTTTTTCTTTGAGATGGTCTCACTCTGTTGACCAGGCCAGAGTGCCACGGTGTCAGCCTAGCTCACAGCAACCTCAAATTCATGGGCTCAAGCGATCCTCCTGCTTCAGCCTCCCAAATTACTGGAACTACAGGTGTGCACCACCATGCCCAACTAATTTTTTTTCTTTTTAGTAGAGATGGGGGTCTCACTCTTACTCAGGCTGGTCCTGAACTCCTGACCTCAGGGCATCCTCCCACCTCATCCTCCCAGAGTGCCAGGATTACAGGTGTGAGCCACCACGCCTGGCCTCCCTAAATTAATTTCTGCTGGGCTTTTTGAAATAGCTTAGAGACTGCCATCATCCCCCTCCAAGGAGGTCTAGAGCGGCATGTGCCAACATCCTAACCGTGCTTCTCTGGAACCCTCTCACCAAGTAGCCTTGGGTCTCCCATGTCTATGGGGAGGCTGGTATGGGGATCTTGTGGGGGGCACACCAACCTGCGCTGGCCAGCTCAGCCCGTAGCTGGCCTATGTAGTGCAGCAGCTCCTCCAGGCTCTGCTCACAGTGCTGCCCATAGGTCAAGAACTTCTGCAAAACCTTGTCCAGCTCTCTCTCCACACACGCACACTGCTCCATGGTGGTCGTAGCCTGGGGAGGGTCATCTGGGTTAGGCCTCATCTGGGCCTGGGTGGCACAGTGGGGAGGGTACCTGGACCATAATCTCTGTCACCATTCCCATGTCCTACACCAACGCTCAGAAATTCCCTGCTTAACCGAATATAGCTGTGCACAGCCTCCCATCTCCCCCAGCTGGGGAGCGCAGTGGAGGGCGCGGGCTGGTATGAGGGCTGGGGTTTTCTGAATCATGGCAAGAAAACTGCTCTGTTTTCAACACTTTTCATGCTGTTATCCTTGTTCATCTCCCTGTTTAATCAGAAGGGAGAGCAGGCCTCACAGAGCCCACAGCAGGCAATACTGACTAGAAATCCATATACTATACATGGTCATAGTTCATGTATTTTCACATATTCGTTATAGCCACATTCTCTTACAGTTAGAGGAACTGTTTTTGCATGTACTACAGTGAAATATGCCATGAAGGCAGCCCTTGAATGGCTGGTATTTGGAAACTCAGCTTAGGGAATAACTGCCAACCGTGCTGACCTGACGGGCCTCGCCTACCACTCCAGCCTAGGCCTCCTGCGGTGCCCACCCATGGATGGCACCTTGTGTCTAGCCAACCTGAAGCCTTGCTCTCTTACAGCCCTGTGCCCTGGGCTGTTCTTCATCTCCCCTCACCTCCTGGACTACTCCAGAAGCTGGCCCATCCCTTCCCAGGCAGCTCAGATATCATCCCTAGCCTGCTCCCACCTGGCTCCCTCTGCCCTCACTTTGCACCCTCTGATGCCGGTTTTGATCACTGGGTAACGATCTGTCTGAGGGCCTGCCTTGCCCACCAGACTAGAATCTCTCTTGTTGTGACACAAACATCCCTCGTCATTATACCACTGAAAGAAGGGGCAGTGCTCCCCTCCATTCAGAGCAGCCTTTGACACTGAACACATGGACAATCCTCAAAATGCTGGTGAGAGCTGATTTCCCTCCCCATCCTTCCATCCATGGGATTTGAAACGAGAGGGCTGTCACATGTCCTTCTAAAACGTTCACATCTAGCCTGTTGTGCATTCTCTCAAAGAAAGGTATGGAATAACAACACAAAGAGAACCTTTAGGATGTGGGAATCTTAGCAGGTGAAAAAAAAAAAAAAAGAACCTTGTGTCGAAGGTGACCATCGGAATCCTCCCCACTTCACCACTCTCTTCCCCATTCCCAGCAGCACTGTCAGTCCTAGCCTCACCATCTTGGCCCACCTGTCCCTCTCTGGTAGAAAAATAAATAAAATGAAATCTAGGTAGAATACCATTTATGTAAATTGAAAAGATACGCATACAACCAAGGCAAATAAAAGATATACACCAAATACATCAGAGTGGTTTCCTATGGTGAGGAGAAAAGGGAGGAATGGAGACAAAAAGAAATACATAAATAAATGCAAAGGAGAAAAAGGCCCTGCATGGACCAACTAAACGTATCATGAACTGAGGAGTGTGATTAACTCAATACAATATTTAAAGATAAAATAAATGAGCTGGGGAAACAACTGTTTGCGGGCATTCCATCCAAAAAGCCCAGGAGGCTGATTCAGGCAAGTGACTGCGCATGGACCACAGTGGATCATCTTTACCAGGTGCCAGGATGTGTGAGCGTGTTTGCGTTTAACAAACTACATGATTAATACAAGTGCTGATGTTTTGAATTTCATGGGCACTGGTCCTAAGCCTTCCTCCCCAAGGTCTCACATGTACAAAAATTATCCACCAGGGTGATTTCTACAAAACGTGCATCAGATCCCGTTACCCTGTTGCTCAACACTACCACGGATTGACATACAAGCCCTTTGCAATTATACATTCGCTTCCTTTGCACAAGTCGTTCCTATTTCTAGAGTGTCCTCTGCACTTCTTTGCGTGGAGAACATAAGCTGTACTTTAATCATCAGCTGCCCATGAAGCCCTCAGTGAAAACCCCCTGCTTCCTTTTCTGCTTCACAAACCTGTCAAGGGTGCCCATACCACACATATCTGAGTCCCTACTGCTGCAGCACAGTAACTGTCTCTCGCCCTGGTCTGTGAGCTGCTCAAGGGCTGGAGTCTAGTCTCATCCTCTCTCTCCCCTCAGTGCCCAGTCCGGGGCCTGGTCCAAGGTGCTGCTCACTATGCATTTGCTGGTTACACAGAGCATTTATTTCCTAATCTTTGGCCTAGAGGGCTTGAGCTCAAATGGGGGTAGAAGGGGGGATGGCGATGGGAAGAAAGTGAAATATTAAAACCCCTGCCAAGTCGTACACGGAGATTTTGTCCTCAGTTGTTAGCATCCTGAAACAAGAGGGCTGCTTGGGCAGGGACAAGGGAACTTTGTGCAAATCATGGAAAATTCCCCTTTGCCAGACACAGAATTGGACAGCCTGCACTGACCCAATTCTTACACTTTGGCAGCCCCCACCTCTGTCCCTTCTCCACCCTACGTATCACTCCTCTGCTTAACACCAATAGGTTTCCATTGTACTTAGAACAAACTCCATGCTCCTATGGCCTGCAGGCTCTATGTGAGCTAACTCCCAACTATCTCTCCAACCTCATCTGCTACCACTCTCCCCCTCAACTGCCATACTCTGGCCACACCAGCCTTTTTTCTGTTTCTTCACTACATCCAGTTTACTTGTTTCAGGGCCTTTGCACTGGCTTTTCCCTCTGCCTGGAACACTCAAAAGCCTTTATTCGGGTCTCAATGCAGATGTCATGTTTTCAGAGATGCCACAGTATCTGCTGCTGACCTCTGCCCCACCTTACACAGTTACCCTGTCATGTTGCCCTGTTCCTTTTCTTCATTATACACCTTCTTTTGAAGCTTCTAATCTTTTTTCTCTCCTTAACCAAAACCAGAGGGAGGAAAAAGTCCATCTTTTCCCTGGACAGCAGCCCCTACTGGGAGTTTCATGTGCATTAACGTGCAAATGACTTACAAACTCCTCCTCATCCTGCAAAAGACCCTGTTCAAATGCCCTGCCCGGCCCCCGGTCCGCAGCTGGTTACCTCCGACCCAGGCGGGTCGCACTAGGACAGGACGTCTGAGTTCGAGCGATTCCCCCAGCTGAGGCGACTTTTCGAGGGCTGGGCCCGGGTCCTGTGAGTCCCTGGGACTCCAGCTCCGGGCCCGGGGCGACGACTGCGGAGACAGCAGCCCAAGAGCGGACTGGCGCGGGGGCTTAGTCGGGCGGGGGTGGCCGCCGCGCCCCGCCCTCCGCCCGCGCCTCCCGGCCCAGAGCCCGCCTGCCTCACCCAGCCCCGCAGCCCCAGCCCCAGCCCCAGCCCCGACTTCCGGCGTCGCCGTCATCGGAACCGGAAGCCGCGGCTGTTGCACGGTGAATCCGGACTCGCCCACTCGCGGTTCGCGGAGGGGTGGCAGCCTGGGAACGAGCCTTTCTCCTCCCCGCGTGACAGGAGTGGAGTCGCCCGCAGGAGCAGGGCGGCGGCCGAGGGAGCCGCGTCTCGCGGTCGGCTCGCTCGCGCGGTCCAGGGTCCCCCGGGGAGGCGGCGCCGCCACCTGGCCGTCCTCGGGCGCGCTGGGCTCCCAGCTTCGCGGCTCCGGGCCCTGAAGCCTCGAAGCCCGGACGGCCCTGCCGCCCCGCCCCGCCGGTCGAGTAGAGACGGCGCCGCACGGCGCGGTGCACGTAAGGGGACTGACAGGCGCTTCCCGCGATGGCTGCGCGGTACTTTCTTGAAATACCAGGCGGCCAGCCTGCTGCTCCTGCACCCGTACTTAACCTGCGCACTGGGAATTCTGCAGGAGAATTCGATTATCGGCGGGGGCGGGGCGCACGTAGCCCCTGCCCGCCGCCCTCCGTTGGTCGCTCTCCCTGGCGAGCCAGCAGGTGGGGTTAGGGGTTGCACGTCTGCCCTGGGAAGGGTGAGGGCTAGACAGGAGAGAGGCGGCGGTGACCCAAACCCAGGCCTGGCCTGAGCCCCCAGCCCTTCCCCCGGCCTCAGACTAGGACTAGAAACAGCCCAGCCACCTCCCGCTCCCTTTTCGGGCCGACCTCATTCAAGGCCACTCTACCCCGGAACCCTCCACGCCTCCCTTTCTCCCCCGGCGCCCTTACACAATCTTTTTTTGTTTTCTTTATAGCACTTGCACAATCCAGGTTTGGTTTGTTTTTTTTTTAATAGCACTTCACTTGAAATCATCTTGTGTGTTCATTTTGTTTATTTGTGGATTGTCGTCTGGCCCCTAACCCCGCCAACACCACTTTTAGGACAAAAGCCCACTGCAGTATCCCCAAACACCTCTTATTTGGAAACACAGGAGGTACTCGGAGATTCTCTAGGGAAGCCGGTATCTTCCACTTACAAACGAGAAAACCACGGCTCAAAAACCTCATGAAATACGTCTGGGAAGAGGGCGGCCCACAGTGGGACCGTGAGCCCGCCGGGCTTTGGGAAGGAGCACCCCGGAGATGCCCGCCGGGACACCGGGAGCGTGGGTGGCCCGGGCCCGACTCGGAAGCCGCGGGGGCGGAGAGTTGAGCGAACCTTGCCTGGAGCCAAGGGGCTCAGGCCCCCTCCCAGCCGACAGGACCTCACGGGCTTTGCCAACGCCCCCAGCTTCCCCACTTCCTCTCCGGGAGCCCAGGCCCGCCTCACAAACCAAGCTGCGAGCGGAGCTGGGCTTCTCCAAGAACTCACTCATCAGGAGCCTTTTAACCTTTGTCCTTGTTTTCCCGAATATGTGGCTAACATTGCACCTCAGCATTGTTACTTTCGGAAATGTACCAAGTTTTATTACATAGTAGATTTTGTCAGTCTTTCTTCACTGGGATTGTTTTTTGCTGGGGCGGGGGAAATTGCTTCAAAGCAGAGAAATTTAGCTGTTCTCCATTAGTTCAGTGATAATCTATTTAATTTTCTGCCAGTATAGGGGAGTTCTAAACGTTCCTTCTATTCTCTGAAGGTTCAATAATTTGTGTCTCTGGAATAAACTTGACGGTAGACAGATTAAAAGGAGAAAAGACAAATTTATTACCAGGCATGCGCGTGGGTCCCACGCAATGAGACTCGAATAAGGGCCAGAAGACTGCAGTTTAAAAAGCATTTAAACTACGGAAAGAAATGCGGGCTGGGGCTACAGGGGAAGGTGGAAACAGGTCTGGGAGGTTGAGGGGAGGAAATGCATGGTGAACAAAGGCTGTCTTATGCAGATAAAGTCTCTCAGCAGCCCTCCGAAGAGTTGATTGTATCTCCTTTAGTCTTTTTTCCCTGGAGTTACTCTTCCCCGTTTGAGATCATAGGGAGGGCTGGAGACAGCTGCATTCCTTCTGCAGGAACCTCCCTAAGTCAGATAAAGGAAATTCAGAGGAAGCTCCTCCTGTGCTTCGGGAGGGCAAAGGGGTAAAAGATGGTCAGGGTCTTTGATTGTCCTTCAAAACACTCGGCATGCCAAAGTGCCACACTGTAGCGCATATTTTCTGAGCCCCAACACTAATTTCCTAGGATTTGATTTTAAAACTGTAACTCAGTAAACATCTATTTTGACAGGGGTAGTGCAAAGTATGACCTATTTTTCCCCCCAATTTTTGTCCAGTTATCCCAGCAGCTCTTGTTAAATAATCCTTCCTTACTCTCTTGTTTTGAGACCCCTTATTGTATAAGATCTTCCACAGAATAGAATCTATTTCTGGTTCTTCATTCTTTCCATGGAGGTGTAATTTTATTTTTACACCATTGTCAAACTGTTTTTCTTGCTACTTTGTAATACGTTCTAATATTACATATTAGCGCAAAGGGATTAAACACCACTTGGGAAAAGGAAAAAAAGAAAAAACATCACAAGGTTATTGAGAACGATCAGTGGTTGCCAGGAGCTGGGGAAGAAGGGTTGACCGTGGAGGGGCACAGGGGGCTTGAGCTATTCTCTATCTTGATTGTAGGGTTATACAACTCTGCATTTGTGAAAATTCTAAAAACTGTACCCTAAAATGGGTGAATTTTCCTGTATGTAAATTATACCTTAAAAATGGGGCAAGAGCAGGTACACACAGCACACCACATAAATCTTTAAAACAAACAAAACCCCAAAAGTAAAAATAACAGTTCTTGCAGAGAGGAAAAGCCCTCCAGGGTCAAGCATTCCCCTGAAAATACAAGCTTCTCTGCCTTCCAAAGCCAGTCTGGAAGGCTGAGCTAGAAGACAGACCATCTCTGCGAGCGCTGGGGCTGGGGGCAGCCGTGAGTAATGCAGCCATGGCCTGCCCTCCTCCGCAGAACCTGGGAGCACCAGGGCTCGGCCCAGGAGAGCCACAGCCACCCCCACTGGCCAGGCCCAGGACCTGCTCGGGCCCTGGTATCTTCCTTCCACCTTCCAGGTGCCTCTGAAAGTCCCCTGCCTCCTCTCCGTTCTCTCCTTCCGTAGAAGTCTTTGGTTCAGGCCTGGATGGCCTACATAATTTGCAGGGCCCAGAGCAAAATGCACCTATGAGGCCCTGTGTTTAAGCAGTCTCAAAGAAGCTCAAGATGGGGATAGCAGAGCATCACACCAAGCTTAGGGCCCTTCTAAGCATAGGGCCCTGTGTGATAGCACAGGTCACACACACAAAAAGCTGGTCTTAGTTCTGGCCTTCCCCTTGGCTGCCCCAGGGACTCCTGTGCTGACAGTTCCAGGCTGTCTAGGAACTACCCTGCCTCTCTCACCCTCTTCCAGGCAAGATCCCTCCCTGGGACCTGCCGGATACTTCCCTGTGTCCAGGCCCATCTTAGGATGTCCTCATCCTAGCTGCTCCTGGGGAAATCCCTCCAATCTTTGTGAAAGCCATCCTGGTCTTCCCCTCCCCCACCCCACCACTTGGAGCAAGTGAGCCAGCTCTCCTGTGGCCCTTGACCTCACCTCTCATGACACGTATCACTTTTGGTTTTATTGTAAGAAACATCACATTCTTTTTATTTTCTGAATCCAATATGGAGGCCTAAGCCCCTACCCACTAGGGTGGTGGGTTATCTGTGGGGTCTACACTCTTTGGATAAAGGCTCCCTAATCTCAGAGAAATTTGCTCTCAGATAGGCCCCTTCTGCCCTCCCTGTGCTCTGCTGACGTGCTCATCACCATGGAGGCCCCTCTGTCATCCCCAGCTCTGTATGTCTAAGCTCTCTGGGTTCTCCTCTGTTCCCTTCATCTCCTGCCTTGCCCTGGTCACTATTTGGACTGGTAAGTCCCATGAGGGCAGGGGCCCAGGGGCCTTGGCCACCCTGGCCTTCTCACCTGAGAACCACACCTGGCCCTGAGGAAGGCCCTCGGCACCTCACTGTGGAATGAATGGCAATTGGCTCTGGAGCCCCATGCTTGGCACAGACCTGGCATGGACCAGGTGCCCGAGAATGGTGAACAAACGTTCAGAGTTGGAGCCTCCCACCCCAGTCCCCATCAAACCCATTCTAGTCAGGGGAGAGGGGTCTGGTCACTATTGGCTCCACATCCCCACAGTGCCCTCTGGGGCTGCAGCCGGAGCAGGCTTGGGGATGAAAACAGACGACACTGCCCTGCCCTGGCAACGCACACCGCCCAAAGGAGATGGATACAGACCAACATTACAGCAGCATGGAAAGCGCTGATGGAGAGAGGCGGCTCTGGGCACAGGGTAGGGGGTGACTTCAGGGAAGGCTTCCCTGAGGAAGCAAGACCTGAGCACCCTGAGGACTCTGTCTGGAGGACAAAAGCCCAGAGGGCTAGGAGGCGCTGCTGAGGCCAGAAGGGGGCATAACCATCAGTGACCTTGAAGGCCAGTGTTGGAAGCCTCAAGTGACAAGGCAAAGGGGCCCAGAGAGCTGCTGGAAGGTATGACACTATCAGAGCAGAGAATAGGAGGCACCAGAGGCAGGGAGCCCAGTGCAGGGAGGTGGCCACATTTCTGGACAGAACGGGCTGCCAGGGCCTAGTCTGCTGGGGGAGGGGGCTGAACGGGAGGGCCGAGCCTGAGGCCAGGAGGGAAGGGCTGCCCTGAAGCAGTAGCCACTACAGTGACACCCGTGATCCGCTGGCCCCAGAGCTACCCAGCCTCAGAGCCACCCAGCCGGCTTGGGGACCTGAGAACTGGTTTGCCCAGCATGGATGAGCTAACAGGGATCTGGTTCCGAGACGCCCCAGGTTTGGCTCTCTCGCACCCTACCCCTACATCTGGGCCTGGCCTTGGTTTCTGGCACAGCTGCCAAGTTTTGGTGCCACCCACCCACTCCCTGAGGGCGGTACTGGCCGGCACAGCTCCCTAATTGCTGGGTGGGGAACTGTTCTGCAAAGCTGCTGTACTGAGGTGGACCCCAGCCACTCGGGGGCATGTGGGCACACAGCCTGACCCACTCCTGGCTACAGGGAGGGTATAATCCAGCCTTCAGGCCAGCACCCAGCTCCGGGAGGCCCTCTGGAGCCACTGGCCCAGAGATCTGGGTTTAGAGGAGCCTGTGAAATGGGAATGGGTACCATTCTGACCTGAGTAACCTGGGTGCTGCCTCTCTTCCTCCTCAGGCGTGGGCTGTGATGGCGGTAGGCTAGGCCCAAGGGTCTGCCTGGGTCATAGGCTCCGCCCAGCCTGGCCAGGGCTAAGAGGGACTAGGGCTGGCAGGAAGGAATGGGGCAGAGGGAGGGGCCAGGAGCTGGTTTCCAGAGGCCAGTGCTCCAAACAAACCCCTCGGACACACCCACCATCCACAGGCGCATCCCTACACACACCTGCCACTTACAGAGCCATAAACACACCATCCCCACAGCAGACAGCTCACACACCCTACTCTCTGCCCTGAAAAGTTAGGGCTGCTCAGCTCAACTGGCCATCCACATCCCAGCACAGTGACTCCATTCCACAGCCAGGACCCCCCTGCTGGGCCCGAGAAGCTGTCAGGCATGGCCCTGGAGGACAGGGCAGCCACGGGGAGCAACCTGGGGTTCTCAGCAGACAATTTCTCAAGAGTTTCCCTGAGCTGCCCTATTAGGGAAGGGACTAGACAGATGGCAGACGTCATGTGCCGGCTCCCCTGGGGCACAAAGCACATCTAATTCAACTTGTGCCCCAGCCCCACAAGGTCCCAACACGGCACCTGGTAGACAGTAAGTGCTCCGTGAACGGCAGCCAATGATGCATCCATAAGGAAGGTGAGTTTCGTCAGAGGGAGGGGGCAACACCACTTGCACAGCCACACCGGCCTGTGCTCCAGGCCACCAACCCAGGAGGGGAGCAAAGGCCTAGAGGGGAAGCTGGACCTCTGAGAGGCTGGGGTAGGTGTGGTTTCTAGAGAAGCTGGGACAAGCCTTAGCTGAGAGCAGGGATCAGAAATGACTGGCGGTCCTGGAGCCTGTTACAGGACAGGAGGCAGGGTGCTTCCTTCTGGGAGAGAACTTTCCACAATACAAATCAGTCATATTTTATCCCTGCTTGAGAAATACACCACAGTCCCACTGCCTATGGGGAAACATTCCCATTCCTCACTGTGGTAAAGGCCCTTTACCAAGTGCCCACAGCTTCCCCACCTCTTCTCCTGCACCTTCCTAGGGCCACCCACCCCTACGGAGGAAGGGCCCCACAACCAGACAGAAAGACGGAGGTGGGTTCTGGGAGGGGAGGGCTGGGGCCTTTGGATGCTCCAGCCTAGGCTGTCTTAGGCTGGCCCCAACCCCAGCAGGGACCGAGGCACCTGGGGGCCCAGACTTCCCACCATGAGAACGGTTCACATTCTCAAAGTGGCTTGCTTGACTTGCCCTTTTATTTTTCTGGAGCTCCCTGGTATTGTTCCTGCTGAAAAATCCACTGGCGCTGAAGAAAGGAATCTCAGCCCACACAGCAGCTGAGAACCGTGTGCTGCTGGGGCAAGGAGTGCGAGCCCTCCGCCCCAACACACACGCCCAGCAGATGCCAGACAGGTGCGGGAGCCATGGGATGAGCTGCAGCCCTGGTCAATGCCCAACCCCATCCACAGTCCTCTGGACTCAGGCCAGGGACAGCCTCAACGTACCCCTGGGGACTCCTCGTGAAAAACATGGTTTCATTCCGAGGGAGGTCAGTGTTCCCAGCCCAGCCTCCTTCTGTGGAGATGGCCTTGGCCCAGGGCTGCAGCCTCCCTCCCTCACGCCTGCCCTTCTGCACTGCCCTTCTGCACTGCCGGGCTCCAGACTCCCCAGCCTCCTGCCCTGGGCCACACCCACTCCAGGAAGCAGGGCTGGGCCCTGCCTGGGTGCTCTTCTACCAGGAGGGCCTTGCCCTGGCTCCTGCTGCAGGCACCCTGCCCAGCCCACAGCCCCACTGGATCCCTCCTCTCCACGGGCCTCCCCAGCCCTGGGCTGGCCTCTGCAGGTGCTGCCCTAGACCAGTGTAAGGGAGGGCTGAGCCGGCGTCTCAGGGCGCCTTCTGACAGTGTATCTGCTGTCGGCTCATTCTACTGGCCTCAGATCTTGGAGGACTCGAGCCGAGGACTCCAGGGCGTGGGGGGCTCCCTCAGTGCCCGCAGTTCCTGCTCCAGTGCCTGGTTGCGGCGATACATGTCCATGTAGCCCCCCTGGATCTCCCGCTGGTAGCGTAGCACACGCTCCTTCTCTTCCTGCCAAGTCCGCCGCTCCTGCTCGAAGCGCAACGCCTGCTCCTGGCCCCGGAGCCGCTCTTGCAGCAGCTCAGCTCGCAGCTGCTCAGCACCATCTCTGGCTTCACTGCTTCCTGCCTCCCCCAGCAGCCCCCTGCTCTTACAGTCATCAGTCTCACAGCTGCCTGGGGCCTCCTCCCGAGGGGCCTGCTCCTGCAGGCTGCGCACCACCTCCCGCAGCTGGGCCAGCTCTGTGTCCTGAGCTTGGGCTTGTGCCCGGCTGCCCCGAAGTTGCGTCTTCAGACTGAAGATCTCGGCCAGCTTCTGGGCCAGTTCCGCTTGGGCTTCCCGCAGCTGCTGCTTCAAGAGGCTAATCTCCGCTGTCTTCTGGCACACCTAGAGTGGGGACAGGAGCAAACCTGGGTGAGGGGAGCTGGTCATGGGGCAGGCAGAGGATTGGGGCCATGGCAATGGGGAGCCCCCGGTTGTCTCTCACCTCCCATCGGGCTTCCTCCTCTGGTCGTGTGCTGAGGTCGGCCTCTGGGAGGGTGCCAGGGGGCCGAGGCTCGGGAGCCAGGCCCTGTTGAGCCCGCAGTTCCTTGCGCAGGCGCCGCTGCTCCTGCTGGGCCATGAACAGCTGTAGCTGGAGGTTGCGCTCGCTGCGCTCGGCCTTCTGGGCTACCTCGTGCAGCCGCTCCACATACAGGCGCTTCAGCTCAGACAGCCACAGCCGCTGGCGCTCCTCGAGAACCTGCCGAAGGGAAGAGGCGCCCACTAGAGCCAGTGCAGCCATGCCCGGTATCCACATGTGGCCCCACCCCCACTCCCACAGGGCCAGGGCCCAGCGCCCAGCCACACAGATATCCCAACCTGGATGCCCTCTAGGGGTGAATTGTCCCCAACACATGGCTCTCCAAAGGAGCCTCTCTCCCTCCTTCCCACACGACTCCCAGGCAAGGACCACCAGAGATATGACATCCTCTCCACATGGGATGTGGGGAAAAGAAACAGAGACATCGCCCTCTTTCTTACTCTCTCGTGTCCAGAGCCATGCGGGTGGGCTAGCTGGGGCCCGTCTGGCCTGTACTCCAGTGCCAAGGCACAGAACAAGATTCCAGGGCAGGACCTTGCTTACCTGCGTGAAGGCGCTGGAGCCATCCTCAACACCAAGGCCCCTCTTCAGCTCCTCATAGGTCTCCGGCAGCACAGCCACCACCTCCTCGGCGGTGGGGCAGGAGAACTCATAGGGCGGCGGTGGCTCGGGCAGGCAGCTCAGCACAGCCAGTGGCCCGGCCTCCTTGGGGCTTCTTGAGGCCCGGTCCAGGGAGCCGCCAAGATGGTTAATGTGGCCCAGGGAGGAGCTGAAGGGGCTGGGGCCAGTGCCAGGGCTGCGGCCAAAACTACCCCCACTGGAGGAGTCAGACAGGCTGGGCTCAGGCTCGGGGCCGCCCTCATCCAGGCTGAGGGCGTGAAGCAGCTGCGCACGGGCCTGGCTGGCCTGGGGCCCTGGGCTAAGGGGCGGGTGGCAGGCCAGCGTGTGCAGGCTGCCATTGCTGCGCCACAGCTTCTGGCCCTTATGGGCTGCCAGGCCCTGCGTGGACAGGATGCCTTTCCCGTTGCCCGCTGCAGGCTTGAACACAGATGGGCGAATTCGGCACTGCCAGGAAGAGAGGGTAGGTGTGAGGCCCTGCGGGGACCCTCTCTGAGAACAAGGGCACAGACCACTAGGGACCAGCCCTTACCAGGACCTTCACGTCTTCTCAGCCCATCCTGTCCCTACCCCACCCCCTCATCAGGGTCTCCAGGGAGGTCCACCCTCCCCATGCCACGTAAAGGGTGTAGGCAGAGGCACACCTTGTCAAAGCGACCCCGCTCAGGCAGAGAAGTCTTACTGAAGTCACCAGCCCAAGGATGTTCCCTGTAGTAGGTGGCATAGTCAGCAGGCTCATTCCGAGGGGCCCGCTTGGTGGTCTTGCCATCCTTCTTGGGGAGGTGTAAGTAGCTGAGGAGCTCACGCTGGCCCAAGCCCTTCCGGAGGAGCCCATCAGGCTGGCGGGAGCCCCGGGACCCGGCGAGTGCTGCCCGTAGCTCTTCAGAGGAAAAGTCCTGCCGTTCCAATAGGCTGCCCACGCTGCCCATGGCAATGTCAGCAGGCACTGGGGCTGTGGCCATGAAGTTTCAACAGGGCACAGGCAGCTGCTTCTGGGAATTGGGAGGCTCCATTAGGGGCAGGTGGGCACTTGTTGCCCAACTCCCCTGATACCCAACAGCTAGGTGCTTGCTCTCTGTAGCTCCCACACCTGGCCCAGGAGAGGCAGAAGTGGGCCCTGGAAAGAATCCCAGGACAGGATTCCTAGACTGCCAAGAGAAAGGGGTGCAGGCTTCAAAGCCACCTGCCCTCTATCACCATGTTGGACTAAGTCCAAGGAAAAGCAACGGTTCTCCAGCTGGGGGCCTGTGTGTGATTCAGAGGTATGGGGGCGTCACTGCAGCTATAGGACAAGGGCCCTCCTCCCAGGACTGAGCCAGCAAAGGGCTAGGGAAGCCCGACTCAGGCTGTCCAACCCTGACCTTGCCTACTTCCCTGCTGGGTTCCCCTCATTTGTGGGTGGGGATAACCCACTCAGCCCTTCCTCCTGCACAGGGGCAGAGCTCTCTAAGGGAAACATCTGGCATGGTTTCGGTGGGGGCTCCAGGGGGAGGGACACAAACAGGAAGGGCCAAGGGGAGGAAGGATGGCATGAACAATGGCCACAGTTTCCGGAACAGGTGTTCTGTCTGGGAAATGGTCGGGGACAGAGGGAGGGGGTAGGTAGACCCCTGCCAGCCCTCACATATGCTGTTTCTCCAAAGCCCACCACCAGGCAAGGTGGTCCCAAATCCTGACCCTGGCAGAGCCAATTGGTGTGTGACCTCAGCCAAGCCACTAACCTCAGTGAGCTCTGGCTTCCTCACATGTGCAATGGTGGTGACAGCATTTAGCACTCTGGGATGCTGGGAAGACGGATGAGATGATGTGACCAAGTACCCAGTCCAGGCTGCCCACCGCTGGGGTCAGCACAGGCTGGCTGAAGCCGAGCTCAGTGAGACACACAAGCACCACCGAGCGACCAGGCTGACAGACCAGCTCCCACCCGTGCTGGGCCGTGCACTCTGGAGGAGGGGGCTGGCACCTAGCCCCCACAGACCCCATGCACAGCCCGGGGCCCGGCACATAGTAGGTGCTCAGAAAGGTGCTGCCGAGTGAAGGAATGCCACGTCCTCCGCCTCCTGCGCTCGAGCAGCTGCTGCCATTCTGGAACAGCCCTGCAGCTGTGAGTCCCCCTCACCCGCCCAATATACTTCCGGGACACCCACTCCCACCCCAAACAATGGTTGTTAGGAGGCTCCATCTTCCTCCACCATTTCCAGGTTTTGTGTTTGTGGAAGACAAAGCTCTCCAGGAGGGGTGGGGAGGCGGCAGGCCTTAACCTCACCCCCATGACCCTTAACCTCATGCTGGGCAAAAATAACCTTTTCAGCCTCTCCTCCCAGCCCTGAGATGGGGGCCAGTCTGAGTTTGTACAGCCTACTCCCCCAACCCCGTGTGAACAGGTGTCATGGGCCGCACAGGTTTGGGGGACTCAGCCAGGTAAGGAATCACAGGAGGTGGGCCCCTATAGCCATGCAGCCCTGCACAGCAGTCTCAGAGTCCTGTGACATCCTTATTGTCCTTTTTTAAAGGTGAGGTCACAGAGCTGGTCAGGGCAAGGATGCCTGGGATCCCAGCACCACAGCTGCCCAATGTCTGGGGGGGCCAGAATGTCACCTCCCACAGCCAAAAGAATTGGAATTGAATCATCCTGCTTCTCCACCTGACACCGCCTCACCATGGCGAGCACACCCCCAAGAAACACTGCTCTGTCCAGGAGCACACTGAGCTCTTGTCACTCTCGTCACTGCTTCGGAACTGCGGAGACTCAGCTTCAACATCTCTGAGATGGGAAAGGCTCTGCCTGCCCTGCCTTCCTCATCGGATTAGCGAGACCACTGCAGACAATGCAGGAGAAAGGGCTTGTGAACCGTGAGTTCTGTGTGGCCAGGGGGCGGGGATGTCAGTAGCAGTTCCAAACACCGCGTGGTGTCCCCTGGGCAGATGCTCAGTTCCTGTCTCAGGGAGACATAACCAACATCCCATCTTCCCCACGAAGCATCTCAGATCTGGGGGAGAGTCCCTGAACTAGAGGTGGCTATAGGCCACAGCAGTGCATGCCACCACACACAACACAGTGTTACCTGTCAGTCCCACCCAGCAGCACAGAGACACAGTGGACGGTCATGTCCAATGGCAGAGGCAGTGATGCACTAGGTCACCCACACAGCACTGAGCACCTTCCAGGACACAGACATGACACAGGAGCACCCCAGCATGAAGACCCAGAGGTCCTCCCCAGCCCCAGGATACAGGCCTTTGCATGCGTCTGTGTGGGGAGTGTGGCACTGGCTGTCGCAAACAGCTAGGGAGCTCAGTGAAGAGGGAACGGTCAGCCCCTTCCCTTTCTTTCCTGAAGCCCCCACTGCGCCCCCCTGCCCTTCCCGGTAACTCCTCTGGCTGTATTGTCAGCTGGCCCAGCAGTGCCAGGGGCCCCCAGCTTTCAGGAGGCTCCTTCCTGCCCAGGTCAGTCTGGGGATAGTCCCTTTTTGTAAAGGCGTCCATCCCACCTCCACCCCCTCCCCACAACACACACATTCCTTCCTTCCTGTTGCTTGAAGCCCAGGGACTGCCCCATCAGGCCCGGGCAGCTGTGCAGGCTGGGCTGGAGAAGATTTAGGGGGAGGAGGGAAGGAGGACAGCAAGTGCCTTGCAGCCGCCCTGGTAGGTCAGAGCAAAAAGCTGGGGCTTCCTCCAAGTGCCTGGGCTTCCCTGCCCAGAGCTGAAAACCGCCCCCCAGCACCCAGCTGGCTAGGTTCGGGCCGGGCCACTCCAGCCACATTCTTCACAGGTCCCAGCAGGCCCCAAAAGGGTCCCTTCACTCCTGTTCTCCCCAGCCCCCATCCCCAAGACTAGCAGCAGACTGAAAGCACAGGAACAGCTCTTGCGGACCAACCCTCGCGTGCAGCTGTGAGAACAGACTGCCCTCGCCATGAAGCAAAGAAAGAGAGCACACACAGAGGGCGTCCCCGTGCCTGTTAGTGTGCCATCCTCACGATGCACACAGGTGGTGAGTTTTGTCACCTCTTACTTCAGAAGAGGAAACTGAGGCCCAGGAGGTGAAATAATGTGCCTAAGGTCATGTTCAGCTGTGTGGGAGAAAGTACACAGGCTCTCCAGGTTTAGAAGTCCCTCCTGACCCCACTTTGCATCTCCTCCGAGGTGGGACACTCCAGCCCCCACACGGGTAGGAGCCTTGGCCTGGCCCTGGGGGAGGGTCCCACCACCTGCTGGGGATCAGCTCTGCGGAGGGGTGTGTCTGCAGCTGCCCCACAGGAATGGGACTGGAATGTCCCAGATCCAGAAGAGGGGGCAGTGGGCAAGGGGGCCCACAGAGGGGCTGGGAGAGGCTGGCATACCCTACTCCCACAGCGACATTTGAGGAGGCAGAGTGGCTAACCCCTGCAGGAGTGGTTCTTAGTATCACTATAGTCATTCGCAGTTACGCAGCACACTACAGTTTTTCCCAGCCTTCTTTTTCATTATCTCTTTTCATCTCCACAAGAGCCCTGTAGGGGCTAACAGGACAATTACCCTCACTCCATTTTACACACAGGGAAACTGAGGCCTAGAAAAAGGGAGTGAGTTATCCAAATCCCACAGCGAGGAGCAATCTCAACTCCCTGGGCAAGGTCCTCCCTACTGCATCAGGCTGTCCCAGCCATGGCTCACAGGTTCCCCTCCACGAGCGCACACCGCTGCGTATGAATGTCTGCCCAGCCCTTCACGCGCGTCTCTCAAGGGCATCTGCAACCAGGCTGGCTTGTACTGCAGTACCCTCAGCCGAGAATCCCTCCTGCCTGACCCCCAGGGCAGGAAGAGAGAGGAAGCACTGCAAGCCCCCATGCTAGCTCCAGCTCTAGAGGCGGTGGCGGGAGGTGGCGGGAGCAGGCTGGCCGCATGCATTCAGTCTCGCACATACACACCCACACAACCAGTTGGTGGAGGAGCCCTGCCTGGGAGGGCGCTGGGAGGAGGCTGATCACCGGGCCCAGGACTGCTGCCTGCCTCTGCTCCCAGGCCAATCTGCTCCTACGTGGCTGAGGTGGGGGCCTGGTTGAAGACAACAAGTCCCAGTCTCCTTTCTGGATACAACCAGGGCCCTGATTTCGGCCTGGCCCCTGGCCAGCCCTCGCTTTGGCCAAAGGCTGTGGCCAGGACTGGAACGGGTGCTCCGACCGCCAAGACCTCAGAATGTCCCCTCGGGTCCGCCGCTGCAGCCCAGACGGAGCAGGGGGTTAGGGGAGGAAAAGGGTAGAGGGAGGCGAGAGAGGACAGGTGGGAGGTCTCATGGGGGAAGGCAGAAGGGCAGACGAGATTGGCATCCCTACGGAATTGCCCCCAGGTAGGCAAGAGTGGAGGCGAGGGCTCCCCCAAACTGCGGGAGATCCTCGAGCTACCTGAGGGCGGGGTCGGGGGGCGCGTCTCCTTCTGGCCCCTCCCTGGGGCCAGCCGGGAGCGCTGAGCAGGGGGGTGGAGGCCGAGGTCAGACTCCCGCGCCAAGGACGCCTGCCTGCCCCACCCAGCCGTGGTGCAGGGGTCCCGCGCGCTGCTCCAAGGAAAGCGCCTCTGCAGGGGTTGCGAACAGAAAGGTAACCTGTCGCCTGTCCCTCCAGCGGAGCGTCGGGGTCGGTCCCGGATCCCACGCCTCGGTGCCTCAGTGTCCAGAAGCAGGGGCACCTGGGCGCACACCGCACCCTGCCACCCCCGCCCGTTTCTCAGATCGAAGCCTGGGTCAGCTGGGGCTGCGGCTTGGCCAAGGACGCCGAAAACAGAGACCTCGGCAACCCGTCCCACACCCCGAGTCCAGCCCCCGATCCCCGGCCCCCCTCGCGCCCCACTTACCATGCTGGCGCCGCGCTAGCCGACCCGCCGCGCCGCACCCTTCGCGCGCTGCAGTTCCCTCGCGAGGATTTGAACCCTCCTCCAAGACGCCGGCTCCGACCGAGACTGCGACCCGGGTCGGAGCGGTCGTGCGGCAGGCGCCGGGAAAACGCGGGCGGGCGGGCGCCGGAGCCGGATTGGCGAGGGAGAGACGCGCTCGGCGGCGCTCGCTCGCCTGCCCCAGAGGCGGAGGGAAAACCCGGCCTGACTCACCCGCGCGCGTCGAGCCTAGAGCCCGGCCCCGGCCCCCGGATGTGGGGGGCGGGGCCGGGGGCACCCCCGCCCACCGCGGGCCAACCTGAGCTCCGCCCGGGCTCGGGGCGCGCAGCCGGGTCCCGACCCCTGCAGGCGCCGCGCGGCCGGTCTGCAGCCCAGAGCGCGGCGGACCCCCAGGGGGCGCACAGCCCGCCGCCTCCGGCCTCGCCCACCTCTGTTTCCAGGACCGAACAGCTCCCTGGCCCTCGCCGCCGCCTCTCAGGTAAGCAGCACTTCTCCCTTTTGAGGCTGAGCCACAGTAGGACTTTGAGAATGAAGAGGTTTTACCCGGTGTCTCTGGCTAGTTAGCAAGTGAATTGGGCGCTGGGGTGGTTTCTTGTTTGTTTTTTGCCGCCAGAGCCTTCCAGGGGCAGCACATTCAGGTGCCTTCAGGGGCCAGAAAAAAATAATGTAAATGAGTCAAACGGCCTGGGTATAAGACAGTAGGAGGAGGCGAAAACAGACCGAGAGAGATGGACACCTAAAGGTATTCACATTCAAAAAATTAAAGCACCATTTCTTCCTCGAAAAGTTAAAACAGGGAGTTCCCCTATGACCCACAATTCCATTCCTAGGTATACATCCAAAAAGATACTCAAACAGGCACACGAATGTTCATAGCAGTGCTAGTCGCAACAGTGAAACAGCCAAATGGGGCAGACCGCCGACCCAACAACAAACCAATGAATGGGTCAACAAAATGTGATCTGTCCACAGAGCAGAGTATTATTCAGCCATAAAAAGGATTGACATGTTGACACATACTGCAACGAGGATGAACCCCCAAAACATACGATCTCTGGGAGCAACCAGACACAGTGGCCACATGTGGTACAATTTCACTTGTAGGAAACAATTTCATAGGGACAGAAAGCAAGTTACTGCTGGAGGCTGTGGGCGGGGGAAGATGGGGAGTGATGGCCTAATGGACATGGTGTTTCCTTTGGGATGAGGAAAGTATTTTGGAACCAGGTAGAGGTGGTGGTTGCACAACATCGTGAATGTACTAAATACCATTGAATTATGTGTTTAAAATGACTAATTTTATGTTGCGCACATTTCACCTCAATTTAAAAAAAATCATGTCACTTGTGGACCAGGGGCTACCAATTTGCAACCCTTTGCCTTCTGTGCTATCCTTACCAATTTCCTAACAACCAAGGTGCCAGACTTCAGAGGATGCGTCTAAGAAAACTCATTAATAGCTACTGCAGGTCTCAGCCCTGTAGGAGCCCTCAGTCTGGTAGGGACAGTCACGGGGACAGCATTTGACCATTTTGGGGCCCTGAGGAAAGGCGTTGCTGGAGAAGCAGCTTTTGAGATGGTGCTCGAAGTACCTGCACAGAGGCCGGTGCTCTGTGGGGGAGCAGTTGCAGGGCTGGAGAAGGCAACTCACGTCCAGGGGAGACCTGCTTACTAGTGGGGCCAGAACCTTAGGGTGGCAAGGTCAGTGGGAGAGAAGGTGGCACATAAGACAAAACCATTTCGAGGGAAGTGGGCCCTAGGGGCCTCTGAGGTGTTAAGAGAGGGGAGCTTGAGCGCCCGGCTGGGCTTGGAGGCCTGTGAGGTGGTGGAGGCTGGGTGGCTGCGTTATTGGCGGCTCATGAAAGAAATGAGGCCAAGGAGGGCAAGGGCAGCAGGGAGAGGAAGAGATGGGGAAGTTCGTGGGATGGTTTGTAAGAAGAAACTACTTGTAAGAATTAACTTGCAAGAAATTGCAGAAGGAGGCAAAGGAGGGAGTCGCAGATGAGTTCTAAAGCGAACTCAGATTCAGGAGCCACAGGTCCGGCTCGGTCCTCCTCCCGGGAGGGTTGCTGTGACTGAATGGAACACCAAGAAGGTGGCTGAGCAGCCAGGTACGAGGCTAGGGTGCGGCGCTCAGGGGGCTCGGGCAGGGTGAAGAACAGCCTGGCCCCATCCTTGTGATACTGTGAAATATATATTTGGTCCTCATCCCAGTTTCCTGGTACACAACTCCTAAAATCCTTATAATCTCCACAGTGCTGTCTTTTGTGTGCTAATGAGTTGATTGATTGATGGCTGGCAGCCACCTAGGCAGCTTCAGGATTGGGGCTGGTCACCCAAAGACCAAGGCAGGTTTAGAATGTTGGGACTTCTAGCCCCACCCCTAACCTCAAGGAGGGCAGGGGGCTCAAGGTTAGGTTGATGGCCAATGGCCAATGGTTTAATCAGACATGCCCATGTCATGAAGCCTCCATAAAAACCCAGAAGGACAGGGTCTGGAGAATTTTTGGGCAGCTAGACACATGGAGGTGGCAGAAGGGCATGGAAGCTCACTGCCCCTTCCCCCGTACCTTGCTCTACGCATCTCTTCATCTTCATCCTTTGAAATATCCTTTATAAGAAACCAGTAAATGTAAGTAAGTGTTTTCCTGATTTCTTTGAGCTGCTCCAACAAATTAATCAAACCCAAGGAGCAGGTCGTGGGAACCCCAATTTCAGAAGCACAGGGAAAACACCCTGGACCTTGCAGTGGTCGTCGGAAGTGGGGGGCAGTCCTGGAGACTGAGCCCTTACCCTGTGGGATCTGACGCTGTCTCCACGTAGATAGTCAGAATTGAATGGGAGGACATCCAGTGGGTGTCGGCTGCAGAAGGGATTGCTGGCTGGTGTGTCGGGAAGACTCCACACAAGTTTGGTCACAGAAGTCTTCTGTGTTGATCCTGGGGTTAGAGCAGAGAAAGAGCAGTTTGTGGTTTTGGCACTCAATCCTTCTAACAGATGTCGTTCAATGAAACAAAACTCAGGCCCCAGCCCCTTTGGCCAGGAACAGGCTACCTGTCACCCACCTCCTGCATAGATTCTGGACTCCAGGCTGCCAAGAGCACCCTCCCTTCCAGAGGGTGGAGTGTTGGCCTGGCAGATACCCTTCCTTCCTTCCTGGCTTCTCTGAGTCTTTTGAGGTTGCCCTGGTTGCCTGGATGGGGAGTGGCAGGCTGGGGGGACTGGCTACCCCAGGGGAGAGGCAGCTTCGGTCCCCAATCCAGGGAGTGCCTCTTCCTCCCCTCCTGGCGGCCGCTCCTGCCTTCCTGTGCACGTTCTCATGCATGAACCGTGGAGCCTTGCGTTGGACCCTTGGGTGCCCTTGATCCAGCCCCTCTGGTGGAGTAACTGAGGTCCAGAGAGGGAGGGGACGTGATCTGTCTCCCCCAAAACACATCTCAGAGCTGGTTCCTGGCAGAGTGGGGCCTGGAAGCTGGGTCTCTTGCTGCCTAGTTGGGTGCTTGCTCTGCCAACTGCACTCTTCTCCCTGAGGGCTGCCTCTTGTTCTCATCCCACCTCTGTGACCCTGGCCTCCCATCTGCCTTGGTGAGGCCTTTGAGAGAAGGTGGGCTGGGCAGAGGTGGGGAGGCAGAAGCCAGCAGGAGTCCAGACATCTTTCTTCCCTCCCACATTTGCCCGGACAGCACGGGAGAGGCCAGATTCCTGGGGCACGGGGTGGGGGTGGGCAGCAGTGGGGGGGTACATGATGACCTGTGCTCAGTGAACTTTACTCACCTTGCTGGGCTTGCAGGGGCAGACTCCCCTGCCTGGGGCCACTTGCCCCCAAACTTGACATTCCTGTGGAGTTGGCATGGGAGCCACACTGCCCCAATGCCAAGGGCGGGGCACTTAGGGCGCCAGGCCAGGGGAAGTGAAACCAAGCTCCCTGGATGCACCTACTTCCTGAATTGGCTGACCTTGTACGATAGAATTTGTCTCTCCAAGTCTCAGTTTCCTCATCTCTAAAAGGGGAGGATTCAGTGACCTGCATGTGTAAAGCACCCCACACAGTGCCTGGCACATGTAGACGTCTGTAAATGTTAGCTGGCCCTTCTCCTTTCTCCTGACGGGGAAAGTTTGTCAGGACGGAACTCTTGCTGTGGGGCCTGCTTCAAGTGGCTGGGGAGGCTGTGTGCCTTGTTGCGGCTGTCTCTCTGGTCTGGGTAGCATGTGCGTCTGTGCTGCCTGTGAGTGGCCAGGACTGTAAAATCCTGCAGCCACTTACGTGAATAGGAGTTCCTCCATCTCTCTGGCCATCACCTCTGGCCTCATCACCTTTCCTCCTGACTATTTCAACAGCCTGCCTGGGCTCCCTACCGCCCAGCCGCCCCCCACTGTGCCCCAGAGCCTAGTGGCCTACAGACTCTGTCCCCACACTCCTCTGCCTGAGAGGTTGAGTCCCAGGGTCCAGACTGGTCCTGAGACTCCTTCAGGCTCAGGCACTGCCGTTGCCTCTGTGCGCCTCTGCCCTGGGGACTGCCCCGTGTCCTCATCGGTAAGTGGCTGGTTGTCGGGACAGTCCATTAAGAGCACCCAGTGCCCTCAAGGACCCTCCTCCCACCCTTGAGGCAAAATTAATCACCCCATCCTCTGTCACTGATGCTCCAGGCTTTTTCCATTTCTTCACTGTGGTGGCACTTGTCACAGTGCATCATCGTTTGCGGGTCACCTGTCATCCTGAGGAGACAGTAAGCCCTGAGTGCACAGGGCTGGTGGCCAGTCTATGTCCAGACTCCCCCCACGCCTCTTCCAGAGCCTGACAGTGGCCAGACTCAGCTCCAGCCTACTGCCTGCGAAAAGCAATCCCAGAGCTGTTTTCTAATGAGGGGGATGAAGAAAGACAGAAGACAGAAGATGGTTCTAAATCAGGAAGTCAGTAACTTTCTGGTGACCTCTCTGAGCCGCAGATTCTTCATTGTAAAACAGGCAGACTCCCCTGGGCATGTCCAGGGACTGGACAGCTGAGTGCCCCCAGCGCTCTTTACTCCTCGCCCTCCCTTGTCCTCTCTCCCCTGGCGTGGGGCCAGCCCCACCCGAGGTGGGGGAGCTGGGTGTCCCTGGAGAGGCAGCCTCTAAGGATTTCAGACCTTGCAAAGAGCAGACCAACAGATAACTCCTGGTGCCCGCCTAGTTCCAGCCAGTTCCTCCAAACCTGTGTCTCAGAGGGGACATGTGGCTACAGGTTGAGCTGTGGGACCCTGCACCAACCTGGCCTCCCCTGGCTTCTCACCTGGGGTGAAAGCGGACTCGGGACCTGGACTGCCCTCCCTGAGTCAGCAGAGCTGGGAAGAGCCTTTGTTCACCCTTCCTGCTCCCGTCCCCTCTGCCCTCCCCTGCTGGGGTGACCTGGGCAGCCCCAGGCAGGAGGTGGGGGTGGAACCTTAGAGAGCGGCCAGGGCTTGCTCAGGTGCCTGTCCTGGGGCAAGCTCAGACCTCCAGGAGCCAGCCAGGGCTCATGCCCCACTCATGGGTCACCAGAACCTGGACCAGCCCCACAGCCAAGTCTAGGTTGAGCTGCCACCCCAGATGATAACAGGGCACTTGGCTGTAGAAATCCTGGGCTCCAGTCCCTAGATGCAGTGATTTATGGCAGGAGGGCAGGGTGGCGGGGCAGCGGCAGAAGCCTGGGGAAGTCACTGCAGAACTGCAAGGACAGGACGAAAAGAGCTCTAGAGATTGGTTGCACAATAACGTGAGCGTACTTAACACTACTGAACTGTACACTTAAAAATGGTTGGGGTGGTAAATTTTATATGTGTATAATACCACCATTAAAAATGTTTTAAAAAGAAACGAGTTTCTGGATAGCTGAGCATGTGGAGGTTCCTGGAGGGTGGATGTCGGGAAAGGGTACGGGGGCTTCGTGCCCTCCGCACACACGGTGCCTGCGCGCCTCTTCAGGCTGTGCTCCGGTACCCTCGGCCGTGTCCTCGGTGATAAGCTGGTGACGTAGCGCACGCGAGCGCCGGTGAGCAAGCCCACAGCAGGGCTTCTCAAGACTGCGAAGAAGTCTGAAAGTTGAAATCACTCTAGGGACTCTGCCTCTCTTTCTCTTGGGATGTCTACCTGATGCTGCCACAACCAGTTGAAAGGTGTGACATTAACAATAAAAATTAATTTACAAAAAAAAATGGAAAAAATTCTGTATAATAAAGTGAGCTGGGATTGTCATATTCCAGAGTTATTCAAAAAGCACTGGTCGGGCCGGGCGCGGTGGCTCACGCCTGTAATCCTAGCACTCTGGGAGGCCGAGGCGGGCGGATTGTTTGAGCTCAGGAGTTCGAGACCTGCCTGAGCAAGAGCGAGACCCCGTCTCTACTAAAAATAGAAAGAAATTAATCGGACAACTAAAAATATATAGAAAAAATTAGCCAGGCATGGTGGCGCATGCCTGTAGTCCCAGCTACTCGGGAGGCTGAGGCAGGAGGATCGCTTGAGCCCAGGAGTTTGAGGTTGCTGTGAGCGAGGATGACGCCATGGCACCCTAGCCCGGGCAACACAGTGAAAAAAAAAAAAAAAAAGCAAGTTTCAGACATTAAGACATTTCATCCATAGATGTTTCAGCGTAGACATATATTTAAAATTGTAATAACTATGCATTTATTTTACCAAGCATGATTTCACAGATTCTGTTGCCTCAAATGAGGCTTAGTGCTGAAGGCCAGGCAAGGTCTGCTGGGGCCTCCCTGTGCAGCCGTCTTTCTGCTGTGCCCTCCGCCAGCACTGGGGGCCGCCTGCCTACTGGGACCCCTCTCCTTCCCTCCAGGGAAGGCCAGGAAAAGTGACCCTCAAGGTTACCGGAGGGACTCCTGCCTGTTCGGACAGATGGCTGCGATGTAGCTGGTGGCCTTAGCACCCAAAGGGGGACACTTCCCCACTGGCATATGGGAGCCACAGGCCTGAACTGGTCTTGGGGGTCTCAGCCACCTGGCCACCCAGTCCTGCTCTCACTTAGGTGTCCACCCAGCAGGCCCCTCAGCTCCCCCTCCCTCTCTCCACATCCAGCTGATCAGCCAAGCCAAGGGCATAGCCCTCTCCACCCTGGGCCCTGGCTCCATGAAGCATCACATGGCTTGGAAGACCTCCAAAAATCAGTCCCCTCTCCCCAATATCCTTTGCCAAGGCAGAGGTTTCCTTGGGCCCCTGCTCTGTTCCACTTCCTTGGCCCAGTGAGCAGATGTGCCTGACACAGCCTGCCTACCTGGCTTCTATCCCAAATCCGTAGCCAGGCCACGTGACAGCCACTGCCTGTACCCAAACATTCATCCAGCCCCAACCTGGATAGCCAGATGGTGCGCACACACCCTCACCCGCCTGCCACTGCCACGCCCCCACCCCACCCTCCCTGCAACCTACCATGGCTGCTGCTTCCCCCCACCCCCCATTTGCTCCACCTCATCCGAGAACCAGGCCACACATAGATTCCCACTCAGTCCTCTTGGTCCTTGAAGCATGCGTTCGTCATCACGCCTGTGGCAGGACTGCTGGGAGGATGGGCACAGGACTGTGCAGCATGCAAAGGTTGGGAGTGCAGGCCCCGAGCAGCCTGCTACCCTGCCTGCACCAGCTGCCAGCCCCTGGGTGGGAGCTTACCAGGCTGATGGGGACAAAGGCGGCACCAGAGGGGACAGAGACCATTGTTGCTGGGTTAGTCCACCCACAGAACTGGTGGGAAGTTCACACACACTTAGCTTTGCTGTGTTGGTCCTCTGGGAAGCAGATGCTGAGCTGGAATTAGGAGGGCAAGGGGAGGAGGTGGGATTTGGCAGAGGGCGCCACCTGTGGAGCTGCAGATCCAGCTGCCTGTCAGGAAAGTGCCTCGTTGGACTGCCTTGCTCAGTCGCTGGCCACCAGAGAAGAGGGTGACCCTGATCTGAAAGCCAAGGGGACCCTGAAGGTGCTAACAGCTGGGCACTGTCAGCCAGCCGCTCGCCTTGCAGCTGGGCAGCGAGTCCTTTCTCGAAGGAGCATGTAACCTTGCCCCACCCAGTCATGCTGGGCCAGGCTATGTGCCAGGTGCCCCCGGCTACAGACAAAACCTTTAGAATGGAAGCTGGCTGATGGCAGGGCTAGGGCCTCGTAGACTCTGCCCCCCTCCCTGTTTATCACAGGGCAGGACCTGCAAGGCCCTCGGCACGGCTGAGTGAATACATGCACACACAGACAAGTGGACAGACTTACTATTTAAGAGTTGGGTGTTGTGAGATTCTGGAATTTGGCATCAGGGGATCTGCATTCACACATTCAGTCCTGGGCCTTAATTTCCCTATTGGTGATATTTAAATGTAGTGATGTTAAATTGTGCGTACACCTGACCCTCCTTAAGTGGAACATAAAACGTCACCCTGTGCAAGAAAAGGGACCAGAAGAAAATATGCCAGGAATGTTAACAATGTTTCTGGGTGGTTTTTTGGTTTTAAATTTTATTTAGAAATAGTTTTTGATTTAGAGAAAAGTTGAAAAAATAGTATACCCTTCACTCAGCCTCGCCCAGTGTTAACGTCTTATGTAATCACAGCCCAATGATCAAAACAAAGAAATTGACATTAGTATAATATAATGCTGTAAATTCCAGGCTTTATTTGGATTTGACCAGTTTTTCCAGTAATGTCCATTTCCTGGTCCACCAGATGCAGCCGGTGTCCCACATTGAAGTTGGTTGTCATGGCTCCTTAGTCTCCTCCAGCCCCTAATGGCCCCTCAGCCTTTCCTTGTCGTTCACAACTCACTTTGGAGGAGTGCTGGTCAGGTAGCTTGTAGAACACCCCTCAGCTCATGTCTGCGAGAACCTGTGCAGTATGGGGAACAATGCTGCAGAGATGTCCCCTTCATGCAGATCTGGGGCTACATGATACCAGTAGATCTTAGTACTGGTGATGGGCACCTCAATCTCTCTTTTTTTTTTTTTTTTGAGACAGAGTTTTGCTCTGTCGCCCTGGGTAGAATGCAGTGGCGTCATTGTAGCTCACAGCAACCTCAAACTCCTGGGCTCAAGTGATCCTCCCGCCTCAACCTCCCCAGTAGCTGGGACTATAGGCACATTCCACGACGCCCAGCTAATTATTCTGTTTTTAGTAGAGATGGGTCTCGCTCTTGCTCAGGCTGGTCTTGAACTCCTGAGCTCAAGCGATCCTCCCCCTCGGCCTCCCAGAGTGCTAGGATTACAGGCGTGAGCCACCGCGCCCAGCCCTAAAAGCTGTAATTTAATTCTTTCATTTTTAAAAATATTTTCCAACTTGTTCTATATTTTTGTTTTGTTTCCTAAAAACTAATTCATTTATTAATTTTTGCCCTAGACAATGTATTTGTACTGTTTGAAATGCAAAAGGTGCTAAAGGCTGTATGTCATCCAGGCCCTCGTTCCTCTCTCTGGAGGACGCATGTTGCTGGCTGCTTCTGCGTCCTTCCAGGAGACACTCCGCGCATGCAGGAAACAGCTATGTCTGCTCCCCACCCACTCGCCTCTTGTAGACGTATTCCGTAAGCACGGTTTCTGTAGCTTGTTTTTTGTTATCAAAATATCTTGGAGATTATCAATATTGGTTCCTTTTTTTTTTTAGGTCTGCTACGTAGTGTCCCACTATGTGGATACGCCATAATTTATTTACCCGTTCCCCTACTGATGGAAATTTAGATCATTTCCAGAATTACATTTTAATAAACAATGCTGCAAAGAAAAACTTTATACATCCATCATTTCACACATGTAAGGATCCAATTGAGTCAGAAGCTATGTGGATTTATTTTTTTTTTTTTTTTTTGAGACAGAGTCTCACTGTGTTGCCTGGGGTAGAGTGCCGTGGCATCATCCTAGCTCACAGCAACCTCAAACTCCTGGGCTCGAGCGATCCTTCTGCCTCAGTCTCCCGAGTAGCTGGGACTACAGACATGCACCACCACGCCCGGCTGATTTTTTCTATATATTTTTAGTTGTCCGATTAATTTGTTTCTATTTTTAGTTGAGACGGGGTCTCGCTCTTGCTCAGGCTGGTTTCGAACTCCTGAGCTCAAACAATCCGCTTGCCTCGGCCTCCCAGAGAGCTGGGATTACAGGCGTGAGCCACCGCGCCCGGCCAGTGGATTTATTAATATAATTTGAGTAGCGATTGCGACCAGACCTCCACCAAGGTGACCCCAGTTTACATTCCTAGCAGCCATGCATGACAGCAGTGTAGGGGGAGGTTGTTTTGGAGGCTGCAGGAGTGTGTTCAGTGTGCGGTAACTCACTGAGCTGTATACTTGTGTGTATGTATGTTTTGGACACTTTTTTGTGTGTATGTTATATTTCCATAAAAATTTTTTAAAAACTCAATAAAAATTCAAATTGAAACAACAACAAAATCATGCCCTTCATTCGGGGGCTGGGGTAGAAGCCTGAGGAGAAAGGGCTGGTTACCATCCAGTCCACACTGGGATGTCCCTGAGGCCTGAAACTCCAGTGAGGCTGAGTGTGGCTGCCTCAGAGCGCCTGATGTTGGGAGCCGGGCCTGGGGCAGAGCGGCCCCTGACTGGTGACAGCCCTCCTGTCTCATTACTTCCTGCTGTTCCTAGTCCTGCTTGCTCATGCCTCGACAAGCAGCATAACAAGTTACTTTAACAAGCCCCTGTGAAGGGCACTCCCCATCCCCCGCTGCAGCCAGAGACCTGCTTGGGGAGATCAGTGGTTCTCTCCATGTGGACGTGTTAAGTCCACCTGCTGTCCTGCCGGCGATCCAAGAGAGATCATCTGCAGAAACACAGGGGCTCTGGAGGTTCAGCCTGTTCCGTCTCTCCAGACTGGTTCTGCCCCCGAGCTGCCTCTGAAATTGCACAGGCCTGGGCCACTCCTCGACAGGAGCAACAACAGTTCTCCCTCAGCTCCTGTCTCAAGTTTCCTTCCGGAAACTTGACCAGAGCTCACACATAGCTGGACAGTCTAGCAAGACTCCCCTGTGTCCCCTCAGATTTGCGATGCTGAAGGAATACACAGGTAAATGTTGGAACCAAACGGATGGAGTGAGAATGTGCAGAGGGACAGAGTGAGATCAGAGGCTCTTTAAGTTTGTTCTGGGCTCACATCCCAGCTGTGGAATTTATATATAGCATATGACCTTCAGCCTCAGTTTACTCACCTCTTAAATGGGAATGGTAAGTTTTAACTCACAGGGTTATGAGGAGTCAGTGAAATGGTGTGTACACAGGGGCTCGCACAGTGCCAGAACACAGCCTGGTATGGGATGGCAGTTACTGGTGGTGGTGAAATGGTAGGAAGGTGAGAAAAGAGATCAACACACTTGTAAATGCTGGCCCCATTAAACTTAAGTGAGGAGCCCTCTGTATTCTGGTTAGACCCAGATGGAAGTCTTCAAACAGGAAGAGGCTCAGAAAATAAGGATCGGGATAGGACAACGAGGGGCCTAGCGATGTCCAGTGAGAAAAAGGGAGAAGGACTCAGTGCTGCATAGGCCGAAGAGACGGTGTGGGCTGGCGGTGAGGGACAGGCCCCTGCCTGCAGGCGTCTGAGCGGCGAGGACCATGCTTACTCTTCATTCCTCCCTGCATCCGTGGTCGTCCATCTCAGGTGACTGGACTTCTTTCTGTCTTTAGAATTTCCTTTCATATGTAAGGGTCTGCGGCTGGCATATTCTCTCAATTTTGGTCTGAAAAATGTCTTTAGGTTTTCGTCCCGAAGGATATTTTCCCTGAGTACAGAATTCTAGATTGGCAGTCAGTGTCTTTTAGTGCATTGAAGCTTCCGTTCAGCTGGCAGCTGGCTCCCGTTTTGCTGTTCAGGAGTCAGATGTAGTCTACTCTTGTGCATCAGTCAGATTCACTGTATTATGTCTCTCCACAAGCATCCCCTAAATCACCTGGGCTTGCAACAACAAAGGTTTATTTGCAGTTCACGTTCCACCTCCTATGTGCGTCCGTTGCAGCTCCTACCTGGGACAGGAGAGTCTCTTGGTGGAGGGAAAAGAGCAACAGCAAAATCATGTGATGGTTCTTAAAGCCTTGGCAGAGAAGTGGCAGACATTGCTTACCCCACATCGCTGGATAAAGCCTGGCAGCGGGATGGGAAAGTACTGGCTTCCCACAGGCACTGGTGGCAAATACTTGGAAATAACAATGCAACTTAGCACGCTGTGGCTCCCTTAAAGAGCTCTGTATCACTTAGGGTCTGCTCAGGAAAAGATGAACCATGCTAGCTTTTTCAAACAAAAGGAATATAATACACAAGGTGGATTATTTACACAGATTTTGGAAGCTGCAAGAGCAAAAGAGGATGCTGAGGTAACCCAGATATTAGTAATTACAGGAAGTGGCTACACCCCTAGGCTAGGAGGATAAAAGGCAGGGTTAACAGGAGCTAGGATCTCCGGAGAGAACCCCCAGCTGGGGTTCCACCATTAGGGTGGTCCCGTTTCCGTCCCCCCTACCCCCCCGTAGGCTGTTACCTGAGAGGGGTTCACGATGGCTGGTGCAGGAGTACTGAAAGGAGCTGGAGGCTCCTGCAGCGAAGCCCGTGGGAAGTGCGGGCAGGAAGGAATCCCCTCCGCCCGCCTGCTGTTCTCCCTTTAGTGCCTGCCATTGGCAGGCCCTAACAGGAAGGCGGCTGGCAAGGCGGTCTGGGAAATGTGGTTTGCAGACCCTAGGCCCAGCATCATGGAGCGGGTGATAGAAGGGTGCACTTAGACCTGACAGACAAGAGGTAAATAACCGGCACTATTATCTGTTGTTTTCCTTTGACTGCTTTTATGAGTTTTCTTTTGTCTTTGATTTTCTACATTTTCACCATGTCGGGTTGAGATATGGATTTTTAAAAATTTATTCTGCTTGACACCCATCTGAGTCTTAAATCTATAGATTGCTATCTTCCATCCAATCAGGAAAATTCTCAATCATAATTTAAAATACTGGTTGGTCTGGTCCCTCTTTCTCCTCTTCTTCTGAGACTGCAATTAAACATATGTAAGATCTTCTCATTATAACTTCCATATCTGTAACCTTTTCTTCTGTATTTCCCATCTTTTTGTCTCTCCGTGCTTCTTTCTGGATCAATTCTTCTGACCTGTCTTCCAGTTCTCTAATTCATTTTTCAGCCATGTCAAATCTGCTTTTAAACCTATCCATTGAGTTTATAATTTTAGTTTGAATTTTCAGTCATAGAATTTCCACTTATTCCTTTTTGATATATGCTATATAATTTATAGAGTTGCTGGTGAAATTTTCAATTTTGGCATTTAACTTTATGACAATAGCAAATATAATTTATTTTATAGTCTGGCATTCCTTTGGCTTTATTTCTGTTGACTGTTCTTTGTTTTTTTTTTTTTTTTTGAGACAGAGTCTCACTGTGTTGCCCGGGCTAGAGTGCCGTGGCGTCAGCCTAGCTCACAGCAACCTCAAACTCCTGGGCTCAAGCGATCCTCCTGCCTCAGCCTCCTGAGTAGCTGGGACTACAGGCATGCGCCACCATGCCCGGCTAATTTTTTCTATATATATTTTTAGTTGTCCAATTAATTTCTTTCTAATTTTAGTAGAGACGGGGTCTTGCTCTTGCTCAGGCTGGTCTCGAACTCCTGAGCTCAAACGATCCACCCGCCTTGGCCTCCCAGAGTGTTAGGATTATAGGCGTGAGCCACCGCGCCTGGCCTGTTTGTTATTTCTGATGGCTTTAGCTGAAGGAATCTTCCTCATGTGTCTGGTTATGTTTGTAGGTTAATTATTGTGTTTCTGAAATTATCTATAGAAATAATTTGAAATGGGGTGATTTTTTTTTTTATTCACCAAAAAGAATTTTCTGTTGCTTCTGCCGGGGACCTGGAGGGATTAGCAAACTCAGATCATCTTAATTCATACTTAGGGCATGATGTTTTCTGAGGCACCTGGATGACTCAAAGCTGGTCTACCATTCTGGTAAGGGCTGGTTGACATTCAGTTCACCTTTACTTCCGGAGTGCAGTCTTGGGGGCTGAGCCCAGGCTGGGAGGTGGTTTATCAGTCCTCCACTCTTGGCAGGCCCTGGACTCTGATTTTTGTCTCCAACTGTGCAAAGCCACCAAAAGTGAGCTTGGCCTCTCAGCCACTTTGCAACTGGCAAAAGTTTCCAGGGCAATGGCGGCCTCTAGAATCTGGGTCGCCTCTTTGGAATCCTGTCCTCCCTTGGACCTCAGCAAAGCAATTCCTCATTATCTTGTTAGCTCTTTGATGCTTTTAAGATTGCGCGTGCGCGAGTGTGTGTGTGTGTGTGTGTGTGTGTGTGTGTGTGTGTAAAATTTTAAAACATTTGACCAGCTCTTTCAGTTGTCTTTACCAGGAGGTTTTGTCCAAAGTACCTAGTCTGCCTTTACTGAAAGGGGAATTCCTGGTTTGCTTTTTAAACTATTAAACTATGAGTGTGGAGGATGGATTAGAGAGTGCAGGAGTAGTTGCAGGGAGACCAGTTAGTTGTAGGGAGAACAGGGAGAAGATGCCATGAGCTTGGATGAGGGCATTGGAGGTAGAGCTGGAAAAAGGACAGATTTGAGAGATATTCTGGCCGTCGAGTTGACAGGACTTGGCACTAGTAACCAACCGAATGGGTGATGGTCCCAGTCTGAGACAGGATGTCTCAGAGGAAGAACAAGTTGATGAGAGAAGGCCAGTGGTTTGGCTTTGGGCATATATATTTGATGAGGCTTTGGGATGTCCAAGTGAGAATGTCCCATGGGCAGCTGCAAACTTGAGTGTGGAGTTCAGGCAGAAATATATAAAATAGGGAGTCTTCAACAGGTAGGGGGCATTTTGACCCTGTTTTGACCTTAAGATCATCTTGAATAGAAATATTTTAATTATAATTTTCACCAATACTGATTTTTTCTTTTTGGTCAGGAAAGTATTTTGGAATAAATTGCATTAGGGCAAATTGTTTTTTTGATAAAAATTTAAATACAGCAAACCATTTCTTACTTTTTGCATTTAAATTTTATTTTGCTGAAATTATTTTCACGGGTATCACCTCTTTTCAATTTAATATTACTCAATTTAATTTTTAAAGACAGTCGATTTCTTCGTCACCAGTTTCCGTTTCCTTGTGTGGCCGTTATTTCTACCAAGCCCAATCTCCTAGATCAGGCTTTGCAGATCGAATTTATTTCAAGAATATTTGGCAATTCTGTCATTTTCAAGTCGATCTTTAATTTTACCGAGTGCAGGTTCACTAATGGCCCGTTTCATCTTGCGGCGCTGGGTGATCGTGCGCGTTTCTTAGGGAATCCGGGAGGAAATACCGGCAGTTTGGTGAACAAGGACGAGGAAGGGAGCGGCGCAGGGCGGAGAGATGGAGGCGGCGTGTGGCGCGAGGGGACGCACAGCACCCTGCGTGAGTCCTCGCTGCAGAGATGGCCACTGAGGCCCCGACGAGGAGGACGGGCTCGTCCGGAGGATGGAGGACAGGGCTCAAGGTCACGGCGGGAGGGGCCGCCAGATGCGCAGGCGGGGAAAGCAGGACCGGGCAGGGAGCGGGCAGAGGGGAGGAGGGAGCCGGCGCGGACCCCTCCCCATCCACCCGCCCCCGCGCTGCCCGGGCGACTCCGCGGGGGGGCAGGGAGCGAGCGGCTGGCGGGCCCCGGGATGCGGCCGCGGGGCCGCCGACCTCCCCGAGCCGCGGGCGGTGCGTGCTGCGCTGGCCGGGGAGGACGGGCGTCCGCCTTCCTGCGCGTCTCCAGGCGCCCCGGGTCCCCTCCTTGTCCTGAAGGTCAGGACAATGACCTGGACAAGGACATTGCCCTGCAGAGTATGGACTGGGGAGGAAGCGGGGTGGAGGCTTAGGGACAAAACAGGCTCTTCTGTCCGGGACCGGGGACCGCCGGGGTTTTGAGTCCCAGCCGCCCTGCCCAGGTGTCCCCAGGAAGCACGGCTGCGCGCTGCCCAGCCCTGCCCGCGCCGTTCAGATCCTTGTCGGGAGCCGCAGCCGCACAGGGGTATGACCCCTTCCTAGGGTGACTACATTTGGCAAATAAAAACACGGGACGCCCAGCTAAATTGCAACTCAAGATAAATAACTAATTTTTTAAATACTGTTTTTAATACTAAAAAAAAATTGTCGTTTATCTGAAATTCAAATTTAACTGGACGTTCTGCAATTTGTCTAGCAACCCTCCCCCTCTCCCAGCTCCGCCCACTGATGTCTCAGGCTCACCTGAACACTGCAGCCCCCCCACAGGGGCTGGCTGCCCCCTGGCCCCCACACTGTCTCCACACCAGTTACCAGCCTTATCATCAGACCCAAGCACATCTCTGGTCTTGCCGTCTAGCCCCTGCATGGGGGGGTACAAGCTGAAGACCCCAAAACATGTTTGGTGGTGGTTATGTTTTCATTCAGGAATTCTGGCTATAAAGACAGGATTTTTGGCTTCTCTTTTGAAAAAACGTGAAGCTGTGGCTGCCCCGAGCCCGAGCCCAGTTTTCCACTTGGCCCCGTCACCAACAGCTAAGAGTGACTCTTCTTTTTAGAAAGGTTGGAATCTCCACTTCCCCTAGGTCAGGTGGCCTGGACATCATTCATCTCCATAAGCTGCCCTGTCCTTCTGAGCTTTTGACCCCTGACTACCTGGGTCAGAGTCCTCAGCTTGACGTTCAAGTCCTTCCCCACTCAAAAGACAACTCCTCTCTGCCGCTTTCTCTCCCTGTTCCCTTCCTCTTCGCACCTTCCTCTCCCGGCCTGGCAAACACTGGGCGGCTCAGGTAGTGTGGCCCATGCCTCTGGCCTCCCTCTCTCTGCCCCGCTGGCTCCCCTGCCCAGCAGGTGGTTCTCCTTCCTCTGGTCATATCATCCCTGTTCTTCCAGGCCCAGGACACAGGCACGCCCCCTAGGAGACCCTCCCTCTTCTCTCCCTGGTGGAAAGTGCTCCCTGTTTCTCTCCTGCGCCATCCACAGAACCAGCAATGACCCTTACCAGCTGTTTTCTCACACACACCCATGGCTAAGCATCCATTGTGTAGAAACTGGGGAAACAACTAGGAAAATGACCTTTGGGAGTGTTAAAGAAAAAATGAGGCAGAGCGCGGTAGCTCACAGCTGTGATCTTAGCACTCTGGGAGGCCGAGGTGGGAGGATCGCTTGAGCCCAGGAGTTTGAGGTTGAGGTTGCAGTGAGCTATGATGATGCCACTGCACTCTAGCAGGGCAACAGAGCATGACTCTGTCTCAAAAAAAAAAAAAAAAAAAGGAAAAAAAAAAAGAATAGGAATAAATGATTCTCACTTGACCAGCCTTAAAAAAAAAAAAAGAATAAATGATTCAGTGATACTTGCTAAAGCTCAGTAAGGTACTCTCTATTCATGCCGTCTAGACTTTTGCAGTGGGGGAGGGAGATCGGGCTCAACTCCGAATACAGCACAGGCAAGTGGGGCTTTATAGCCAGGGAGCAGGTGAGGGTTGGTGGATGGAAGATGGCTAGGAGGAGACATCAGGCGTGAGGGGATTCTGGCTCAAGAACCCTAACAGGACTCTTGCTGAAGACAGGGCAGGGTGACCAGATGCCACCTGGTGGCGGGTGGAGGATGAAGACCCTGGTCGGATATCAAGGGTGGAGGGTTCTTGCTAAAACTGGATTTTACCAGGAATTGCACAGATGGACTCAGAAGGCTTAGGAGCCTGACTACAGTTCGGTCAATCAGAGAGTCTGTCAGGAGCGCCCAGGTGAGAATCTGTCAGCAGAGCTCATGGGGAGGGGAGGCCACTGACCTGGGCTGGGAGCAGGCTCCTCTATGGGGAAAATGTTCAGCTGCCTCTAACTAGGAAGAGGAGTTTCCAGACGGAGAAGACAACCTGGGCGCAGTCCCTGCCTCTGGGGGGGTGTGGCCCACCTGGAGCCAAGGGAGCCTTCACTCCTGGGCCGGGGAGGAGGGTGTAAGAGGGGAGGGAGCCCCACCACAAACGGTCCGGTCCGGAGGCCATGCTCAAGACTTTTGACTCTAGCATAAGTAATTGGAAAACATTGGAGTTTTTAAAGCAAAGAGGTTCTGTATTTTACTAAACGTAAAACCCATGAGGGCAGGGATTCTGGGCTGTATTATTTCCAGAACGCCTGGTGATAACTGAATAAACAATTGTGTAAGGCATGAATGAGCGAAGGAATGAATGTGTTGCAGGAAGGCAACATGCAGGCAGCAGTGAGGACCGATTGCAGTGGGTGGAGTCTGAGAATACCAGGTAAGGGTGAGCAGGGCCCGCCTGCGTGGACAGCAGCCAGGGACAAGGTGGAGACGAGACCAGAGGAGAGTTAGAGGTAACTTTACCAATGTCCTTCATCACTGCTGTTACTTCAAGGGCTAGGGCTTCGCCTCTGCGGTGACTGCATGATGTCTGACCCCGGTAGCTGCTTCAGAATTATTTGTGCAACCTTCAGCAAATGAACATTCTAGGTCTGATCAAAGGCAGAACCACCAGACCCTTTACTCCAGCAACACGGTGGCTGCTCTGGAATTTCCTCTTCCGGACACTCATCATTTGCACAGCATTTCTTCCCAGTTTACTTAGAGCTTTTGCAGACGTTGCCTCATCTGGCCCTTACACAGCCCTGAGAAGTGGAAATCATTAGCTCCGTTTTACAGACACGGAAACCGAGGTCAAGAGAGTTTGCATGACTTCCCCGGGGTTAAACACGGGAAAGACGGAATTCAGACCCAGGGCTGCCTGTCTCCACGTCCAGGGTCCTTTCTGCTTCATCACTTAGTTGGAAAGATATGAAAGAAATGTGAAAGAGCACAAGATGGGGCATGGATTCAGTGCACAATGGGATAGTAATAGTCATAATAATGATTAATTAGCAGCACTGGCTGGGCGCAGTGGCTCATGCCTGTCATCCCAGCACTTTGGAAGGTCGAGGCAGGAGGATCACTTGGCCAGGAATTTGAGATCAGCCTGGGCAACATGGTGAGCCCCCATCTCTACAAAAAAAGAAAAATTGAAAAATAAAAACAGTGCTGATGTTCATGAGCACTTCCTGTGTGCCAGGTTCTGCTCCAGACACTTGGCACGTGTCACCTCATTTATCCCTCAAACACTCCTTGGAGCTGGTCTGTCCCTCTCCCTGTTTTATAGACCTGGTGCTGGCCAAGCACGAGAGGGAGACAGCACTGCAGGCTGACGCTGCCAGGGAAGGCCTCGGAGGGGAGGTAAGAGGAAGGCACCCCGGGAGGGAAACTTGGCTTGAGTGAAGGTGTGGAGGAGTGGGCTAGAGAGGAGGGGCCCCCCTTCTATCAGAAGAGAGGGGAGAAGCCAAGGGGGCGTGTTAACCAGGGCCCTGGCCTGCCTACTGTCCAGGAAGAGAGCTTGGCTGATTGAGGTCTGGCCACAGTAGGCCCCGAGGGCAGGGGCTTGGGCGATGGGGTGCCCTGGGCTGTGGTGAGGAGGGACTGCAGTGGGAGAGATGGCTGGCTGGTCAGGACACTGCAGGCCTGGCCTGGTGAGAGACAGTGAAGCTGTGAAATTGTGGACATCAGGTGGGAGGGATTAGGTTTTCCCAAGGGAGGATTGATGGAACAGGTCAGCCACCACATCTGAGTGTCACATCCAGCTTTAGGTGGCACATTTTAAGATGGCTGTAAACCAGAGGTTGCATCCTGGTACCCATAGGTTTTCGTTTGCACAGTGTTGATGCATATAGTGTTGGTTTTTTAAAAATCAATTACCAACTTAAAAATTCAGGACATTTAAGATCCAAATCCTAATTTTCTGTTTCTGTTGGAAAATGAGGAAATCTGGCAATGCTGGGGCCTCACTTCTGCGATTGGCTAACATTCCTCTTGGCCGTAGTCCCCACTACTCCCTACTTTGCTCCACCCATCTCACTCACTCGCTTGGCCCCCATAGGCATGGAGTGTGACTTGGCCAGTGATTTAGATAAACTGCAGCACGTTTGGAGAAGGGCCAGACTGGCTAGCGACTGGAAACTATGTCATATGAGGACAGCTGGAGCAATGGGGGATATTTACCCTCTGGGAGCCTGATCATAGCCTTCACACTTAAAGGGCTAACATGGAGAAGGAGGGGGCCGGTCTTTTCGATGAAACCCCCCAGAAAAACCAAACCAGTGGAAATGCCTGGGGGGGTGGGAGGCAGGGAGGGGAGGCAGCAGGGAGGCAGATCATAGCTTAACCTGAACCTTACACCATGACCGTTTCAAGGTGTCACAGGTCATGTCAGGGACTGGCGAGCTCCCTGGCACGGAGGTGGGGGCCGTGTTTAGGCTGAGCCTGCGCAGCAGCCTCACAAGGCCTCACCACGACCGTTTAGAGGAAGTCCAAGTATTGCGTGGGCCGCTGAACTGAGTGCCTTTTGTGGTTTCTCCTGGCCCTCCAGGGCTGGGTTCTGTGCCCACAGACGGGATGCCAGGGCCAAGAAGGAAGGGATCCTATGCTATTGGTCTCGAAGTTTGAAAGGCTGCTGCTGGTGGAAGCTGGGAAATGTAGGATGAAACTGATTGGCGGGAGAGGCAGTGTAAAAAAAGCAAGGGTTTTGGGTTTGACCAGTCAGGTCTTTTAAGATTTTCATGCCTCCATGTCTTCCTTGGTGGAGTATCTCCCAGTGTGGTTAGGATGATTTCGATGAAAATAGCCTGCCTGGTGCTTGGTTTATAGAAACAGCTGCATAAAGGCAGCGGCCCCACCCCATGCTGCCGGTTGAGCAGCCTTACGGGTCCTGGACACAGTGGGGCACACAGAGGGTCCTGGTCCGCCCGTGTGGCCGGGAGCCTGACATCCTGGTTTCTGTATGTCAGATGGAGAAGCATGTTGGGTGACCTCTTCTCTAGGGTACCTGCTTCCTCTGTCTGCTTCCTGCCTGACAGAACCTGGATGGCGGAGCTCCCTGTCCAAGAGGGACAGGCTGCGGGCGGGAGCAGCGGACACAGGCCCCTGGAGGCCGCCACTGTGCATGCTCCACAGTGGGAAAGGGAGAGCTCCTCTGGGTTCACCTTGTGATATGGTTTTGACTTTTGAGTCATGAACATGTTTTGTGTACTCAAAAGGTAAACTTAAACCAAAAAAAGAGGAAAAAGCAAACCTGAAACAATATGAGTAGAAAAAAATGAACTTCATTATATATCAAATTAATACCAAAAAACCACACTCATTTAAGTAACTTTTTGAATCCATTACTCTGACTTTACATGATGAACAGGACATTTTCTAAGGCTAAAAAAGAACTGTCCAAAATCCTGACCCTTGCTTGGTAGGTTTGTTGTAGAAGTGGTTTGGTGGTGTGTTTCTGAAACGATTGTGTGTATTGTGGGATACGTGTATTTTCATCATTTTAAAGATGAGTGTTACTTGCTTGAGCTCGCTGGAACTGCTTAGAGCAAAGCAAACGTTTCAGCGAATAGATGAGCAGATGCACAGCAATAACCCCGCAGCCTGGGGCCAGTGGGCAGGGAAAGCGGCCCCCACCTCCCCGCCCCGAGGCCCTGCGGCTCGCTCAGTGGACAGCGCCCCCTGCAGGAGAACGCTTGCCAAGCGCCTGCCCCGGAAACATCTTGTCATAGCATGATTATTACAAATTGCAATTTTTCTAACAGCCAAACTTGTGTCCTCCCCCAACCCCCAGGTTTATATTGGAAGAGATGTCTGCATTCATCCGGTCCGTGTATTTTCTATGATTCACAGTTATGGGCTGTCAGAGAGAACGAGTCCCAGTGTTGCCCTTTGATAGTCCACAAACATGTTAGCCAGGGAGAGAACTGACTCCATCATGCGGAGATATGAAAGTGGCTCTCAGGGTGGTGGCGAGGATGAAATCAGAAACGGGGCGAGGCTGTCCCAATGTGAGTTGTGAAGCCGAGGGAGAGGGCTGTGTGAGCCGAGGGTGGGTACGGATCAGAGGCAGCAGATGAGCAGGGCTGGGCTCTTCACAGGCGTCCTGGTTCGTGGCTGTGGTGGCCAGGCAAGGGAGGTGTGAATTTCCAAGAAGGCGGAGTGGCTCAGTGAGTCAGGGCAGGGCCCCAATCCACCTGACTCCAGACGTTGTGTTCTTTCCCCTGCTGATCTTCATGGGCTTGCAAACAGCTCCACTCGCCAGGGACTTCCAGTCAGGTTAGGCAGAAGCGAGGGTAGAACCGGCCCAGCCTCCTCCCTTGCTCTGCAGTTTCTTCACCAGATCTCAGCTTCCTGCTTGGAAATGGGGGGTGCTTGGACGGCCACCTGGGATAACTGGTAGCCTCCCCGCCCACCCACATGGACCCTCCATCTCCCTCTCACAGGGCCTGAAGCCCACACTGGTGTCCTTGAGCAGTTAGAGGACAGGGCGAGCCTGGGGCTGGCACGGGGTGTGCACACACTTCACATCTGGGCCACCGCAGGCTCTAGTTCAGAGCCTTGCCTTGCTAGCTCAGAAGCAGCAACTCTGCACCAAGTTACTAAACCCCTGCAGTGACATTTGAGCCTCAGAGCCCTGCCCGACTGAGGCTCACGCTTGCGAGGTGTGGCCGTTTTAACAGCTCTCGTCTTGGCACTTACCACCTGATCGTCACTGTACTTCATAGGTGCAATGGGAACGAGTTTTTGAATTGTATCCTTGTGATTTTTTTCTGTTGCACTCCCTTGTATGTGACCTCCTGCCAAAGACAGCTTTGCCTTGGTGCTACTGCCGGAACGCAAAGCTTCCACTCCGATGGCCGCTGAGAGCCAGCAAGGCTGAAAGGAAAAAGGATCACATGACTTTCTTTAGTTCTCAGATCTGGTGATGACAAGCTCAGAGGTCTTCAGACTGAGGGTACACAAACTCCTGGGGTATACAAAGTCTTTGTGGGGGGAACAAGAAAATAGATGTTGCTGTTTTATTGAACTAATACATGAAAAAATCTTGTGAAAGATTTATCTATGTGTCTTAGCCAACGTATCTTGAATATTGGGTAGTGCCAGAAAATATTTCAGTTTTACTGGATGTTAGGTTTACATTCCAGTTCTGTGGATAGTTTCCAGAACCTCAACTTCCATGCGACCAGCCTGGAATGGCATCCAAGGGGACAGTCTCCCTTCTCCACATGGCAGCCACCCCGGGTCCCCGGTCTCACGGTGTGGGGTTATCCGTCCTTTGATGGCTACTCGGGGCTTCCACAGGACTTCTGCTCTCCTCTCTTGCACACCCTTCTCCCACGTGAGTCAGCAACTCTGACCTGCGCGGAGTCCTGAGGACAGAGGTGTGGGAGCAGGGACTGGGGACTCACAGCAGTTTTCTTGTAGTTAACTGCTTCGCCGTTCCCATCTCCCCTCCGTCTAGAAAAGCACTGCTTTTGAGGACATGCCCCGGGAGCAAAGCTAAGAGAGCACAGGGAGGAAATACCGACCTTAGCAGCCTGTCCCACTCTCAGCACCCGTCGGGACCAGCCTGGGAGCGGCGCCCGCCCAGCCTTCCTGCAGGCTGTTCTCCGGGCACACCGGCGTTTTCAAGACACGTCGGCTGGAACTCATAGGTGATATTTTTGTGAGATTTCTTTCAGATTCTGTGTGTTATTCAAGAAAGGAGTCAAACCTGTATTTATCAAGTCATATCATGAAATATTTATCCTTCCCATTATTTCATCTTATATTTTCTATTTCTAAGATACAAAGAATATGCTTGCACCAGAGCAATTAGTTTTTAAAAGTATATACTTCAATTAAACGTGCTGTCTATGTACAAGAATTATTAAAACTTACAATAACTTACATTGTTTTGCTCTATTGTGTACAAATCTTTATATTAATAACTTAATTCAGCGGAATTGATTAACACTTAGAACTTTACAGTCCACAGGAAATAAAATAAATTTCAAAATTTCAATTTATATGCCTTTTTTTGTTATAGCTAAGTATGAAAAGGTGGTCAATAAAAGACTGTAAGGCCTAAAAAGATACTGTCCTACCATGAAGATTCACAGAGGACGTGGAATGGAAACATGAGTTTAAGGAGAAAAAGGAAAACACATAAAATTTCCAAATGTTGAAGAAGAGCCTGTTCATGGATTTTAAAAACTAATGGTACTGGCTAAGAAAATGTTTCAATATTTAGATTTCATTGGGTCTGTTTAAAAGACCGATGTAACAGTTTTTACTTTAAATGTCAATATTTACAATAGGTGGGAGATTACATCTCTTGCAACAATTTAAATGTACAGTGAGAATTTTAGATGTCATCTTAAAAATACACAAGAGGATACACAGGTTTTTATAAACTTCTTTTAGTGGCTGCATGAGGGCATCAGTCAGGAGCATCCTGGCTCTGCTCAGTAGCAGACAAGCCCGGGGCTCGGGGTTTACCAGCAAAGGTCTAGCTCCTGCTTGCACGCCTCGTCCATTGAAGCGTTGGTGGTGGCGCTGAGCTGTGAGGAAAGTGCACCTGCCAGATGGTCACATGGCCCACCCAGCCACAGGCGGGCAGGGAGTGCAAGCCCCCTTGTGTCCACTGGGAGGTGGAGGATGGAAGTACATGGTGAGCTGCCTCTGGGAACTACCAGTGAGCACAGAGCTCACAGACCACTGGGCTGGATCGTAAAGTTTCTTCCATGGTGTAGAGAGGCCCCACTAAGGCTCCTAGGAAGAAGGGAATGTGGCAGAGGGAGGTCCAGGTTGGCCCTCCTCCAGCCCCCACAGAATAGGGAAGGAGAGAGGCAGAGAGAGAACAGGGAGCCCAGGGTGCATGTCCTGTTGGCTTCCTTTGCTGGGTAAAACCACAACGAGGGGCCTGATACATCTGGAGAAATTCAGGGGAGCCGCAGGCCCCAGGGTCTGCAGGTATGTGTGTAGAAGCCTTTTGCAGCGTGGCAGTGGCAGGGGCAGAGGGAAGCAGCAGCTGGATGAGCCCTGTGGCCTGGGAGAGGCACGAGGGATCCAGAAGAGCCACAGGCCCGGTGGGAGACAGGGAGTTGCTCAGGGGAGGCCTGGAGTGAGGACACCTGGGCCACGGGCAAATGTGGGGGACCAGAGACTCCAGCAGTGGCCCAAAGGCCAGGTGGAACCAGTCACCCATGGCAGTCACTTGACCAAGGCGAGACCAAACCAGACTGTCCACTGCAGAGGACAGCATGGACCTCAGTAGATCTCTGGCCCCTCTCCCCTCACACAGGTCACCTAAGTACCACGCCAGCCACACACACATACAGGTCCCCAGGTGCCATTGCAGAGGGGGGCACCGGGAGGGGGTCCGATTCATTTCCTGAAAGACACTGTCCTTCAAAAGAGACTGTTTAAACTATCCCTGGTTTCAAAGTTAAACTTTTGTAGCAGGCTCCATGAACAAAAACACCTTTTTGCAGTTCTTAGGTTTCAAGTTCCCAGGCCAGTAAGATTTGCCGACCAGAGCTCTGGAATCTTCTGTTTCACTGCTCCCCTCCCCTTTGAGTTGTTTTTCAGAAACTGTGCACCCTCCTTGCGGTAAGAGGCAGTCACAAGGCCTTCTTCTGCCTGATTGTGCATTGCACCACAGAGCTTGCCCAGGGCCCCACTGAGCAACCTACTCCCCGCCACCCGCACGAGCACAAAACCGAAAGGTTGACCGGTGGTGCCCCCAGCCCATTACACTGTTGAAATCTCCACCTGGGAGGGGCTTGGCCACCGTTTTTTGATCATGTGCTGTATGTGCCAATGTGACTTCTCACTGCGCTTGCGTGCCCTGCACCTCGCCCCAAACACGTAATGATTCTCACTCACTTCATGCATTGTTCGTTCGACCTCTGGCAAAACCTCTGACCCTGTCAAGAGGCAGACTTGAGGCAGTCCTCCCACGTCCTGGTTGACGTGCTCTGCAGTAAATTTCCTTTCTTCCTTGACAATGCCCATGGTCTCGGTCATTGGCTTTCTGTGCAGCCAGCGAGGGAGCCTGCAAAAACCCGTTTAGCGGGTTCGTTCTCACTTTGAAAGGAACTCAGAGAGACCGAGAGGCTACGTTAAAGCCGATGCCCCCACACCCCCACCCCACCCCGTGACGTGTGAAGAAGATTCACTTGACCACATCTCCCTCGCACAGCCAAGGAGCGGTGAGCAAATCCCAGCCAGCCTCCACACTTGTGTCCCCTTCCTTAAACCTGCGCTCTGCCTGCGGCGGGGGCTGGTGTTCTCCCTCTTTCCGATGTGAGAAGGGGCTTTGCAGGGTAAGTCAGTTTCCAAGGATGTGTGACTATTTTCAGGGCTGGGGCTTAAATCTGGGGCTCTCCACTAGTCTCTCTGGCCGGTCTTGCAGAGATGCCTGTGGCAGAGCACGAGCCAGGAAGGCAAGGCCTCCTCCCAGTCGTGCTGGGAAAACATGCTTGCGGGTCTGCTGCTTCTGGGACTCCCGCAGCCGGCGTATGTTGCTCCGCTTAGCAGCGTCCCACAGGTGCAGCGGGCTCTGTTCGCTTGGCTTCGATCTTTTTTCTCTCTGTTCCCCAGACCAATAGTTTCCACTGTCCATTCTTCAAGTTTGCCAGTTCTTTCTTCTGCCTACTCAAATCTGCCTTTGAATTCCTCTGGTGAATTTTTCATTTCAGTTACTGTACTTTTGAGCTCCAATATTTCTTTTTGGTTTTCTATCTCTTTGTTAATATTTCCATTTTATTTGACATTTTCTTGACTTTCTCCATGTCTTCCTTTAGTTATTTTTTTCTTTTTTTAGAGATCTCACTCTTTTTTTTGACATTTTTTTAGAGTCTCACACTGTTGCCCAGGCTTGAGTGAAGTGGCGCAATCATAGCTCACTATAACCTTGAATTCCTGGACTCAGGTGATCCTCCTGTCTCAGCCTCCCGAGTAGTTGGGACTACTGGCACATGCCATGATGTCCAGCTAATTAAAACAAAATTTTTTTTAAATATGGGGTCTCGCTATGTTGTGCAGGCTGATCTTGAATGCTTGGCCTCCAGCTATCCTCCTGCCTCGGCCTTCCAAAGTTCTGGGATTAGAGGCATGAACTACTGCACCCATCCTCATGTTACTAGCAAGATGTCTCCTTGTCTATATTTGAGGAGGGGGTTGGATGGGAGAGGAACAGGAATGACCTGGAAATAGTGTTCCCCCCGCCACCCATCCCATCTCTTTCCCTGTCCAGTGTCCAGGATCTCTTACTCTCAGATCTGAGCTCCCTCTGAAGGGCTGTCATGCTGTGCTAGAAAGGGTGGGCTAAAAATGTTTAGTATATTTCAAGAGGAACTGCTCTGGTATTTCAGGAGGCTGAAAAAGGAAAGTGGCCCCGCCTCTCGTGCTGGATTTCCTGGGACTGAGAAGGACAAGGGTTGTAGAATCCGCCAGGGGCAGATGCTAGAGCCTGCCCAGACCCTGCACTCCTGATGTAGCAGTCCCTTGGGTGTGTTTGTCCCCCAAAAAGACTGG
>NW_012150208.1:76196-77619 GCF_000956105.1 Propithecus coquereli | reverse complement strand
GGAAGGGGATGTGCAGAGGCCTCCCTCCCTCCCTGCCTCCTCCCGTCTGCCTTCCCTCCTGTGGAAAATCTCACACATACCTCGAAGCAGAAGGAAGAGAAGGAGAAAGGAAGAGGATGAAAAAGAGCACATATGGAGTCCTTCACGGAGATGAATTACAAATTTTTAATTTTAATATAGTCGAATTCATCAAACTTTTCATTTGTGCCTTTCACTTTTCGTATCTTGTTCATGCGAGACAGAGCAGCAAACGTAAGAAGCCGTGTTTGCTCGGGGCAAGCCCGCAGGATTGGCGAAGCCCCGACCTAGCAGAACTCTCAGACACTGCCGCGTTGCAAGACTTCCGAATAAAACTGTAACTCTTAAAAAGCCTGGTTTTTTCTTTAATTGACATTTAGTGTATCTTGTTTATTTTCTGCTCTAATGTCTTAAAGATATATTTCCATGTTGGCTTTTAAAGTTTTGTCTTTCATTTTAAATCCTTTATCTGGAATGTAGTTTTATACAGTTTGTGAGATGCAGATCCAATTTCATTTTTTCCCATAGGAATAAGCAATTGTTCCCGTAACTTCTCCTGACTTGTCTAGTCTTCCTTCCCTGAACGACAGTGTCCTTTCTGTCATACATCATGCTTCTGTGCACGTGCGCGTCTGTTTCTGGACTTTCTCTTTGGCTCCCTCGGTCTCTTTGTCTGTCCTGGTGCCAATACCACACTGTCATAATTACCATGGCTTATCTGATAGGCGAGTTCCTCATCGTGTACTTCTTGGGAGTGCCTGGAATATTCTTGGCCTTTATTTTACCATGTAAATTTTAGAATTAGCTTATCAAGGGCTGTGAAAAAATCCTGTTGAGATTTTGCATGGAATTCCATTCCACCTATAGAAAACTTAGGGGAGAACCTACTTTATTATCACTTTGAGTCATCAACATAGCATAGCTCTCCATTAACTTATGTCTTCTTTGATGTCTTACAATTAAGTTATGTAACGTTTGCTTGTTAAATTTATTTCTAAATACTTTGTGTTGTTCATGCTAGTATAAGAGGCATTGTTTTTTCTTTTTTAAATTACATTTTCTGTTTGTGGTCGAAGTATAGAAACACAGCTGACTTTTGTATGTTAATTTTATATCTAACAACCTAAACTCTCATTAATTCTAATACTTAGTCTACGGAGTATTTGGGGGGAGGGTATTTGGGCAGTCATATTATCCATTAAAAATGGCAGTTTTGTTTCTTCTTTTCAAATTCTTTTAATTTTTATTATCTTTTTTTTTCCTCTCCTGGCTAGGGCTTCCAGTTAAATGTTTTATATAAATAGTCAGTAGCAGGTATCCTTATCTTGTTCCTCTTTTAAGTGGAATGTTTTTAAAGCATCATTATTAAACATTGTATTTGTATACATTTATTTTTATTTTTATT
>NW_012150208.1:73334-74646 GCF_000956105.1 Propithecus coquereli | reverse complement strand
CAGGCTGGTCTCGAACTCCTGAGCTCAAACAATCCGCCCGCCTCGGCCTCCCAGAGTGCTAGGATTACAGGCGTGAGCCACCGTGCCCGGCCTATTCTTCATATTTCTTATAAATTAAAAGTCTTGACTAGATTAAGGTTCATTTCCACTTCTTTTTCTTTTGCAAAAATATCTCATAGGTGGTGCTGTGAGCTTCATATCACATCAGGAGGCACACCGCGACCTGTCTGATCTTCTCACTCTCAGTGATGATGAGTTCCATTAGTAGGTGCAGTGTGGTAGTGCCTTTGCAAACTTCCCCAACAAACTCTTACCCATTGATGGATTTACCTAAACCAGCTTCGTCCATTGATGGATTAGCCTGCACCAACTATTTCACAAAAGCTTGTAAAATGTTATTCCAATTCTGGAATTCTTTTGTATTCTTTTGAGAGAGTATTTCCCTCATCGGCTAGGGTTGTTTGGCTGCCCTACACTACAAGTCACACAGGACAATGAGAGTAAATGCTTAATTCCTCCCCTTCACTTGCCAATTTTTCAGATAAAGATTTGGTGCCTTTTCTGGTTATCTCCAGTGGTAACCAAAGATCTCTGTCTCTCTCTTTCTCTCTCTTTCTGTTGCAGTGTGAACTCACATATTTTTATATATTTGATATATTTCAATCAATTGCTGTGTTGTTTTGTTTTGTTTTTAGAGACAGGGTCTCTAGAAGGCAGTAACACAATCACAGCTCATTGCAACCTCTAACTTTTGGACTCAAGTGCTCCTCCTTCCTCAGTCTCCCAAGTAGCTGGAACAACAGGTATGGGCCGCCGCACCCAGCTAATATATTTTTAAATTTTTTGTAGAAACGGGGTCTTGCTATGTTGCCCAGGCTGGTCTCAAACTCCTGGCCTGAGGAGATCCTCCCTCCTCAGCCTCCCAAAGTGTCGGGATTACAAGCATGAGCCACTGCGCCCAGCCCACTGTGCTTTGCTTGATGCTTAAATTGTACTATGTTTTCCAGTGGGGTGTTCCTGTGGTTTTTTTGCCATGAACCTAAAAGTCTTTGAAGTCTTCCTTACTTTTTGGGACAAAGATATACCAGACTCATTTTGTATGTTTCCTGAGCCAGACCTGGTACTAGCTATTCTTCCAACAAGTCCTGGTTTCCTATCGTGGGAAATGCTGTTTATAGCCCATGGTCTGGGTGCTAGAGTGCTCATTGCTCCAGAGCAGTCACTGCAGTGAATCCTTTTCCATGGGCAGAGTTAGGGAAAAATTGTTTGTAAAAATTAAAGGCATCAGTTCACACTATTTTTTTTTTTTTTT
>NW_012150208.1:47115-72689 GCF_000956105.1 Propithecus coquereli | reverse complement strand
TGAGCCACCGCGCCCGGCCCATTTTAACCATTTGAAAGCATACAACTCAATGACATTAGTTACATTCATGTTGTTGTGCAACCAGCACCACCATCTGCTTCCAAAACTTTCTCATCACTCCAAACAGAAACTCCATTAACCATTAAGCAATAACTCGTTTCCTCCTGCTCCCCCCACCCCTGGTAACCTCCAGTCTATTCTGTCTCCATGAATTTGCCTATTCTAGATAGCTCATATAAGTGGAATTATACAGTATTTATCCTTTTGTGTCTGGCTTATTTCACTTAGTGTGATGTTTCCAAGGTTCATCCATGTTGTAGCGTCTGATACGTGAATAATATTCCATTATATCTGTATATCACATTCTGTTTATTCATTCATCTGTTGATAGATGCTTGGGTTGTTTCCACTTTTTGGCTATTGTGAATAATTCTGCTATGAACATTGGTGTACAATGTCTATTTTAATCCCTGTTTTCAGTTCTTTGGGTATATACCTAGGAGTGGAATTGCTGGATCATACAGTAATTATGTGTTTAGTTTTTTGAGAAACCTCCTCCTTTTTCTTTTGAAGTCACTGGGGAAACTAATTCCGTTCTATTTTTGTTACGGCAGAGATGACCGGGAATAGACCGACACGCACACAGAAATATTGGCAAAAACAGGTTTATACGCCAGCGGGCTCAGATGGGGATTTTTCCCTCCAAATTCTGAGCTCCAGACAAAGAGCACTGCAGTCTTTTATACACTCTGCTTAAGGGGGAGGGGCACGGTTACAACAGGCTTAACTTTAGTGAGGCAGGGTCCTGAGCTACTTTACAGCCTGGTACACTAATTGCTACAGGTGATTTATGAGGGGAAAGGTTGCAGGGCAGGAGGGGCCCCAGGTAAGGAATGCAAGGGACAAAGCTGGGTAGTGGAATTTTCCACTTTAGTGGAATTTTCCAATTTTCCACTTCACTTTATGTTACACATAGAGCAAAGTTATGCTCAATTCTTTCTGTGGAATAGGACATGAACCTCTGGGCTCCTTGACGTGAAAAGAGTTGGGTAGAGGCCGGGCGCGGTGGCTCACGCCTGTAATCCTAGCACTCTGGGAGGCTAAGGAAGGAGGATTGCATGAGCTCAGGAGTTCGAGACCAGCCTGAGCAAAAGGAAGACCCTGTCTCTACTAAAAATAGAAAAAATTAGCCAGGCAGCTACTCGGGAGGCTGAGGCAGGAGGATCGCTTGAGCCCAGGAGTTTGAGGTTGCTGTGAGCTAGGCTGACGCCACGGCACTCTAGCCCGGGCAACACAGTGAGACTCTGTCTCAAAAAAAAAAAAAAAAGAAAAGAAAAAATGTGTTCCTTTAAAAGAAACCAGTGGGCTGAGGGGGCTGATTTGAGAATAGCGCTCCGAGTGTTCTGCAGTGGGTGAGGGCGGGGACACCCGGTGCTTTCCGCACACCGCAGCCTGTGTCCTTTGCCCTTTTGCAGGTTCCTTACATTCCTCTCCCTCCCTCCACCCCTGCGACCTTGCACCGGTGTGCCTTATCAGTTGGAGTGTATGGGCAAAGCAATTTCCCAAATAAATGGATATAAATGTTTTTAAAAAAATCAGTTTAACACTGTAGTCTTCTTCTATTGGAAGTACTCTTCTAATGAATTCGTTCATTCGACAAATATCTTCCAAATTCCCACCATGTGTCTGGCACAGTCAGACGCCAGAGATAAATAGCTTGCTCTCCGGAGTTTAAGGCCTCCTGCGGGAGAGGACATTTGCTAACTAAACAAGTGCTTAAATACAACTGTGACGAGCATTCCTGAGGAAAAGCTGGGCTGTTGTAAGAGTTTGTGAAAGAGAGACTGACTCTAGTCTGGAGGTGGAGGGTGTCAGGGAAGGGGTCCCTGAGGAAAGGACCCCAGTGGAGCTGAGTACCAAGGATGATTGGGGTCACTGGTCGGAGAACGAGGACTCTGGGCAGCAGGAAGAGGCTGCAAGAAGCTTGGCGAGATGAAGCAACAGTAAGGTAGTGTGACCAGAGCAAGGGGGACATGGCGTGAGAGGAGGCTGCAGACAGAGGCAGGGGCCAGGCCACGCAAGGCCTCACGAGCAACTGAATTAAGGGTTGCAGGTTTTATCCTAGATGCAACAGGAACGTGGGAGGGGGTGTGACCAGGGAAATGACAGAATTGGATTTTCAGTCTTTACTGAAAGATCCCTTTAATTGCTATATAGAGGTGGGGGCAAGTGTGGGGAGACAGAACCGAAACCAGTGAGGGGCCGTAGAACAGAATTCCGGACGTGGCAACAGAGAGGTGGATGGAACTGAGGTTCGAGAGGCCGAGCTCGCTGGACGTGGAGGCACAGGAGAGGGGACGTGTGCAGGGGTGACCGGGTGATGGGGCGGGAGAGGCGAGAGTCGCTGGGCCAGATACTGCTGACTTCGATGCGGAAGATTTGTAAGAGATGATTATGAGTTCAATTTTGGACATACTGAATTTGAAAAACATGAGAGTTCTCAGCTTATGGACAGTATTTGAAGCCATGGGAATGTATGTGATTCCCTTCTCCCAAAGATCAGCCTCACGAGCGTTGAAATCATACACAAACATCCCCTCCCATTACAACAAACTTTTTTTTTTTTTTTGAGACAGGGTCTAGGGTGCAGTGGCATCATCACAGCTCACCGCAACCTCAAACTCCAGGGTTCGATCGACCCCCAGCCTCCCGAGTAGCTGGGACCACAGGTGCGAGCCACCATGCCCGGCTAATTTTTCTATTTTTTTGTGGAGACAGGGTCTTGCTCTTGTTCAGGCTGGTCTTGAACTCTTGGCCTCAAGGAATCCTCCTGCCTCGGCCTCCCAAAGTGCTAGGATTGCAGGCATGAGCCACCGCTTCTGGCTAATATAATATATAATAATGACATACGTTGGGCTCCCGAACATGAACTTTGCTGTATCTTAACCATATTAGATGGACTGAGTTATCCTCTTGCTTCGGGTTCCTCACCAGGTCTGGTTCTCTAGAAGGAAATGTCAACGACAGGGAAGGACAGGCTGCAGTCGGAGAGACAATCGGCTCCCCACTGTGTACCCCCCGTACGCCCCACACCTACCTTTCAGAACCAGTGTGCCCCTGTTTAGCATGTCTGATGTCTGTCGTCCTCGCCACTGGGCGGGTCAGAGCCACTCTGCTCCTCTAGTACCGCTCGCAGTGCTTGGTTCGGCAAATACTTATTGAATGGCCACCGCCTGCTTCGCTTCCTCTCCTTGAGCGAGATGGAGCCCGGCAGCCCTGGCCTTGAGAAGGGGCTGGTTTCTGAGTCTTCCTCCCTGAGAGGGGCTCAGCAGGCACAGTCAGGGCACCAGCCTACGGTGGCATCGGTCCCTGAACCGTCGGCGGGGCAGTGCTCTGCTAGAGGGCTTCGAAGCACAAGGGAAGTCCTTGAAGGAGACCCAGGATGTTCAAATGCTTACAATAACCCTGCAGGGACACAAGTGGCGTTATTAAAATAAAATCGTCAAGAAGCCAATCAGGATCAGAGCTGGAGCAGACAGGATGCAGGCAGGTCTCAGACGCTGCTGCCGACACTGGAGAGAATCTGTCGCTTGCCACCCCTGGCGGCTGGGTGTACCTTACCGAGACACATGGTCCGGTGAAAGGCGCAGAGTCGCACGGATGCCCGAGAGCGGTCCTCTGTGTTTAGGAAGGGGAAAGTCCGGTCTTCTCCTGCTGGCCTGCCAATTCAGAACTGCCTGCTCGGGTGTTGGTTCCACATAAGGACCTATCCCAAGCAGTACACTTTTCTTTCCTCATTTAAAACCTCTGCTTTTTTTCTGAAGAGACTAACACTAGGTCCCGCTGAGGTCTTCCTCACTTTTCGTTAGTCTCTTAGCTCTGGGGGACAGCCACTGCATTCAAAGAGCTGGTCTCAACTGAGCCGCCGTGGTGAGCACAGGGCCTGAAGGGCGCTCAGCTTCCTTTCTCGCAGGAGGCGCGGGTCAGCCCCAGGAAGGCCCCGGAAAGATAGCCGCCTCCTTCTGCTCTTCCTGGAGAAGGTTTAGGGTCCCACAGACTTTCTCTCTGGAGACATTCAAATTAGATGGTGGACATGAGGAGCTATTCTATGAAAACAAGCTATTTTTTCCCATATTACACAGCCAGAAAATACATGTCAGAGCTCCCCAGAGCCTCACGCTTACTTAAGAGCAACTGAAGTTCACCTTTGGAAGAAATCGCTGAAACTAAAACGTGTGGCTCTGAATCTCTTCTAGAAATGAAGCAGGGCCTATTTAATGCTTCCTCAGAAAACGGAGAGATTGGGGTTGAAAAGCTCGAATGCCTTTAGAAAAATGTAAGCAGCTGGGTAATAAACAGTGAGTGGTGGTGCTTTGCACAGAGGCATCCGAGTTCAATTAAACAAAAACAGGGAAACTGTCTACCAGCCTTAGAACGGGATCCTCCGTGATACGGACGTCTCAGGGCAACTGAGGACTCAGCACAGCACGAGGAGGGTGTTCCTATGGAGTCTTGCACATATTCGAATGTGTGAGAATTGTACATGTTCAAGTTTTGAGGAATAAAGACAGACCGTACCCAAAACTGCTTTTCTACTTCTCTTAGGGGAGAAGTGTCTGTGAACAAATTGTCTGGACACCAGATTTTTGAATCTTATTATTGGTAATAGACCTTGATGGTATTGGCAAACACTAAAAAAAAAAACCCACATGGCCATATGAAATATCTGGGGGAGACCATTTTCCTCGGGTAGACGCTGTCATTCAATCACCTGTACTCTCCACGGTCCAGCTACCCTCGAGGCTGGAGGCAGCCTGGACTCTAGGGCTTTGTAAGTAGAGTTAATTTTGACCAACGTGCCTAGAATGTCCGCCATTTGTTTCAGAGAGAGAAACTCTCCCTCGAGTTCTTTCTGCTGGGAACATACTCAATACCGTCAGGCGTCTGCCCTGGGAGGGAGCAGACGTGAAAAGGAAAGGCAGGGTGAGGAAATCCGTCAGAGAACAAGGCCAGCGTAGGGCCCGTGAGAGGGGAATCTCCCGCTGTAATGAGATATGCTTTAAATTCTTTGTAAAGACACATAACAGAACTGGAGAAAAATTTCCAGCAGAGCGGGTTGGAATCCAGCCTCCACTCTGGGTAGGGACGTTGAGCAAGGATCTTACTCTCTGAACTGTTTCCCCATCTGCAGAGTGGAGGTTTTCCTGGCTTCCAGTAAGTGAAATGCGGTAGTTTTATTCCTCACTCATGAGAATGTACAATGTGAGAAAAACACTCTAAAAGTAGAAGTCTACATTCAGACCTAAAAGCCAGAAATATCTTACGCTCTAATCGCAGAATTTATCTGGTCGTCCGAACCAGACTCAGCCATGCCTTCCCTCTGTGCTCAGCGCACCACATCGCATGAGTCGTTGGGAGCAATCTGGGAGTGTGTGGCTCTGAGCTCTTTGGGGTGAGAAAAAAGAAGTGTCAACACACTTTAATTCTCAACAGCTGTGATATACCTGGACTAGTGGAAGTTGTGGATGGAAGAAAGAAAAGACATCTCAAAAAAAAAACTTTCTCATTTTTCTGGGACAAGACCCCCTCAGTCCCAGGGTATGTCAAGAGTGAGTAAACTTGAGCACCTAATATCTGTGCTAGGTACTTTGTAGCTACATGATGTCATTTAACTTTACAGATGAGAAAACTTAAGCTCAGAGAGGGAAAGTAACTTCCCTGAAGTCATATAGCTAGTGAACAGTAAGGTCATGGTTCTGTACCAGAGTTTCTCAATCTTGGCGCTGCCTACCTTTCAGGCTGGGCAATTTGCTATGGGAGCTGTGCTGTGCGTTATGTTTACCAGCATCCCTGGCATAGATACCCACTAGATGGCAGTAGCATCCTCTCAGTTATGACAAAAACGTCTCCTGGGGAACGAAATCAGCCCAGGTTGAGAATTGTTGGTCTGTAAGGCATGCCACCATCACTAGCAGGTTACAGAAGTGCTTTCAGACAGGTTAGGGCTGGGTGCGGTGGCTCAAACCTGTAATCCTAGCACTCTGGGAGACCAAGGCAGGAAGATTGCTTGAGGACAGGAATTCAAGACCAGCCTGAGCAAGAGTGAGACACTGTCTCTCAAAAAAAAAAAAAACAAACAGAAAAATTAGCCAGGCATGGTGGCACGCACCTGTAGCTACCGAGGAGCCTGAGGCAGAAGAATTGCTTGAGTTTGAGGTTCCAGTGAAGTATGATGACTCCACTGCACTCTCTAGCCTGGTGACAGAGCAAGATGTTGTCACCGTCTCCCCTCCAACAAAGAAAAGAAAAGAAAAAGATATTGGTTCAGTACTAAAAAGTCTCCCTATAAAGAAATCCTAGGCTCAGATGACTTTGCTAGTGAGTGTTACTAAAATGCAAGAAAGAAAGAATTCTTATTTATACAAACTCTTCCTGAGGACAAAAAAAGGAGGGAACATTCCTGTCTAGTGTTATGAGGTCTTGCATAACCTTGCTACCAAAACCCAAGTTCAGTATGAAAAAAGGGAAGTTACAGGCCAATCTTGTTCATTTATACAGATTGCAAAATCCTAAACAAAATATTAGGAAACCAAAATCAGCAATGTATGAAAAGAATTCATCACGACCAATTTTCTGGAATGCAAGTTTAATATTCCATAATGATTGTAATCCACCACATGAACGGATTAAAGAAGGACAAAGTCATTGGTTCATCTCGATGCAGATAAAGTATTTGTTAAAATCCCAAATTTTTTGATAATTAAAGAAAAAAACTAGCAGCAAAAAAAATTGGCCAGGCGCGGTGGCTCACGCCTGTAATCCTAGCTCTCTGGGAGGCCGAGGCGGGCGGATTGTTTGAGCTCAGGAGTTCGAGACCAGCCTGAGCAAGAGCGAGACCCCGTCTCTACTAAAAAAATAGAAAAAAATTATCTGGACAACTAAATATATATATATAGAGAAAAAATTAGCCGGGCATGGTGGCGCATGCCTGTAGTCCCAGCTACTCGGGAGGCTGAGGCAGAAGGATCGCTTGAGCCCAGGAGTTTGAGGTTGCTGTGAGCTAGGCTGACACCACTGCACTCACTCTAGCCCGGGCGAAAGAGTGAGACTCTGTCTCAAAAAAAAAAAAAAAAATTTGAAGGAAATTTTTTATTAAGCTGACAAAGGGTACCTATAAAATATCACACTTAATGGTAAAACGTTGAAAACTTTGCTTTTGAGCGTAGGGAAAAGCAAGGAAGCCTGCATTTGCCGAAGTCTCTTCGGTGCTGGACCGGAGGTACTAGCCCGTGTGGTAAATCGAGGGAAAAAAAGGAAACAAATTGTCATTATTTGCAGATTACATATTTGTGTATGTAGAAAATCCAAAGCAACTTACCAAAAAATAACTACAAGTAGAAAGTTTAGCAAGATTACTGAATATTAAATAAATATATGAAAAATCAATTATTTTTATATAGTTAGCTTAAATGCATTTTATTTTTAGACAACCTACATGCCATGTATTTTCCTTAAAAATGATGCCTCTGGTCCAAATAAATCATGGTCAAAATAAATGAAGAGCTCAAGATGACATCAGTCCCATTTGTCTTAAGTCCTGGTGCTGTGTGGGTGACAAGCAGCCTCCAGTTATGATGACAGGTGGTAGATCCAAAGTGATTGCCAAATTTGTTGACATTTTTCCATTTCTAAATCATCCTTAAAGAAACTCATATATGGGCTCACACCATCCTCATGGTGGCCCAGTAGAGCCACGGTGCCATCTGGATTCATGTTTTCACCAGTAAAGAACCCGTAGTGTTTGAAATTAGCAAGCATGTGTTTGCTTTGTTCTGCAGCCCCTGTCATGAAAGGTTCTACTCTTTCTGGTCTCTGTTCTTCAAGTTCGCCTTTGATCGACTTCAGGTAATCTCTGATGTGCTTCTTGCAGGCTTCTTTTGAGAAGCTGGTTTCCTGCAAGTGATGGTTCGCGACAATGACAGCACCAGCGATCGCTGTGCTTTCCTACCTTCGCCCTCGGGCCTTCAGCGGAAGCATTTCCTCCAGTGGGCCGGTCACCACTGTTGCCGTGTCCTGCTGGCCACCTTCCCCTCCACCTCCAGGCACAGGCGGTCGGGGATCTCTCCGGTCTTGTGAAGCCGGAGGACGGAGGCGGACAGGCATGACGGCACTGCAGGGAGAGACCTCGCCCGGAGCCGGGCCGAGCCAGCGTGGTGGAGCCCGAGCACTGCGGGAGGGGTGACCGGGCGCAAAAGCTAATCGATTATTTTTTAAAGACCAGGAAAAAACATGTTAAAAAAATAAAATCAGAGAGCAAGGGGTAGTATAAAAAAACTCATAAAACTGTAACACTATGTTGAAAATTTTGAATGTACTTTGATGACTTTTTTTCAATATTTCGGTTGCGAGAGAAGCCTGGCTACGGGGCCGGGATTTGTTCTGTGCGTTCCTGCTCGTGCTTTGCCAGCGGTCTGCTCGCGCCTCCGCCTGCTCTCTGCGCCCTGTTTGATGAATGTCTGCGTTTTGGGGGTTACCACCTGCCTTTCGGGAAACCCCTTTCCATCTACCTTCTTTACCTGCATAAGTGGTGCAATTGCTGCCCATTTCCTTCACTTGTCGCAGCAGAAGAGTGACTGGAAATGAATCCGTGTGTTCCTGCGGCCTCCTCAGCCCAAACCGCTATTCAGCTCTTATGGGCACTCACCGTACCTGACCATGCATCATTCCCTGAGCTTCTGTGGAGTTTTGTCCAAGCCTAATGCACCGATTCCTGCTTTGAATTTCTTCTTTAACAAACATCATCAGCTGCGGTGGACTCTGAGACAGACACTGGAACAGATACTGGAGCCGGAAAAGCATTCCTTGGAGTTCCAGCTTCACTCCTGCCGAGTGATAGTCCCAGATTTAAACCAACTCCCTGATGACATCCACCAAACAACTTGGCTTTCAAAGTCTGGCCCAACCATCTTTCCTTCCTTTACCCTGCCAGCTCCCAAGGAACCCCAAGACGTGGTGACAGGAGTAGTAATCCCATCCCCCCAAATGACCCTGAAGTGTCAAGGACAAGGGGAGCCCAGGCCTGCATCTTCTGAGCTCCTGGGTGGCAGGCCAGTCCAGCAGAGCCTGTCCCAGCACCCCTCCCACCTGCTCCCTTCTCCCTGGAGGCCCCCTGCCCCAGGCCGAGTCCAGGACATACAGCAGGCACAAGAGCAACCAGGCAGTGGCAGGGCCCTCCACACGCCACCAGCCCTTCCGCTGCTGTGTGGGCTTTTTGCCTGTGGAATCGTGGTGCTCCAAGCTCTTACTGGGCATGGTCACTCACAAGCTACCCCCGTATCTTCTGAAATGCACACTTCCGGCAAAAGAGAAAGCCTGTTCTTTCCCCATCCCACCTACCGCCATCCTTTGTAAATGGGGTCCTGGCCAGGGAAGCACAGCTCTTTGCCTGGAACCGGAGTTCTCAACTATGGCGGGCCTTGGAATTACCTGGGCATCTTTTAAATCCCAGTGGCCCAGGCACTATTCCAGACCAGCTCGGTCAGAACCTCTAGAGGCAGCTGCGCAGGTGAGTCCCGCGGGCAGCCGGGGCGGAGAAATGCTGCTCTACATTCCGGGGTCCAGAACTGTCCTTCCAGGCCCCAGTGATGATCTCTCTTGGATCCAGTCTTGTGTTTTAGCTACATGACCGCTTCGTGTGACTCGGACTCTGCATAAACCAGCGAGGCCCTCTGGGCTCAGACTCTGATGGGAGGAGATGGGAAGTGGGTACAGCACACGGTCCCTCCCAGAGCAGTGGTTCTCAACTTTTAAAACTAAAGATGCTTGTGCCCCACCCCAGACTAATTTATCTAGTTGAGGATGAGCACAGGAAATCACTGTTTCTATAGCATCCTCTAGCAGATTCAGGGCACAGCCAGGATTGCGATCCCTGAATTTGTTCTCCTCGGACATAACTCATTTTCTTAATGTCTTATGTAATTTTAAATCTTTACAGCTTGCCGACAACTTCCGTTTGCCAGCAGAGAGCCACCTCCCGCTACAGGAGGACTAGACTCCCCTACAGGGCCTACGTGGGAAGAAACAGATCCCGAAACACTTAGGTGTTAGAACACAGCCCCAGTTCTCTGGGGCACTAGTAGAGCCCAGAAAATACCCATTTCTTTCTCTGGGGTTGTAGGTTTGTTTTGTTTTGTTGCACAATCTGGCTAACGGCAATTAGTTTTAGAAGTCAGTGAATTCAAGGTCTTAGGCCAAGTCTCTCACCTGTCACGGAAATGGCCTGCACCTCTCTGCAAGGCAGGTCTGCAAGGCCCGCCACATCCTCAGCAAGCTGCGGGGGATCTTCAGGTTAGAGCCATTGTCACCATAAGGTAATGCAACTCTCTCTAAGGTAAGGGCCTCATTTATCACTTTGGAGCCTTGCAGTGGTAATAAAAGCTGCCGTTCACTGGGCACTCCTGTGTACGATGCCGTACGCCATACCAAACGTGATTTCATTCCTTCTCAGCAGCTATGCAAGGTGGGCAGGTGTTAATAATTCTACTTCAGTGATGTGGAAACTGAGGCTCAGGGAGGTGTAGTGACTTGCCTCAGGCTGCACAGCGAATTGATGGTGAATGTGGGATTCACACCCGGTCTGGCTGCATTGAAAGTTCCAGATTCTCCTCTCTTGGTATAGGGTGAAAGGAAATAAGAAAAAAAGGAAAAGATTAAAAAAAAAGAAAAGAAAAGAAAAAGAAAGTTCCAGATCTAAGGCCAAGGCTGACCCAGCCCCGGGGACCTGTCCCTCCCAGATACGTCTCACTGGCCCTTTGCTTCCTGCCTCCTCTACGCTGCCTTCGTTGTGTCTACAAAAAGCAAGAGGACTTAGTTGTGTGTGGGTTTGTCTTCTGCAGCGGCAGTGAGAGGAGGCTGTGACAGCGTGTTAGGAAAGTCTGCGTTTCCCACGCTGGGGCGGGATTCTGGGCCACCACCCAGGAAGGGCAGCTCTGGGTGGGCAAAAGTACGTTCTGATGCTGCCTTCTGGTTTTGCCCACGGTGAGGGAGAAAAGAAAATACTCCTTGGGGACAAGAACACTGTTCCTGCACCTCTTTCTCGTTTCAATTTCCAGTCAGCAGAACAGCCCCCTCCTCCTGGGCTGTGGCCCCCAGGACTGGCCTGAGCTCCAAGGCCCCGTCACGAGGACATAGGGTGGGTCACAGCCGGGAGGGAGGACAAGTCACTTCAGGAGGCTGGTTAGCCACAAAAGCACTTGGCTTCACAACCTTTTAAAATTCAGAATTTTGTACGTTCCACGGACCTCCAGCCCACAGGAACTGAGCATCCCTGAGCGCTCGGCCTCTTCCTGGCCCAGGGCCTTTCCGGGAAAGCCCTGCCGCCCGGCCTGCGAACAGGTCTCTGCTCTGCTCCAGCGAGTCCCCAGAGCAGTGGGAACTGCCATCTGGGGAGCACCTTCTCTGTGTGGCACTGCGCTGACCAGGGAGAGGCAGACCCAGCCACGCAGAGCACCTGCCGCCCTTCGGGGCACTGCGGCGCTTCTTCTCACAATGGACACGGGTGCACACGCGCTCGCTTGGGGCGGAGCGAAGGCTGGAGGTGGCGCTGCTGGCAGACAGGTCAGCGAGGGGCAATGGCAAGCAAACAGGAAGGGGAGCCCAGGTGTCGGGGGACAGTGGTGCCTGGTCCTCGGGCAGGACAGAAAGAAGAGCGGCAGTTTTGGGGCAGGGGAGGCCTGAGTGCCAGCAGCAAAGCCGTGGCTGGACCCGCCGCCAGGGCTATCTCAGTGCAATTCCATGACAGCTGGGGCCTCGCAGGCAGCAGGCGCTGGTCTGGGCGCTGGCTGGGGTGTAGCATAAACAGGCCCCACGTCCTGCGCCCAGCGGGATGGGGCAGGAGAGAGAAAGAAGCTTCCAGTTATTGATAATAGTTGTGAGACCAATGGGACAGGTGGGGTGCGTGTGCCCTTGCGGATGGGCAGTCAGCCTCTGTGAAGGAGGGGACACGGGGTGGTCGTGAAGGCGAAAGTCATCTTCTTCCCTTCCTATGTGAAGGAAATACCCAGTGCGGAGCTACCAGATGACAACACAGTTACCTTTACCCTTCGATGAGACGGTCTCCTTCTAACCCAGTATCACAGCCCGGGAAGCCCGCAGCTAAGCCTCATTTGTGGGTGAGGGGTCTGAATTCCGTCAGCCCAAAGGGAAGGGTGGGATCCTGTCATTTATTGAGCAATTAAGATATTGGTCATATGTAACTTATCTTTAAAAAATTTTTCCTTGGCAGTGTTTTATTTTTATAAGAAAATTGCAAAGTTATGATAGAGAGTTCCTATATACCCTTCACCCAGCTTCTGCTAAGGTTAACATCTTACATAACCACGGTGCATTCGGCAAGACTACGAAACTGACAGTGGTATAATACTATTAACTAAACTATAGATTTCTTTGGATTTCACATTGCTTGTCTTTCAATATGTTATTTAATCCTCCAACAACTCTGGCCAAAGTGAAGTTCAGAGAGATTGTGGCTTGAGTAAGATGATGCAGCCAACACGTGGGGAGGCTGCAATGCACTCCAGGCCTGCCTGACCAGGAAGCACACGCCCTTGCGATGTGCCGGTGTCCCTTTGCAGGAGGAAAAGTCAGTGTGTTGGTCCAAGTCCTCAGAGAAGCAAACACCAAGACACGATGGGCCACATGACTAACCGCTCGAGGATTTTATCAGGGGAAACGCCAGACGGAGGGAGGGAGCCAGAGAGGTGGAGAGAACAGTCACCTTGCGACTGGAAGTCTGACCCTGCACGAGAGAAAGAGAGATGACGGGTGACAGCTCGGCCTGCCTCGCCAGCGGAGTCTCATCCGAGTCCGAGACGGGCCAGGTCTCGGCAGCGTGCAGGGTGGGCGTCAAAGCGCAGCGGTGGGCCCCCTGGCAGCCAGCAACCTTGGCCGTTGGAATTGGGCAAGGAGCAGTCTCACGGCCACCACAGTCAGCAACTGCCGAGAATGTCTGTAGCTCTTCTCCAGTCTCCTCACGGAAGAGAGACCCACAATCAGCAGGGCAACGAGGGACCGTTCCCTTGCGGGCCCCTCCGGCCCCCGGCACGGCCTGGAGCTCAGGATTCCCAAACAGTCTATTGCCAGGAGTGATGCTTAGTTTCATGTGTCAACTAGGTTGAGCCATGGCTGCCCAGACATTTCCATGACAGCGTTGTTGGACGAGATGAACGTATAAATCAGTAGACTGAAGAGAGCAGATTGCCCTTCATAGCGTGAGTGGGCCTCCTCCAGTTGATTAAAGGCGTAAATAGAACAGAAAGGGTTTTTTCCTGCCTCTGGACTTAGACCCAAACATCAGCTCTTTCTGGGTCTCCTCTGGTTTCAGGCCTCGGTCGCAGACCAGGGCCAGACCGCCAGCTCTCTGGGGTCTCCGCTCGCCTACTCGCCCTGCGCACCCCGGCACCTGCTGCCCTCGGCAATCACGTGAGCCAGTCCCTTAGAATAAATCGGTCTCCCCCACCCCAGTCCGCCCACCTCTGTTCTGGTGGATCTGTTTCTCTGGAGGACGCTAATACACTTGCTTTACTCGATGTCAGGGCTGACCACAGTGTCCTTGTCCCACAGAAATCCTTTCCTCTTCTGCCACCAAGCCCCACCGCACACCTGAACATAGGCCGCGAGAAATGGCGTCCGTGGGCCCCTCCGGCCAGCAGCGGGCTCTCTAGTCAAAGCATCAAGCTTAGCAAAGTACTCACCATTTTGCCTCTACCTGGTATGTGGGTTGGGGGTTCTGCCATCCCAAGCCCGCCTGGCTTCTCTTTCTGAAGATTCCTTGACCCCAGGGAGGGTTAGTACTGGCCCTGTTCCAGACTCAAAGTGACAAGGTTTCTTCCCAAAGTGGAATAGGCCTGTCACCAGCCCTTGGGTGACCTGTCAGTGCCCACAAGGCAGCCCTTTATGGCAGTCCCTGGTACTCTTTGCTTTGTGTCTTGTCTGATGCTTCTGGGCTCTCCTCCTCCAGCTTCTTTCTAGAACCCTCTGTGTTTAGCCCTGTGATTCTGGAGCCAAACCTCTAGCACACAAGTAATCCCATTAGACGGACCATCCTGGCCTCGGCCACAGAAGCACCTGCCCTGGGGTGGCCCAGCATCCCCAGGCATCTGCCAAGAAAGGGCTCCCCGCTCTGCCCACCTCTGCTTTGCCTGAGAGAGCCCTGCCGAGCCCCGCTTCCTCAGTGGGCCCTCCCGCAGCCCAGGGTCTCCGCAGTCGCACTGTGGACGTTTTGAGCCCGGTTGCTCTCTGTTGGGACCTGTCCTGTAGGACACTTGACTGCATCGCTGGCCTCTACCTACTGGCGCCGATAACACGTCTCAGTTGTGACAGCTGGCATTGCCCACTGTCCCCTGCCATAGCCTAAGTTCTTTCTCTTTGAATGTGGGCTGGAGCTGGGGCTGGCGGGGGCACCCAGAAGGTAGAAACAGCAGTGGGTTAGGGAGGCACGTGACTTCCAGAGCACCCCTGTCCCCAGCCTCCAAGGAAGTGAGTTCCCTCAGACCTGCCTCCCTTTCCACGACCTGCTTCTCTTGGCTCTTTTCGTAGTTTTAGTTTCCCTCCCTCTTTAAAAATCGACTTTATTTTTTAGAATAGTTTTAGACTTACAGAAAAATTGCCAAGACAGCACAGAGTTCCCACCTACTCATACCTTTTGTTAATATCTTCAATGAGCATGGCACATTTATTAGTGTTAATGAACCCTGAATAATGATGCATCGTTTCAAACTAAAGCCCGTGCTTTATTCAGATCCCTTGCTTTTAACTCACGTCCTCTTTCTGTTTCAAGATCTCATTGAGGCTGCCACATTACACCGAGTCATCACGTCTCCTTAAGCTCATCTTGGCTGCGACATTTCTCAGGCTTTCCGTTTTTGGTGGTTTGACAGTTCTGACGAGCGCTGGTCAGGTGTTCTGCAGGACGCCCTCCACTGGAATCTGCTGTTTTCCCCGCCATTAGATGGGGGTTATGGATTTGGGGCAGGAAGAAAGAAAGTGGCATTTTCATCACAACACATCAAGGCTACATACTGTCAACATGACCTGTCACTGTTGATGCTGACCTCGGTCACCTGGCTGAGGTAGTTGTCCTCAGGTTTCTCCACTGTAAAGTGCCTTCCTTCTGCACTGTGCTCTTTGGAAGGAAGTCACTGTGACAGCCCACACTTAAGGAGCGGGACTTACGCTCCCCTTCCTTGAGGGCAGAGTATTTGCATAAATTATTTGGGATAATTCTACATAAGACGTTTGTCTCTTCTCCCCCTTTTGTTTATTTAATCATTTATTTATTCGCATGGATATTTATTTTATATGTTGGTCTATAATCCAAGACTACTTTATTTTGTTGCTCAAATTGTCCCAGCTTTGGCCATTGGGAGCCCTTTCAGTTGTCTCCTGTGTTCCTTAGACATACACTCAGTGATTTTTTTTAAAACAATATTTCTTTACTTTTTGGAACTACGAGATGTTCCAGGCTCATCTTATATATTTCCTACCCCAGACCTAGAATCAGCCATTTTTCCAAGGAACCCTGTTTTTGTTTTTTTTTTTTTTTGAAGACAGAGTCTCACTCTGTTGCCCAGGCTAGAGTGCCATGGTGTCATCCTAGCTCACAGCAACCTCAAACTCCTGGGCTCAAGCAATCCTCCTGTCTCAGCCTCCCGAGTAGCTGGGACTATAGGCATGCGCCACCATGCCCGGCTAATATTTTCTGTATATTTTTTGTTGTCTAGATAATCTCTTTCTATTTTTAGTAGAGATGGGGTCTCACTCTTGCTCAGGCTGGTCTCAAACTCCCGAGTTCAAACGATCTTCCCGCCTCGGCCTCCCAGAGTGCTAGGATTACAGGCGTGAGCCACCGTGCCTGGCCTGTTTTTGTTTTTTAACTGGAGAATGATATTAGAAACCAAGATCTGGGCACTAGTCATGCTTGTTGCTACTGGGGTGTCACTGCTCCCAGGTCCTCTTAGCTGACAGAACAAGGAAATATATGTGGTATACTAACCTGTGTATACATGCGTATCTGTGAATATTTCTATGTGAAGCCGTCCCTATCTTATTAAGCTTGACATGAGTTCCTGCTGGTGTATCCAAATCTAATCCATCACCACATGGATCATTTTAGCCGCTTCCCCTTGCATGTCCACAAACTCCCACTCCAGCAATGAGAGGCCTGGCTCCCACCATCTGCATCCCGTCACTTAGTTGCCCAGTTCTGGCATTCAGAATTGTTACCCCAGACCCATGGAGCCCCACAGGAGGCACCTGGATCGACCGGAGGACAGCGCTTATGTGCAGCTCCTTTGCCTTCGTCCCGTGGGCTCCACTCGCTCCCAGTGTTGCTTAGATCAGCACCTCCCGCCCTTCGGGGAGGTTGTCGCGTGCATTCGTAATACTATTAGGTTATCTTATCATAGTCCACATTCCTTCCTGAGATCCTCTGACCTCCTAAATGGTCTTTTAAAATTTGCATACACTAATTTTAAAAATTTAAACACTCTTGTGTTAAAAGCTCTATGGGTTTTGACAAATGCATAATGTCATGTATCCACCATTACAGTATCATACAGAATAGTTTCCCACCCTCGATTACCCGCTGTGTTCCACTTAGTCAGCCTTTCTCCCCGCCCAGGACCTCTGGAAACCACCATATTTTTACTCTGTGTGCAGTTTTGCCTTTTCCAGCATGTCATATATAACTGAAATCATATAGTTTTTCAGACTGGCTTCTTTCACTTAGCAATATGTATTTAAGGTTCTTCCATGTCTTTTTGTTGCTTGGTAACTCATTTCTTTTTAACACTGAATAATATTCCATTGTATGGATGTACCACAGTTTGTTTATCCATTCACCTTGAAGGTGGTTTTGGTCACTTCTAGTTTCTGGTGGCTATGAATAAAGATGTTATAACATTCACATACAGGTTTTTGTGTAGACGTAAGTTTTTAAATCAGTTGTGTAAATATCTAGGAGTGAGATTGCCAAATCATATGGCAAGGCTATATTTAGCTTTGTAGGAAACTCCCAAACTCCAAAGGGGTTGCACCATTTTGCATTCTCACCGCAGTTGGTGAAAAGGGTTCCTATTGCTCCTCATCCTCACCAGCATCTGGTATTATCAGTTTTTTTGAATTTTAGCCACTCTAACAGATATGCAGTAGTATCCCACTGTTGTTTTAATTTGTCATTGCCTAGTGACAAGTGATATTGAGCATCTTTTCATATGCTTATTTTTCATCTGTGTATTTCACTGGTGGAGCGTCCATTCAGATCCTTTTCCTATTTTTTCATTTGGGTTGTTTCCTTATTGTTGAACTCTCGGATTCTTTGTACATTTTGGGTGCAGGGCCTTTGCCATATGTCTGTAGGTATGTATTTTGAAAATATTTTTTTCCTAGTCTATGGCTTGTCTTTGCATTCCCTTAACAGTTACTTTCACAGAGCAGACGGTTTGAGTCTTAATAAAGTCTAACATCATTTTTTTCTTTAATGGATCGTGCTTTTGATGTTATATCAAAAACTCATCACCAAACCCAAGGTCACCTAGATTTTCTCCTATGTTCTCTTCTAGAAGTTGTATAGTTTTGCCTTTTATATTTAGGTCTATGATCATTTTGAGTTAATTTTTGTGAAAGGTGAAAAGTCTATGTCTAGATTGTTATTTTTCTTGCATATGCACATCCAATTGTTTCAGTACCATTTGTTAAAAACACTGTCATTTCTCCTTTGAATTGTGTTCACTCCTTTGTCAAAGATCAGTTGACTATATTTCTGTGGGTCTGTTTCTGGACTATCTATTCTGTTCCAATGACCTATGTGTCTACTCTTTGGTGATACCAGGCTGTCTTGGTTACTATAGCTTTGTAGTAAGTCCAGAGGTCAAGTGGTATCAGTCCTCTAACTTTGTTTTTCAGTATTATGTTGGCTATTCTAGGTCTTATAAACTTTAGAATCAGTTCGTTGATATCTACAGAACGGTTTGCTGGAATTGTCACTGGGATTGCGTTGACTCTATAGATTAAGTTGGGAATACTTCAAATCTTAACAATATTGAGTCTTCCAATCCATGAACATGGAATATCCCTACATTTATTTGTTTATTTATTTTGAGACAGAGTCTCACCGTGTCACCTGGGCTAGAGTGCAGTGGCGTCATCATAGTTCACAGCAACCTCAAACTCCTGGACTCAAGCAATCCTCAGCCTCTCAAGTAGCTGGGACTACAGGCACATGTCATAACGCCCAGAGAATTTTTCTATTTTTAGTAGAGACGGGGGTCTCACTTTTGCTCAGGCTGGTCTCGAACTCCTGGGCTCAAGTGATCCTCCTGCCTCAGCCTCCCAAAGTGCTGGGATTATAGCCATAGTGCTCAGCCGTTTATCTGGTTTTGGTACAAGGAAAATTCTGACTTCATGGAATAAGTCAGGAAGTATTCCCTCCACTTCTATTTTCTGGAAAAGATTGTAGAGAATCGATGTCATTTCTTCCTTAAGTGTTTACTAGGGTTCAACAGTGAAATCTTCTGGGCCTGGTGCTTTCTGTTGTTCATTGATTCAGTTTCCATCCATAACAGATACAGGCCTATTCAGATAATCTGTTTCCCTGTGTGAGTTTTGGTTGGTTGTATCTTCCAAGAAATTGGTCTGTTTCACCAAAGTTATCAAATTTGTGGGCACAGAATTGGTCGTAATAGTCTTCTGTTATCTTTTTAACGTCCTTGGGGTCAATAGTGATGAGCTCTCTCTCATCTCTTATTTCTGATATTAGTAATTTGTGTCTTCTCTTTTTTTCTTAATTCACCTAACTAGAGGGTTATCAGTTTTATTGATTTTTTTCAAAGCATCAGATTTTGATTTTATTGATTTTCTATTGGTTTCCTGTTTTCAATTTTATTGGTTTCTACTCTAATTTTTATATCTATTCTTTTGCTTGCTTTAGGCTTACATTGATCTTTATTCTCTAGTTCGCATTTCATAAATTTTGATACATTGCATTTTTGATACATTGCATTGTTTTCATTTAGTTTAAAATATTTTAAAATGTATTTCAGACTTCTTCTTTGACCTATGTGGTATTTAGAAGAGTTTTGTCTAATAACCAGGTGCAGTGGCCCGTGCCTCTAGTCCCAGCTACTCGGGAAGCTGAGGTGGGAGGATCACTTGAGCCCAGGAGGTCGAGACCAGGCTGGGCAACATAGTGAGACCCCATCTCTAAATAAAAAATAGAAGTATTTTGTTTTATCTCCAATTATTTAGAGGTTTCCTAACTATCTTTCTGTTTTTGATTTCTAGTTTAATGTCATCTGAGAGCATACTTCATATGGTTTGCATTCTTTTGAATTTGTTAGGGTATGTTTTATGACCGAGTATGTAGTCTATCTTGGTGAATGTTCATATGAGCTTGAGAAGAATGTATATCTGTTGTTGTTGAATGAAGTATTCTATAAATGTCAATTAGGGCTGGTGCAGTGGCTTTTGCTTATAATCCCAGCACTTTGGGAGGCTGAGGCAGGAGGATTGCTTGAGCCCCAGAGTTTGAGGTTGCTGTGAGCTATGACTCTGTCTCAAAAAAAAAAAAGTCAATTAGATTCAGTGGCTTGATGGTGCTATTCATTTCAGCTACACCCTTACTGATGTTTTTGCCTGCTAGATGTGTCAATTATTAATACAGGGATGTTGGAGTTTCCAACTATAAAAGTGGATTTGTCTATTTCTCTTACAATTCTATCAGTTTTTGCTTCACATATTTTGATGCTGTTGTTAGGTGCATACTCATTAAGGATTTAACAATGTCTTCTTGGAGTCTTGATCCTCTTAGCACTGTATAATGTGCCTCTTTAGCCCTGATAATTTTTCTTCCTCTGAAGTCTGCTTTGTCTGAAGTTAATATTGCTACTCTAGCTTTCTTTTGATTAGTGTTAACACGGTATATCTTTCTCCATCCCTTTATTTTTAATCTATTTATGTCTGTATTTAGGTTGGTGCAAAAGTTATTGCAGTTTTAGCATTGTTGAAATTTGCTGTTTGATATCGGAATACATTCTTAAATAAATGTGGTTATGTTACACATCGTTTTAATGTGCATTTCTTGCTTTATGTTTTCTGCTAATGACTTATTACTTGCTGTTTACTTGTAATTTACTTTAGACTATGGAAATGATGTTAGACAAAAAGCAAATTTGAGCGATTTTCTCATTCGAGTTCAAAATGGGTCGTAAAGCAGCAGAGACAATTCGCAACATCAACAACGCATTTGGCTCAGGAACTGCTCACGAACATACAGTGCAGTGGGGGTTCAAGAAGTTTTGCAGAGGAGACGAGAGCCTTGAAGACGAGGAGCGCAGTGGCCGCCATCGGAAGTTGACAAGGACCCACAGAGAGCCATCATCGAAGCTGATCCTCTCACACAACACAAGAAGTTGCCAAAGAACTCAAAGTTGACCATTCTACGGTTGTTTGGCATTTGAAGCAAACTGGAAAGGTGAAAAAGCTTGATAAGTGGGTGCCTTGTGAGCTGACTGAAAATCAAAAAAAACCGTCGTTTTTGAAGTGTCCTCTTCTCTTCTTGTACAAAACAACAATGAACCATTTCTCAATCAGATTGTGACGTGGAAGAAAAGTGGATTGTATATGATAACTGGCAACAGTTACAACATATGCAGCTCTGTAGTTGGACCAAGAAGAAGCTCCAAAGCACATCCCAAAGCCAAACTTGCGCCAAGAAAAGGTCATAGTCACTGTTTCGTGGTCTGCTGCTGGTCTGATCCACTGTGGCTTTCTGAATCCCATTCCATCTGAGAAATCATTCCAGCGAAACCATTCCATCTGAGAAATCTGCTCAGCAAATCGATGAGATGCACGGAAAACTGCCACGCCTGCAGCCAACATTGGTCACCAGAAAGGGCCCAGTTCTTCTCCCCAACAACACCCGATGGCAGGTCGCACAACCAACGCTTCAAAAGTTGAATGAATTGGGCTGCAAAGTTTTGCCTCATCCGCCATATTCATCACCTGACTTCTTGCCAACCCACTACCACTTCTTCAAGCGTCTCAAAAACTTTTTGCAGGGAAAATGCTTCCACAACCAGCAGGATGCAGAAAATGCTTTCCAAGTTCATCGAATCCTGAAGCACAGATTTTTGCAATACAGGAATAAACAAACTTATTTCTCATTGGTAAAATATGTTGATTGTAAGGGTTCCTTTTTTGATTAATAAAGATGTGTTCGAACCTAGTTATAATGATTTAAAATTCGCGGTCCAAAACCGCAATTACTTTTGTACCAACCTAATATTTAAAGTGGGTTTCTTATAGACAACATATAATTGGGTCCTTTTTTAAAATCTACTGACAGTCATTATCTTTTAATTGGTATATTTAACACCATTTATATTCAAATAGTTGAGATAGTTGGATTAATATCTATCATGTCTGTAACTATTTTCTAGTAATCGCACTTACCTTTGTTTCTTTTTCTTATTTTCCCCTCTTTTTCTTCCTTCTCTGGTTTAATTGAGAATTTTACATAATTCCATTTTTTCATCTTTTAGCACATCAATTTTTTTGTTTGTTTGTTTGGGTTTTTTTGGTTTTTTTTTTTTTTGAGATAGAGTCTCACTCTGTTGCCCTGGCTAGAGTGAGTGCTGTGGCATTAGCTTAGCTCACAGCAACCTCAAACTCCTGGACTCAAGCGATCCTACTGCCTCAGCCTCCCGAGTAGCTGGGACTACAGGCATGAGCCACCATGCCCGGCTAATTTTTTCTATATATTTTTAGTTATCCAGATAATTTCTTTCTATTTTTTTAGTAGAGATGGGGTCTCGCTCTTGCTCAGGCTGGTCTCAAACTCCTGAGCTCAAACAACCTGCCTGCCTCGGCCTCCCAGAGTGCTAGGATTACAGGCGTGAGCCACCGCTCCCGGCTAGCACATCAATTTTAACTCAAATTTTCTTTGAGGCCGGGCACAGTGGTTCATGCCTGTAATCCTAACAATCTAGGAGGCTGAGGCAGGAGGATCGCTTGAGCCCAGGATTTTGAGGTTGCTGTGAGCTAGGCTAATGCCACGGCACTCACTCTAGCCAGGGCAACAGAGTGAGAACTTGTTTAAAAAAAAAAATTTAAAAACATTTTAACTATTGCCCTAGAGTTTGCAACACAGATTTACGACTAATCTAAGTCCACTTTCAAATTACACTTTTCCACTGCATGGGTAGTGCAGGTGCCTTTTAACAGGGTATTCCCAGGTCCCCTTTCCTCGCCCTTACCACATTGCTGTCCTTCCTTTCACTGATTCTTGTACCATAGTCCCCCAGGTGGCTGCGGCTATCGTTACTTTAAACACTTACCTATTAGATCAGTTAAGAATAAGAAATGTAAATGATTTTGTACTACCTTCATTTGTTCCTTTCTTGACATTCTTCCTTTTTTTATGTAGGTCTGAATTTCTGACCTACGTCACTTTCCTTCTCACTGAAGAACTTCTTTTAACATTTCTTGCAGGGCAGGTTTGCTAGCAATAAATCTCATTTTTTGTTTGTCCAAAAACGTTTTAATTTCTCCTTTGCTTTTTTTTTAACTGAGATAAAATTTGTGTAATGTAACGTTACCAATTAAGCCATATTAAAGTGTACAGTTGAGTGGCCTTTACTAAATACACAATATTTCCTTCACTGTTGAAGGATACTTTTCCTGGATATGGAATGTAGGGACCGTCCCTGGGCAAATTGGCTTAAGCCCAGAGTCAGCGAAACTGGGCGTGCTCTCCTTGGCGCCAGAGGTCAATAGGTCCGGACACGGCCTCTTGACCAAACAGAACTATTCCTCAGGACAGATAGCTTTATGATAGATAACCAAGCGCCTGGGGTCTTGCAAACAAGCCAAGGCATCTCATTGTCCTGCATAGGGTAATGAGATAAAGAAGTTAAGATACAAGAAGTTAAGATGCAAACGTCTGCTTTCCTTAAGCAATCGTCTGGAAGGAATGAAAATGTATTTTTCTCAGGGCGCCCAAGGTAGTCACGTGCCAGGAAGTAGCTGCCGGACATAGAAAAAGTATATAATAAAGCGACCGGTAGAATTGTCTACTGCAGTCTTGTATGTCCTTGTGTGTGTCTGTGTGCTTCTTTCTGTGTCCATCCCCCGTTCTGCAATCCGGGCAGCGACATGGAATTCTAGGTTGATGAGGTGTTTTTCTTTCAAAACTTTAAATATTTCACTCCCTTCTCTTTTTCCTTGCTTGTGTGGTGTCTGACAAGCAGCAGGCTATAGTTCTTATTCGTTTCCTCTATAAGTAAGCTACGTTTCTGGTTTTTTTCCTATGGCTTCTTTCAAGATTTTGTCTTTGCCTTTGGTTTTCTAGAGTTTGAATATGATGTCTAGGTGTTTGCTTTTTTGTTTTTTTTGTTTTTGTATTTATGCTACTCGGTATTCTCTGGATTTATGATTTGGTGTCCGTCATGAATTTTAGAAAATTCTCAGCCATTATTACTTCAAATGTTTCTTCTGCTCTGTTTTCTCTTTCTTCTCCTGTGGTATTTCAACTGTGCATATATTCCACCTTTTGAAATCATCCCATAGTTCTTGCAGATTGCTTTGCTATGTTTGCTCTTTGCATTTCAGTGTGGGAGTTCCTATTAACGTCTCTTTAAGCTGATTCTGTCCTCCTCTGTGTCCAGTCTACTGGTGAGGCCGTCAAAGGTATTCTTCATCTCTGCCACAGTGTGTTTTATTTCTAGCATCTCCTTTGAGTTTCCACTTCTCTGCTTACATTACCTACCTGTCCTTTTTCCATTAGAGCCCTTAGCATATGTGATAGTCATTTTAAATTTTGTCTGATAGTTCCAAAATCTGTCCTATCTGGACCTAGTCATGTCTGAGCTTGATTCTAATGCTCGCCTTGTCTCTGCAGCCTGTGTGTTTTCCTGCTGTTTAGCATGCCTTGCAATATTCGGTTTATTGGGTAAATCTGATATAAATAGACCCTTAATGTAAGATTTATGTTAACCTGATTAGGAGTTGGGTTTAGTTTTAATGTTTACTGTAAATTTAAGTGCCAGAGGCTTTAAATTCCTCTACTGTCCTTGGTTTTTTCTCCTCTGTTGTCTTTGGGTTTCCCCAAGAACCTCTTAAATATAGTCTGTGCCTAGAAGCTCTTCCAGCTGTAACCCACCAGTGATATTGGAGCCCTGCTGATGCGGTAGCAAGGGTTAGAGAAGGGGAAGCATTTTCTAATTTTATGATTCTTTTAGTGGATCTCTGTCCCTGGGCTCTGAGCTTCACAGGTATCTTAGCTTTACCCCCCACCCCCAGGTGAGTTATGAAGGTTAGAGGGGGCTAGAGTTGGCTGATTAACCCAGGTGAGCTGGCTCTGCCTGTCTCCTTTCCTGGAGAGCAGGCTCATTATGGAGATTGCTCTGGGTGCCTCTAAAACCGGAGGCCAGGTGTGTGGTGGCTCTCTCTCGTTGTGAAGATGGGAATAATGACTTCCAAGCGCATCGCATGTTGATGCAGGAACTGGAAGTTGCTTTTCCCTTTGTTTTTTGCTTTGTAAAAATGTTCCCAGGCACCAGGGCCAAGATGGTGCATCCATTCGGGAAACGGTGCGCGGTGGAGCCGCCCCGGCCTAGCGGTGCACCCTGATCCGGGCCGGCAAGGCTGGGAGTGGACGGCCACGCAGACTCTGTGCTCAGCAGACCTCCCTCCTGCCACACCCCACTCCACTGCCTTTGGGCTCTCTCCCTCCTCAGATTCCATCCTACAGTTCACCCTGGATCCTGCCCCAAAAAGATCTTTCTAGAACACAGACCTACCCAGCTCAAAAATTCTCCCCTGCTTGAAAACCCTATACCCCTAGAATAAAGTACCAGTTGCTTAGTGTGGCATTCACAGATCCTCAGAATTCACCCCAGCCTTCCGTCTGCTTCCCACCTCTCCGGCTCCTGCACAGAAGGGGGGTGCCAGGGACACCTCAAACTACTCCCAAGTCCCTGAACACCACATGCTCTCTCCAATCTCTCTGCCTTTGCACATGCTGGTCCCTCTGGAAGCCCTTCCCATTCTGACTGGCAAACTCTTCCCCCACCAGCAAGGCTTCGCCTCCTTAGGGAAGCCTCCCGCAAACACTTTGTACATCGCTCAGTCACAGTGCTGTGCTCTGGGTCCCACTGATGCCCTGTCCGTGTTTCCCAGCCCCAAGGGACCTCTCCAGCAGCCAGAATCCTGTCTCCCTTGAGGCAGAGGAGTCAAGAGGCAGATACTTTGCATCTCCCCTGTGGCCCTGTTTTCTTCCCAGCCCTCCCCATTGCCCCTCTCTGGCTGGGGAGAGGAAGAAGGTCTAGAGGGGAAGGAACGGCTGTGCGCAGGCCCCTGTTGCACAGGGCAGGGCAAAGGAAGCTGGCTCTGAAGGCAGACTCCAGGGGTTCACAGCCCAAGCTCTGCCACTTACCAGCGGTGTGAGCTGGGGCTTTGCTTTCCTCATCTATAGAGCACATTAGGAAATAGGACCTAGCTCTGAGGTAGGGAATCCTCAG
>NW_012150208.1:27536-46440 GCF_000956105.1 Propithecus coquereli | reverse complement strand
AAAAAAAAAAAGAATTTTCTATGTGGTGAATGCTCAACAAGTGGTAGTTGTTATTATCACATCCACTATGCTGGCCGAGTGCTGTGCCAGGTGCTCCTATGTCCTGGTTTCACTTTTTTTTTTTTAGAATAGGAAAGGAGGGATGGTGGGGAGGGGCATTCAGTTTCCTTTTTTATTTATTTGTTTTTTGAGACAGAGTCTCACTCTGTTGCCTGGGTGGAGTGTAGTCATGTCATCATAGCTCATTGCAACCTCCAATTCCTGGGCTCAAGAGATCCTTCCGTCTCAGCCTCCTGAGTAGCTGGGACTACAGGCACTACCACCACCACACCTGGCTAGTTTTTCTATTTTTAGTAGAGACGGGGTCTCACTCTTGCTCAGGCTGGTCTTGAACTCCTAAGCTTAAGCAATCCTCCCACCTTGGCCTCCCAGAGTGCTGGGATTACAGAAAGGAGCCACCTCGCCCAGCCTGTCCTTGCTTCACTTGACCCACACCCTGGCCAGCCAGGCGGGGATGTTAGTTTCACTCCAGGGGTAGAGGCAGAGGCACTAAGGAAGCAGTGGGCTGCCCATTTCTCCCTGCCATCCGCGGCTCAGCCCTCTCCCTTCCCTGGAGAGTGGTGGAGGCCCAGGATGGGGAGTGGCGGGCTGTAGATTTGGGCTGCATCAGCCTGGAGTGGGGCATCCCACAGAGCCTCGAAGACGGTGGTGGGGGCGGTCGGTGGCCAGGGGGAGTGCAGGGACACAGGGCTAGACGTGCGCTGAGGCCGGGCTGTCGGCTGGCCCCCGCAAGGTAAAAGGATCTTCTTCACTTTTCCTCTGCTCATTCCACTTCCCTCGTGCAGGTGGACAGGAAGGAACCCCCATTTTTTTCAGGTCTTCCTATGTGCCAGGAGAGTACAGAGCGGGGAACTTTGCTATCACACCCATTGCCACCAACTCCAGGAGCTGGTGCTACTGCTCCGTGTTATGTGTGAGTCCGTGATGCGGCCGCTGGGTCGCCCAGGAGACTGGCACACAGAAAGCGCCACTCCCATCTCCAGCACCCTGAACTGTAGTCGAGACCTGTGTGCCCCTCACTATAGTGGGTGAAGCTGGATCGCTGGGCAAGGTCAATTTAGGATCACAACAACCCTGGTTAAACATCTGAGTCTGAAGCTTTACCCCAGCCATCTCTGCTTAAGTCTCTTGGTTCACACACAGGTTACACAGTACACAACGTGTGCACACAGCAGCTGCACACAGCAGCCCTGAGATCACCCTCAGGGGAGTCTTTTGGACCGGGGCTGTTAGGTCTGCCTTCCTGCACTCTGCGACCTCAATCCCTTCCCTCCCCAGCACTACAGGTGTCCCAGTGCTAAACCAACCAACCCGAACTGGGCCCACGGTCTCCTCTGACTCTGCCCCAAATCACTGGCAGCCAAACACTTGGAAGGCGTGCCTGCCTTGCAGAGCCCTCACCTCCCCTCTCAGGGTCCCGGCCTTTCCTCTGAGTGACTCCTCCAGGAGCACTCCCCAAGTCCATGCTCCCCTGGGCTGCTCCTCCTTCGCCTCCCCGGGCACTCGGCTCGGTGATCATGGCACTCGGTGATCACCGTCACCTGCCCTCATGCTTTGGGAACATTCCAGGATCCTCCTACTTCTCCCCATCTTCTTCTCCCACCTCAGAATTGAGGTCCCCTCCCTCTAGGCTGAGGCGTCACCACGTCCTGCCTACCCTGAGTCCAGGCCTGTGCGTCCATTTCTTCAGCAGCTTTCTTTCCTGACTCGACTCAGCGAGGCAACATGAAGCGGCCAGCCCAGGGTCAGGAGGCCAAGAGGGGCACCAGGGAGCCGGCCAGAGGCTGGAGGGCTGGGGGGTACAGGAACCTCATGCCTTTGCCTTCCCCTCCCGCCTGGGCCTGGCCCCAGCCCTTCCCCCCCTCCTTGCCAGCTTACAGCTAAGAAAGGTATCACCTTTTGCCCCTGCCCCTCCGACAAGGGTGATGAACCGGTGGACCACAGCACGTTTTGTCTGGCCTGCCATACTTTTTGAAAGTTTCACTGAGTCGCTATCATTTAAAAACCAGAAGATTTCACTTAAGAATCCAGTATCCTAGTTTCTCTTGAGAAATCGGAAGATCTGGCGACACCAGACCCACATCCCTGCATGATGACAACCAGCTAGAGCTGGGACTGGCTGTTCTTTCTGTGGGATTTGTGCTCTGGTTTTTGGAGTTCTAACCCTCCCAGTCACAACTGCCACCTACATCCGCTGCACGGCTCCTCAACTGCATCTCCGCGGGAGGCGGTCCAGTGGGAAGGAACAAAAGGGAGGGTGGTGAGGGGTGGGCCTGCTCCACCCGCCCCACTGCCTGCAGGTCTTCGTAGGGCAGAGTAGGGCAAGTGGGAAGGAAGACGGCGAGGCCCAGTTGGGAGCCACACCCCAGCCTCTGCGATCAGGCCTCTGTTCGTTGCTAGCAGCGTCCCAGGCAGCCCACGTGTCCTGTCCCAGCTCGAGCCGCCTCTGGGGCTGGGCTGCCGCACAGGCGTAGCTTGCCGTCTCGCTCCCGGCTGCTCCATGTCCTGCGGAGCTGGGCAGGAGGCCTTGTCCTGAGCATGAGCAGCAGGGCGGCCTGTAGGCACAGGCTTCCTCACTGTCTAGCCAACTCAGCCGAGTGTGCACCAGGGGGTGGCGGCCTTGTCACAGTCCAGCATGATGTTGAGGACAGTGCAGGGGGCCCCGCCCACAGACAGCGCGGTGCGGGAATCCACACGGTACTTCACAGTGCTCAGGCCGCCCTCCCGGTCCACCTTGAATTGCTCCTGGGAACGAAAGGACAGCACATGTACTCAGGGCTGCATGGGTCTCTGCTGTCACTGAGCCCACACAACCTCGTCACCACAGGTCCTGGGATCCCCACTGATAAGAGGAGGAACCCTAAGTCTCCGGCCCAAGGCTGCACCCCACCAGTGAGCAGGAGGGCAGGGAGTTGCCTGCTGGAGAAGAGGCTGGGGGAGGGACAGGGATCCCGGCACCGTGGGTGTGACAGCTGAGCCTCCCCCACCCCCGCCAGCCTGCAAGGACCCTAGGGTCTGGGCTGACGCACAGTGCCCAGGGTGCCTATGGCAGCCACCAGAGCAGGGCATGGTGCCCAAGCACGATGCCTGTCAACTGACCTGGGCCAAGCAGGGGAGGACGGGCCACGTGGGCCCAAGGAGAACTTGGTGAAAGGCTCGGGCCTGTTGGTCCCCCACATACCACCTGTCTGTCCCCGATGAGGAGACCAGTCAGCACCTGTTTTTGAGCTGCGATGCGCTTCTGGTCCCTCTTCCGCCAGGCTGGGTCATGCAGGTGGCGAAATGTCTTGTAGCCAGTTGTAATTCCCGAGGGGCGGAAAAGCTAGGAGGCCAAAGGAAGCTGGGGTCAGGCCATCCCTCCTGGAGCCCTGGCCCTCACCGCTAGCTCCCCTGAGGCCCCACTGCTTGCCAGGAAGCCACAGGCAGAGGCCTGCGTTCCCGCCCTGCATTAGAAGGCACTGCGGTCCAGAGAGCAGGGACTAGTTAGATGACCGCTGCACGCGAAGGTTGGGGCAGAGATCAGAACCAGGGATGCCATCTGCACAACCCCAAGGATCTTCATCTGAGGACAAAGAGAACCTCAGGGCAGCCATGATGGCTGAGGCTGAGGCTGAGGCAGGACTCTGGGGGAGCCTTACCTGGAGCCCGGCTCCTTTAATGCGCCGGTAGAACTCATCATCCTCGCGGCCCCAGCCCCAGAAGCGGTTGGACATCCCGTTGCACTGACACAGAGACAGGCAGCGTCACTTGCCCCATCCTCCCAGGGGTGCCCTTTGGTCCCCCACCTCTTGGGTGTACCCAGACCGTTCTTCCTCCTCCTCCCCTAGCTGTTCTGAATGCACACCAGGGGCCTGCATCTCCCTTAGCCTCTGCGACACTGGGGCACGGAGGAGGGTCAGCACTTGCCGGTCCCTCTCCCTGCTCTAATGGGACCTTGAACCGGTGTGAGATAATCACCTCGAAAGTGTCCTGCTGGCCAGAGGGGACCTCTCTTGGGAGCGGTCAATGGGCAGAATCGCCAACTCCCACTTGAATTCTGCCTCCCCCGTGCTCCCATTCCTCCTGGGCAGCCTGCCCTAGTCTCTTCCTGTGTGTGTGAGAGGGACAGCTGGGCCCACGGCAGACAGCTGTCCTTGCACCCAGCTCGGGGGCTTCACTTATAAAGGCTGGCTTTTGACACAGCTTGGAGAGGAGACTTGGGCCTAAGCCACCTGGTTTTTCCCACCCTCCCACCCCACCGGCAGTGACGGATTCAGGGATGGGCCCAGGACTCAAGCTGGACCAATTAAAAACCAGTGTGGTTCAGTCCCAGGAGTCCCATTTGGGCTGTTGTGGAAGCCCAGCCCAGTCTTCCACCAGAGTGGAGCCGAGAGGCACACAGGCTGTAGCTACAACAGCCACCTTGCATCCTGCACGTCTGAAAATAAACCCAATGTAGGGAAGGCAGAGCTGAGAGATGGACAGAAAAATGGGGTCCTGGTGACACTTTCTGAGAGGTGGGCAAGCCGTACCTGAAGCCAAACCCTCTCCCTATCCTGCCCACACTTGTCATTGTCAAGGGCCAATAAATCCCCAGTTTTCTGAAGCCCGCTTGCACGGGTGTTTCCGTTCCTGCAGCTGACTTGCTGCTCCTGCTGGGGCAAGGCAGGCTCCGTCCCCCAGGCCCCAGAAGCACCGCTCCATCCTGCCTTCCACCTCCACCCAGGCTGAGCAGAGAGGGCTGAGCCAGGCCTCACCAGCTGGTAGTGCTGCTTGGAGAGCAACAGGATGCCACCGACGTAGGTCTTGTAGTGGTAGAGCGGGTGGAGCTCCGGGGAGGCCACGTGGAAGGGCCCGGCCTCAGGGAAGCCATAGTCCAGCTCCTCGTTGAGAGGGAGCAGGTCCACGTCGTGCATGGCAATGTAGTCTGTGCTGTTGCCGCTCTCCAGGAAGCCCACGTTGATGAGTGCCGCCCGGTTGAACCTGTGCAGGGCGGCCAAGGCCGGGCAGGGGCGGGAGCCCTGCGTGGGAGCCTCTCCTCCACAGCACCCACCCCGTGGCCCTGTGGTGCCTCTGCCACCCTCCAGCCCGGCACTGACTTCACTGTGCAGGGCTGTCCCCTCCACTCGTTGCACAAACGTTTACTGAGCACCTACTACCAGAACCTCTCAAACCACTGCATCTACGGCAGTGAAGAAACCAGGCCCTGCTCTCAAGGAGCTGACATTCTAATAAGAGGAGACAAAAATAGACAAGTAAACACAGAGCAAAGCAGACGGCATCAGTGCCGTGGAGCAAAGTAAAGCAGGGAGGAGGGCGGGGCAGCTATGCCCCAGACAGGGCTGTCGGTGAGGGCCAGGGTGATGGGGACACCTGAGCAGAAACCAGAGGCCTGAGGAAATGAGCCACATGGCATAGGGCTCTGAGCTGCAGCAGCAGCACTGCAGGGCCTGGGGCAGGAGCAGACAGCAGGTGGCCGGCAGAGTGAAGGGCGGAGGGGACGAGGTCGGGATGAGGCTCGCGGGCCACTGGAGGACTGGGCCCTGACTCCGGGTGAGCTTGCAGGGCTCTGAGCAGGGGCAGACCGTGCTGGGGCTTCCGTGTGTGCAGGACCCCTCTGGTCAGTGTCAGGGCAGGGGGAAGCACGGACTCCAGCAGGAGGCATGACCATAACTTAGGCAAGAAACGATGGCGGCCCAATGTGCCAACGGCAAGAAGCTGGCAAATTCTAGGCGTATTTTGCTGATGGACCGGATGTGTGTGTGACAGAGAAAGAGCAGTTGAGGACAACTGCAGGGCTTTTTGCTCTGAGCAACCAGAAGCCTGGAGCTTCCATTGCTGAGACGGGCAAGAGGGAAGGGCAGGGCAGCAGGTCTGGGGTTGGGGGCCCTCAGGAATCCCACCGTGATCACAGCAAGCTCACAGAGCCTCTCAGCCACGCACGGAGGCCGCACAGGTGGCCGGACTGGAGAGCCTGGAGTTCAGCAGAGAGGTCTGGGCCAGGAACGCAGAGCTGGGGGTGATCAGGGTAGAGACAGGATGCTATGCCATGAGATGAGATGAGCTCCCCCAGGGAGTAGCTGTAGCTAGAAAGGGGGGCCACCCAAGCACTGAGCCTCAAGGAGTGCCAGTGGTGGGAGATCAGGGAGGTGAGGAAGAACCAGCAGAGGTGACGAGAAGGGGTGGCCCACGTCCCAGACATCAAGCGGGCCGCTTTAAGAAGGAAGAAGCAAATGCTGCTGCCCGGCTCACGCCTTTGGGTTAATGAAGAGCAGGAGCTCGGCGACCTCAATGAGAGCGGCTTCAGTGCCATGATGGGGTAGGCATCTGAGTGGAAGTGGTTCAAGAGAAAACGAGGGGAGAGAAAGGGAATTTTTGCTAAAAAGGGGAGCAGAGAAGTGGGGTGACAGCTGCGGGGCGTGTGGGCTCAAGGGAGTCTTTGTCTTTTTAGAGGGGAGCCACCTCAGTAAGGCGCGTGCTGCGGGCGTGTGCTGCGGGCGTGTGCTGCGGGCGGGCGGGGACGGGGAGTTGCCCGGGAGGACCCCCACGCGCAGCAGCTGGGAGGTGGGTGCGAGTGTGGGCACTGGGGAAAGCTGTCTGCCGTTTTCTCAACTCAGGAGCAAAGCCGCCAGCTCGGCGTGAGGACAGGGAGGAATGAGAAGAGAAGGTCGAAGGCTGCCATGGACACACTGGGGGATGTGAGGCCTGCCGCAGCACCGACGGCCTCCCTGGCTGGGGCCATCGGCAGGGAGGTGGGCAGCGCGGCTGCCCGGGTGCGGGGTGGGGCGGACCGAGCTGGATCTGCCAGGCTGCGGTCATGTCAGCCAGAAAGTGGCCAGGGGCTTGAGGGCGCGCGTGAGGGAGTGATCTGAATGATGGAGCAGGACTCGGGGAGTGGTGGTGAGAGGTAGGAGGAGGCTAGCGGGCTGGGCAGGGCCGGATCGCTGAGTCATCTTCCAGCAGGCGGGGCTGAGGGAAAGCAGGTGTGGGCGGGAGGGCAGGGTTCTTACACTGTGGTCGCCGAGGGCAGGGGAGGGCAGCAGTTTGGGGTAAGGGTGAGGATCTTAGGGTAACATCAGATTGTGGGCAAACTTAAAGCCGTGGCCCTGACCCTCCCTTCTGCCAACCCCTGGCCCATCTCCGAGAGCCCGGACTGCTTCCGTTGCGTCACTTCTCTGCACCCGCTTCTGCCGCGTCACTGCGCCTCGGCCACCTCAGTCAACTGCCACTACGCCTAAGTGGTCTCCCTGCTCCTTCTCTTGTCCCAGTATAAGCTACTTTACATACAGCGGCCACAGTGACTTTATAAAACGGACATGAGATCAGCGCCCTCCCCAGAGATTCCCGCCATACCCAGCAGGGGCTGCTGCCATCTGCGCCCTCCCTCACAGGCGTCTGGACTACTGCCAGGACAGGGAGCAGGCCCTGAGGGGCCCGGGCAAGGGGGCCCAGGAGAAGAGAGCTAGGTGTGGGGGTGGGGGCGGTGAGGCCCCTACCTGAAATGATCCACCTGGTTGAGCACGTAGATGCGGTGCTGGATCCTCTTCCTGCTCAGGAAGTGGTGCATGTGGGGCACAAAGACCAGAAGCTCCTCGAAGCGCTCACGGAAGGGCACCAGCACTGCCAGGCGGTGGGGACCCCACGATGCGTCTTCTTCCCAGTGCTCAGGGGGTGGCTCTGGGGGGCAGGCCCGGGGTGGCCCCGAGGTCTCCTGCCCTTGTCCCCTGGCTGCCTGGGCCACGTCACCAGAGCAGCTGAGCTGCAGCCAGAGTAGGGAGAAGAAGCCCAATAAGAGACAGGCAACGAAGAGATGGAAGACGGAGCATTTCCGGGGGAGGCCGCCGGGGAGCAACCTGGACCTGGGACAAGAGCAGGGACTGGGTCAGAAGGGCAAGCTGAGCTGGGGCCCTCTGACAGACCCTTCTCTGGCCTCCCCACAGGCAGGGTGCACACACCTGGTCTACCCCGAGCACCTGGAAATTAGTGCAGAAGCAACTGTACTGTTTTCGCTCACGTTCCTAGCGCACGTCAGGAATCCTGCTGACTCTGGATCCACTCATGCCATCCGCCTCTGGGAAGCCGCCGGACCTCTCTCAGGTCACAGAGCTGCCCCAGTTCCTCTATGAGCTCTTATTTTCTGTGAGTGAATCCTGGCCAGACCGTGAGCAGCTCGAGGGCCTTGCACTTGCCCTCCCCACGACAGTGGCTCGATGTCCTGAGCCAACGGCAGGAACCCCGCCTTAGAGAGCTCCAACCCACTGCCTTCCAAACCTGCTGCCCTGCAGACCCACCTCTGCAGATCCACCCCTGCAGATCCACCTCTGCAGATCCACCCCTGCAGATCCACCCCAGCAGAAACTTTGGCTTCATCCTGCTCTGAGGCTGAGCAGACATGGGTGAGTGCTGGCATCAGTCCCAGGCAAAACAACCAGTTTTCTTTGGAGAATCAGTTTTATTCTGGCAAGATCACACCTGCACCCAAAGCAATGCAAGACCCAACTGACAACAGGAATTCACTAATGAGTCTCAGAGCTTCAGACCAAGAGCCAGCCCGTGTGATGAGACGAGAGATGGAAGAAGGAAAGAAAGACGATGGCTGGGTACAGCACCCAAGCTCACTTTGGAAACTGCAAAAATAGCTGAACATCTTAGACATTGTGGTGATGCGGGGAAGCTGCCCTTTTGCGTAGCACACACAAAGAAACAGGTGGAATTCACCAGGTGTCTTTGCCCCTCCTCTGGAAGTTCCTGAGTATGGTGAGAGAGGAGCTGAGGAATCCAAGAAGATGGAAGCTTCCTCTACATTCCCCTCCCACTGCTCCCTGAAACAATGTGCACAGGAATCACTTCACAACCTCCAAGACTCAGCATTAGCCTTATAGATTCTTCCTCCTAGGTCCCTCTTTGGTCCTTCCTCACTCTCTGTTCTTGCCCTGCTCAGACCCCTTCAACCTCCTGAATGACTCTCCTCTGTTTACGAGGTAAAGGCCAAACTCTTTGGCCTGACGGTTAAAGCGCTCTGTGACCCGGCCATCTCCAGTTGCTCCCAAGCCCCCAAGTCACGCTGGGAGACTCAGAGCTTCTCCACTCGCTACATTCCTTCCTGTTCCAGCCCTCGCCCAGCCGCTCCTTCTGCCTGAAATGTCCTTCTTTATTTTATCTGTGTGGAAGCCCCCTTTTGATCCTTCAGGGCCAGACTCCAATGCCATGGCCAGCACTGCCCCTTGCTCCCACCATGCCCCCTCCTTTGTGTTCCCATGGCATCTTACTTCCCTCTTTAAAGCACTTACTTGTAATGCTTGTCACACCATGTCAGATTCATGTCTATGGCCCCAGCACAAGTCAGACAGCAGAGGGTTTGCTAAGTGAGTTAAAGGAAGGGTTAAAGCATTCAGGGCATGCTTTAAGCCACACACTAGAGCCAGACCAACTCCTACCTTTCTCTAGAGGCACAGTTGCCAATCTGGAAGCCAGCAGCCCTGAAGCCAGGCCCAGGTCCCACACGCAGCTGAGAGGTGGCACAGCAGGACACCCTCACAGGGCTTCTGACTTACCCCGCATTGTGCTGTGGTCGTGGTTTCTGCTGGGGAGGAGTGGAGCCCAGTCCTGCAAGTGGCCTAGGAAGACTGAAACCTCTACAGATTCTCCCTCGCCCTCTGGGCTCTTTCTGGGGATGGGGTAGAGACTGGGGAGATGGATAAAGCGTAACATCCTGTCTTTGGGAAAAGAAGCAGTGGCTGTTATCCAGGGCTATGGCATGGACTGGCATTCCACACACTTCCGCATGCTATTTCCTTCAGCCTGTTTCCCCTTCCTACCAGGATCATGGCCCCACGAGCACTCTTGTCCTGTGTTCTAAGGGCACAAACCATTGAGCAACTGAACTGGGCCCAGAGTCCCAATTCCTCAGGACAGTGGACACTGAGGACACTGGTGCCACCTGGTGGCAAACGCCAGATCTGCAATCTGGTGGCTCCCAGGCCCTGGCCAGCCTGGCTCTGAGGGGTAGCCCAGATGAGACTTTGTCTCCTTCACCAGTTATTAACCAAGGCTGGTAACAGGTGGATTCAAAGGCAGGCAGGCTGGATCCAGAGCCAGCACTTCACTGCTACACTAGCCTGCATCTGTCGCTTGGGTCTTTGCACCCTGTGTCAAAAGCACACCAGTAAATTTTTCTGGGAACACAGTCATGGAAAGCAATCAGGAAATAGAAATGCACGTCTATTACCTTTCCTTTCTTCTTTCATATAAACCTTAGCAATACGAGGTTTGAAAACTCAGCTGCTCTGGTTATAGCACCTCAAAGCTGAAAAAGTAACTATAAGATAACTGGCACCTCCTCTGCACCAGGCACAGTGCCAAGGGTTTTACATACAACGCACTCCCTCAATCCTCATACAACCCTGCAAAGTAGGTATTATGATCACTGTTTCACAGATGGAAAGGCTGAGGTCAGAAAGACTAAGTGATCTGTTTCTGGTCACATTATTAAAGAGGATTCCTGCTCGGTGCGCCTGACTCCATGGTCCATGCTTTCTATTATAACCCTGTCTTCTCATTTCAACATCAAGCCTGAAAAGTCCCCAGAAGAGTTGTGTCCACTAAATTCCAGAATCTTATGGCACCTGGCAAACTTAAAGACATATAATGGAAGTGAGGCACCATTCACTGGGTGGACATCCACCATCATGTGTGCCAGGTCAGAAGGCTTTTGGGGGCACATCTCAAGCCTAGAGTGTTGGTGTTCCTCCCAAATCTAGATCCCCTTCTGTTTTAATGGGAAATATGTTTAGCTAAGGGCTGGGCATAGCTCACATCTTACACGTAGGACAAGGACAGCTGCACAGGAAATGACTTAGTGCATGTATGAGGAGTGCCCAGTACGTGCCAGGCAGTGGCCAGCCAGCCAGAGCATACAGAGCATCTGTCTGGTGGGTTCTTCCGGGTGGTCTGCGAAGGATGGGGAAGCACGAGGGAGGGAGGTCAGTGTCTGAGGCTACAAGGATTTGACGGGGGAGGTAGAAAACAGAAACGGAAGGAGCCTCAGAGAGCAGGGACAGACGGAAAGATAGAGACCCACCGCGAGAAGTCAGCGCAGTCAAACCTGCGTGAAGATAGAAGCCAGTGGAGAAACACAAGGAAACACATGAGGGAGACTGGCAAAGAGAACAGACACTCACAAAGGGAAAGGGAGAGAGATACACACAGAGGCAGAGACGCGCGGAGCGATGGGGACTGGTTTTAGAAACAGGGACCCACACAGACAGCGCCAGTGACCCACAGGGAACACCAGACCCGCACAGAGACCCGCAGAAACGGAGACGCGACGGCCTCAGCCTCCCAGACTCCGCGGGGCGGCCTGGAAAGGAGCAGCACCGGGAGGACGGGGCCCGGGCCAGCCGCCGCTCACCTGCCGTCCTCCCAGGGCAGCTGCGCCGCTTTCCTCCGCGCGGGGAACATCGTGGGGGGCGGCGGCGGCGCATGGAGCTTGAGCTCCCCGCCCGGCCCGCCCGGCCTCCGGGCCTACGCGGCGCCTCCGCCTCCCGCCCCGCCCCGCCGTCCGCCCCGCCCCTCGGTCCGCCGGGTCCGCCGCTCCGGCCGCGCCGCCTGCTCCCCGGAGCCGCCGCCCCCAAGGTTCTGCTTGCGGAGGAACACGTGCGCGCTCCCACCGCCGGCCCGCCTCCTAACTGCCAGCCGGACCCGCTTGACATCCCGAGAAACTGGAGCCCCACAGGCCAAAGGTCACGCAACGGGTTACTAGGCTGGGCCTGGACTTAGACTCCAGGCTTCCCAACCAGCGCTGGGAATAATCTGCATCTTCTTCCTCTTCCCTAGGGGAGGCGGGGAGCGTCATGGCGTCCCTGCTGTCAGCCCAGGCGGTGCATTCTTTCTCCCCACAAGCCTGGAGGGGCAAGGCCAAGATCAGGGCTCAGTGTTGGGTTAGCCTCTAGCCCAAGTAGGAGTTGGGAGCCGAGCTCTGAAGACAGATTCACTGGGTTTGAAGCCCGGCTCTGCCAATTCAGCTGCGTTTGGGGGCAAACCACATCTCTCTGCATCTGTTTCTTCACCTGGGTATATAAATGGTTCCTATTCTAATATCGTTGCTGTGGGGATTAAAGAAAATGCAAACACACTCGGTACAGCGCTGGACACACAGTCAAAGCTATGTAGTTGACAGCTGTCATCCAGGAAGGGGGTACTTTGGTGGAGTTGAGGTGAGAACTGAATGTGAGACTGAGTTCCCATAACTGCCCTGTCACTGTGGGAATTAAGCCCACCCTCAACCTCCAGCCTCCCATCTGGGAAAAGAGAGCAGCAGGGTTGTTAGACTTGATCTCCTCTACTCTTCCAAGCAAACTATTATTTATTTATTTATTAGTTTCCTAATAAATAGCTAACATCTACTAAGTTCTTACTATCTGCTAGTCATTGTTCTAAATTCTTTACTTTTATCTTATTTAGTCCTAATGAATAGGTACTTACTATCCCCACTTAAAGATGAGGGAACTGAGGCACAGAGAGGCAAATCAGGTAGTTTGATGGCACAATCTGTAAGGCTGGTGGCGTGCACCCCTCCCCTTTCTAAAGAAAAAAGAGAAACCCACAAATGACTGCCAGGCTCAGCTGAGTTAAAGAATAACCATATCTGGACATTCACCTGGATAAGAGAAGTTTTGGTCCCTGGGGTCCACAAATATCACCGGCCCCTCCTACTTCTCAACACCCACCCTAAAACTACAACAAAGAACTCCCCACTTTTCGCGCCAAAATTCTTCGCCCCAGAAAACCCCCAACCCCCAACTCTAAAACCTATATAAGCCCGCTTAAAACTCCCGGGCAGCGCGACTTCTCTGGCCCCCTCTCTCGGGGCCAGTGAACCTCGCCCGGGAGTGCTCTTTTTTCCCTTCCCCCAATAAAGCCTGGTTGCTTGCCCTTTTCACTCTGCTCATCTTTCTTTCTCGGGCGCAGACCATCCAAAAACCTTACACAATCTATGATCTTAATCACTGTGTTTCAGAGAGGACTTCACAATGGGTATGAAATTAATCATTCCCAGCAATCTCCTTGCCCCTTAAGCCCAGAAGTACACAACCTACTTGCTCCCCTTCCTGTCGACTCTCCCAGGGCACTGCACCTACACTAGAACCTTGGCAAATCCAGCTCAGATTTGCTGATGACAAAGGCAAGGCTGACCTCCTGCAGAAACCAGTCAGGAAAGGCCAGTGATGGAAGCAGGGATGTGGGACTGCGTGACTTGGGACGCCCAAGCCCTCTCAAGAGGACAACCACCACTCCATCCAGCTAGTTTTTGCCATATGAGGATGAAGCCCCACCAGTGTCACATCTCACTATCTCAAGAAATGAGATTTTATACAAAAATTCAAATTAACTAAATTTAAAATCTGACACCCAGTTATAAATCATGTTGATAATAAGTACCCTTGATATGATGAGATGAAAAGGGCGCTTCACCTCTGTGGTCTTTTTTCAAAAACCCATAACCCCAGTCTAATCATGAGAAAAACAACAGACAAATCCCAGCCGAGGGAAATTCTACAAAATACCTGAACTGTACTCCTCAACACTGTCAAGAAATCATCAAAATCAAGGAAGGTCTGAGAAACTGTCACAGCCAAGACAATTGGTAATTGTCCTTTACCAATTATAAATCAAAGAATCTCTGACTCCACCTATAAGCTGTAAGCCCCTGCTTCAAGACATCCCATCTTTTCAGGCCAAACCAATATACACCTTCCATGTTTTATGATTTTTACCTACAATTCCGTCTCCCTAAAATATGTAAAACCAAACTGTAACCTGACTACCTTGGGACCACTTACTCAGGACTTCTTGGGTGTGGCTCCCTGGACCACTGTCACACACATTGGCTCAGAATAAACCTCTTTAAATTATTTTACAGAGTTTGGGTTTTAACCATTAACCCAAGGGAAGATAGGGAAAACTATCTTCACATTTTCTGTAATTCTAAACCTGTTTTTGTTTTTTTTTCCTTAATGTGAAGCAGGCCTAGGTGGCAACATGAGCCCAGATTACATTCTCCTGGCAAGTCAAACAGCCCCAAAACTTGTCTCCTGGTCCCTACTTTCTTATACTGCTGGATTAACCTTTCTCAAATTTATCTTCAGGTGGTGTTTCTCAAAACTTTCAGTCGACAGGTGGTTATATCCAAATCTTTTACCTGGGGTTCAAGTCTCCTCTAACTCTCGTCCAACCTTCCTAACTTCCCCACAACCCTCCCCTCCAGCTGAAAGGACATCCCTCTCCATACCAGTTCTCTGCCTGGTTCCCCCACCCACCTCTGCCCTGCCATCTCATCAGAATCCTTCCTCTCCTTAATGGTCCTTGCTGAAGTCACTTGCTCTTGGTTAAGCCCATCAACACCTTCATCTTCACCAGGCAGGGACTCTGTCCTTCCCGCACCTGAAGCACCCCTCCGCTCAATGCACCTTCCTTACCCGGCACCTTTTTGCAGCATCCATGACAATTCTATCCACTGGGTCTGCAAAGGGAGGGCACTGCACAACGGAGCTGGCACAGAGGAAATGGTATGGATTTGAGCCCAACTCCACTATATTTACTTGCTGGATGGCCTTGGACAAACCCACCACTCCCCACCACAGGAAGGCCTGGAGAGGATGGAAAGAATGAAGGTGAGATGTAGGAATTCATTTGGAATGTGAAGTGCTTTGCCCATTGGAAGAACTGATATTCTCTGAAGCATTTTGCAGCGTTATGCCCACTGATAGTTGAGTAACTTCACACTGGACGAGAAGTCAATTTTTTATTGGGAAACCAATGTAACAAACCTAGACTCACTGAAAATGAAATCAGTAACTAAGACTCTGAAGGCCCCAACCCCAACCAGCACCAAGGCCTCTGCTTGGCCTGACCCCAGTTCCTCAAGCCCCAGAATGGATGACCATGTGAAGCAGCCAGGGTCAACCGCAGGGCCGCTTTCCCACACTGCAACCCCCTCCACCCTACCCTCAATTGACACGCACACCCTGGATCAGCAGGTCTAGGCCAAAAGAGAGAAGAGCGAGGTTCCCAGGGTGGCAGGGAATCACAGCCATACCCCAACCTCCTCAAAATCCCAAGGTAGCAAAGGAAGACAGAAGGAAAACTGGCTTTCCCACCCCTCCCCCTCCCCCAATCCACCCAGACAGCAGCCTCACATCCCTGATCAGTAACACTGTGATTCTGAGGTGCCAGTGGAGCCCCCAGTGGCTTCACCAGCCCCTGGGTGATTACCGCAAAGAGCCCAGAGGCCAGGGGAGAGGGCAGGCATTTGCTCTACCATCTACTCAGTATCAGCCAGCCAAGCTGCTGCCCTCAGCTTGTGCCTGGGGGTATCTGCAGCCCCTCTCCCCTCCAGAACATCTACATCTGGGAAGCAGTCCTCCTGCCAGAGAGAAGTCAGTTCCAGGAGGTCCTTTCTCCCCCAGCCTGGGAGGATGGCTTGTGAGGCCTGGGATGGCTACACCAGCTTCTTGGCTTCAAAGAAGCTCTTGAGATGCCGCATCTGCCAGACACCGATGGCCACGAGGATGAGGGTCTGTAGAATGGACCACCACAACACCCGCTGGTTGGTGCTCTCACTGGTCTGTCGGAAGCGCTCCTCTCGCCACTGTGGGGAAGAATGGAAGGTGAGCCCAAGTTGGCTGGGGCCACTGGAACTGCTGGGTTCCCGGCCTGCATGGGTGCCCCAGGGCTGCCCAGCTTTGTCCAGGTTCCAGCCAAGTACCTACAAAGAGTCACTACCTGGGGACTGTCTTGACCCTCACCAGCCAGACACCTCAGGAAACCTACTCATTTCTCCTAAGTCTGTCTCTTCATTTGTCAGGTTTAGTCCCCACATAGTCTGATGCCTGGGGGACAGGTGGGGGTAGTTATGGTGTCACTCTATGGGACAGAGCTGTCCTGGAGTGCTCAGGAGTGGACTTTCTCTGAGCCCTCTGCCCAAGTCTTCCTTGAAGATTGTGGGGACAGGTTGCAGACTGGTGGCCTGGGCCTGGATCTGGCCTTTATGTGTGGTTTGGCTCATACATTGTTTTGCCAACATTTAAAACCCAAGAAAATTTCACATAAAAAACCGGGATCTCTAGCTCCTCTCGAAAAAATTTCATATCTGAACACCCATGGCTGGTGTTTCTGCAAGGAGACCCTCAGCTGACAGTGAACAGAAGCTGCTCCTATTTAGATGGGTCACTGCCCTAGTAGTCCTTATGGTCACAGATTCATTCTTGGTACACTGGTTCCTGGTCACAGGTGAGTTTGAGACCCGCTAGTCCTTGGAGCACTTGGAGCCACTGAAGCAGCACCCAAGGTGTTGGTATCAAATCCCACTCTGCCACTCTGTGTAACTGTGATTTAGGGCAATGATAGTCTCTTTAAGAGTCAGTATCCTCAATTACTAATACAAGGTAGAGTTAGAAACACCTTCCCCACCTTTTAGACCTGCAGCGCAGCACAGGTAAGTTCAAAGGTCTCATAATGTATCTGACATGCAACTCCTGGCTGAGCCAATGGGTAGCTTCTGGGAAGCCCACCACTCCCAGCCCAGTCCCTCACCCGCTGGTAGTTTTGCTCTTTTTGGATCTGCTCCACTTGTTCCACCAGCTGTCGCACTCGTAGCTGCAACTCACTCAACTTGTCTTTGGCAGCAATTTCTGCATAGTCATTGGCATGTTCACCCACCTGGATGTCCAGGTGAACTCTCTGGGGACAAACAAGGGAGACAAGGGGAATGAGGCAGCTCTGCTCCAACTTCCTGCCAGAGACTGACAGCTCATTGCCCACATTCCTTCACCTGCTCATTCAGGCAACAGACTAAGACCTCGTCAGTGTCTGGCCCTACAGGGCTCGGGGTACATGACCAAGAACAACAAACTGATGCTCTGACTGAGGCATACAAAGGGCTCAGCCACTGTGTCCTGGATGTCCACTGGAAACCCAGTGTTCTCAGGAGCCATAAAATCTGACATACTCATCTCACACCCACAGTACCACCAGTCCCCATTAATGACCAAGGGACTGAAGCTGAAAGCAGCAAGTCCCACATGGGTCCACTTACCAGCATACCTCCAGCAAAGAGGGAGAACTTGGTGGAATTGGAGTGAAGACAGATCTGGTGCTCACCAGGGGTATGGGAGGTAAAAGTGAACCTTCCCTCAGAGCCATACTGCCGGGCCAGAATGACCTGGAGCAAGGGAAGGGGCTGCAGTCAGTGTTATGGTAGAGATGTGGCTGGAAGAAAATGCTTAAGGCTCTAAGCACTGCAAAAGTTGACAAGCAGAGGCTTAGGTACCTCACAACACTAAAAGATCCAAAGGTGCTCTGCAGCAGCTGCTGAATGCCTGTGTGAGAACTATCTGGGGCTGGGGTGAAGAGTCTAACATCAAGCTGGCAAGTGATCGTTTTTGGGAAGGGCTTTCCTTTATCCAGAGTTCATGCCCTTTCAATTTTTTCCTAACAAAAGGTGACAGGTGACAGCTAAAGAGTTTTGTTTTCATTTTCACATCCTTAATTGTCAAAATTAGAAGCTGTTCATTTTTTTTTTTTTTTGGAAAGTACTGTGTTCTGTGAAATCCTAAAGTCTAGATGTCACAGCTTTCGAGTTGACAAAACTCTTTGATTTTCATCACCCAATTAATCCACCCTCGCACCTGTGAGACAGGCGATTCCCATTTCGGACAGGAAAATGGCTCAGGGAAGGTGGGGTCATGCAGCAGTCAGCAAGAAGTTGAGAGGAGCAGCTAGCACTGCAGCAGCCCAAGTTTGGCCTGCAGTGAAAATCCGGGATCTTCCCACAACACCAACTGTCTCTCCCACTTCAGCAGGTGCAGAAACTCTTACGGGGGAAGTAAGTGTCAGAGCCTCCTTGGCGGAGAGCTTGACCGGGGTAAGGGGCCGGCTCACCTTGTCCTCTGGGTCCTTCACCTCCACGAACATGCCGAGCCCGGGGGTGGCCGGCTGGTACTCCTCCCGCTGTTTGTCATACAGCTGCGTCCGGTAGTTTCCTGGAGGGAAGCAGGGCGAGCCCAGGTGAGAGGAGCGCGAGGTGGCGTTGGGTCTGCAACCACCAGGGCACGGCGAGACAGTCTCCTCTCGGCTCTAGAGAGCTGACTGTCCCCACATTCCCCTCCCCAAGTCCACGGTCACGTCCCAAACTCTTCCCTTCCCGTCCTCCACCCCCCTCACCTATGACCATGGTCTCGTCTGGGATCTCCTCAATGAAGCACTTCTTTTCCGTCTCTCCGATGTGAAAGTAGAGCGCGCTTGCACGGGCCGCAAACCACAGCAGTAGCAGGAGGGTCCGCATCATTCCGCCCAGCCCGGTTCCGGTAGGGGGCCGGACACACCGCACACCCTGCTCCGCGGCCATCTTGCCTCACCTGTCCGCGCAGGCGCAGCCGGCCGAGCCACGTAGCCCTGCCGCCGCCGCGTGGTGCCTGCCGGGACCGCGAGCCCGCCAGGTGGACTACAACTCCCGCAATGCCCCGCGGCCTTGGCGCGGCAGTGCCTGATTGGGGCGCGGCTCCTACCTGGGTCGCAATGGGGACCCAGAATAGAAAAATTCTTTCCGTTGACCCTCGTCGTGGCGGGGTAGCTGGTGTTTGTTATCAGCTTTTTATAAAAGAAGAAACTGAAGCTGTTTGTTTGAGGTCGCGGAGCGAATTGCAAGTAGGGCCAGGATCTCTGACTTTACTTGGCACAGCATCTGGTTTGCTTCTATTTTTTTTTTTTTTTGAAACAGAGTCTCACTGTGTTGCCCGGGCTAGAGTGCTGTGGCGTCAGCCTAGCTCACAGCAACCTCAAACTCCTGGGCTCAAGCAATGCTCCT
>NW_012150208.1:20464-27446 GCF_000956105.1 Propithecus coquereli | reverse complement strand
CTGGTTTCGAACTCCTGAGCTCAAACAACCCGCCCGCCTCGGCCTCCCAGAGTGCTAGGATTACAGGCGTGAGCCACCGTGCCCGGCCTTGGTTTGCTTCTATTTTAAAAAATGAACTTAAAAAAAAAAATAAAAAGGACACAAACAATGCAGGAATTTATTCTCGAAAAAAATCAAATTTTTTAAAAGCCAAAATCTCCTTTTACTACTTCTTTGTCCCCAAACCTCATCCACTCCTAAATCTGGTCCGTATGTTGCCTGGGATCCCACGACTACCACTACCACCACACGTCCGTGCAGCCTCTACTGCCAGATCCCAGCCGCAATGGCTCGTTTCTGGACCTGGACCGCGGTTCAGTGCGCCGGTGGATGGCTAATGGAAGGTTTTGATGGAAGCTTGGGATGATGCCACCCAGTTTTGGAGAACTCTGCACTTAGCGTGAGATCCGCAGAGGTCTGGCTCTGCCCTTCATGTCCTTCCTGGATTTTATCCAAATTTCAGTGTATTTTGGCAGCTCTTCTTTTGGGTTACCGGTTTATGATTGACAGCCTCACGGTTTCATAAAAGATGGAGGTTTTCTATTTTTGGTACCCTTTGTTGTTTCATTTGGCCCTAAGGAGGAAAGTTTAGTGGAAACACATTCACGTTTTCTTTTCAACGAAAAGTTTTTACCTCATTTTCTTAACAGTGACAATATTCCGTAGTATGGATGTACTTTATTTTTTAAAACCATTCCTCTGATGAAAGATGATTAAGGTTTCTTTATCTCTAATTATTTGCTGTTATGAATTATGCTGCAATAAAAATTCTTGTTCATTTTCTAAAAAGCATTACCGTAGGACATAGTTTTGTTGATAAGAGATCATAAAATTGGCCCGGGCACTGTGGTTCACGCCTGTAGTCCTGGCACTCTAGGAGGCTGAGGCAGGAGGACTGGTTGAGTTCAGCTACTCTGAGACTAGCCTAAGCAAGAGTGAGACCCAGTCTCTACCAAAAAGAAAGGAAAGGGGCTGGGCGCGGTGGCTCACGCCTGTAATCCTAGCTCTCTGGGAGGCCGAGGCGGGCGGATTGTTGGAGCTCAGGAGTTCGAAACCAGCCTCAGCAAGAGCGAGACCCCGTCTCTACCAAAAATAGAAAGAAATTAATCGGACAACTAAAAATATATAGAAAAAATTAGCCGGGCATGGTGGCACATGCCTGTAGTCCCAGCTACTCGGGAGGCTGAGGCAGAAGGATCGCTTGAGCCCAGGAGTTTGAGGTTGCTGTGAGCTAGGCTGACGCCACAGCACTCTAGCCCGGGCAACACAGTGAGACTCTGTCTCAAAAAAAAAAAAAAAAAAAAAGAATGTTATATAAATGGAATCATACAATATGCAATCTTTAAGGATTGACTTTTTCCCCACTCAGCATAGTTTTCAAGAGATTTATTCAGGCTGTTGCATGCATCAATAGTTAGGGTTTTTTTGTTTTTGTTTTTTTGAGACAGGGTCTCTGTTGCCCTGGCTAGAGTGTCGTGGCGTCAGCCTAGCTCACAGCAACCTCAAACTCCTGGGCTCAAGCGATCCTCCTGCCTCAGCCTCCCGAGTAGCTGGGACTACAGGCATGTGCCACCATGTCCGGCTAATTTTTTCTAGATATTTTTAGTTGTCCGATTAATTTCTTTCTATTTTTGGTAGAGAAGGGGTCTCGCTCTTGCTCAGGCTGGTTTCGAACTCCTGAGCTCAAACAGTCCGCCCGCCTCGGCCTCCCAGAGTGCTGAGATTACAGGCGTGAGCCGCCGCGCCCGGCCCAATTTCTTTTTTTTAATAGAGATCAGATCTCCCTCTTACTCAAGCTGGTCTCCTGACCTCAAGCAATCCTCTTGCCTTGGCCTCCCAAAGTGCTAGGATTACAGGCGTGAGCCACCGCGCCCGGCCAGTCAAATAATTTTCAACAAGGGTGCCAAGACATTTCAGTGGAGGAGGGGGTCTTTCCAACAAATGGTGCTAGAAAAACTGGTGATCCACATGCAAAAGAATGAAAGTGGACTATCCCTTAACTCCATATACAAAAACTCAAAGTGGATTAAAGACCTACAACTGGGCCGGGCGCGGTGGCTCATGCCTGTAATCCTAGCACTCTGGGAGGCCGAGGCAGGCGGATTGTGTGAGTTCAGGAGTTTGAGACCAGCCTGAGTAAGATTGAGACTCCATCTTGTAAAATTCCTAGAAAACAGAGGGCAAGAGCGTCACCACATTGGATTTGGCAATGACCTTGGATGTGACACCAAAGGCACAGGCAACAAAAGAAAAAATAGGCCAATTGGACTTCATGAAAATTAACACATTTTATGCATCAAAAGATGCAGGGAGGCGGCCACACTCCCAGCAAAACATCAGGTCCCTTAGGTAGGGGTCATTGCAAAGGATAAGAAAATAATAGAAAATGGAAAATAATGGAAATAAAAGAATACACAGAGACGAAGGTATAGTTTTATAGATTTATAAAGATTATAGGCAAAGCAAGTTACTCACGGGGCCTTGGATCTCTCCGTCAATCACAAAACGCCAAGAGTGAAGTTTTACATGGGTATTTATAGGTACAGTGATCAGTTGCCAGGGGTAACAGATTTACATAACAACAGGTAGTTCCTCTTAGGTTAAAAGTTTTTCAAAAGGCTTCTTCAGATTCCTTAACTAATTCTATCTATGTGAACAAATGGTTACAAAATCTTTCAAAGACTAACTTCTAAGTTCTAAGGTAAATGTATCACTTAACAGAAGGGTTAAACAGAGATATAGTGGCTCCATTTTTTCTTTATCAAGTTATTGTGTATTGAGACAGGTAGTCAGGAGTTTAAGCAGGAACTGTCCCTTGGGCTAATTGCTTTCAGCCACAGGTGTTTGTCTGTCGGGCGGGCACTCTTTGATCAGCTCTCATCCTGTGGCTCTTAGCAGACCTGCTTTGCTTTTCAAAGCACATCCAAACCTCACGTCTGAGAATCGCGGCACCATTGTGGGATACAGCCAGCTACTGATCTTTCAGAGATGCCCTCCTGAGGTGAAACAGCTTTCGATATGCAAACTAACATGTTCACATATTCCTTCAGGGCAAAGCTCTGCAAAACTCCTGAGACGTTTCTGTCTCCAATAGTTATATTAATTTATGGAGCAACAAAAAGACACTATCAACAGAGTAACAAGGCAATCCACAGAATGGCAGAAAATATTTGCAAATCATATATCTGATCCAGGATTAGTATCCACAATATATAGAGATTCCTAAAACTCAGTAGTAAAAAAAAAAAAAAAATCCAATTCAAAAATGGGCAAAGGGTTTGGACAGACACTTTTCCAATGATTGACAATGGCCAATAAGCACATGAAAAGATGCTTAACGCCACTAATAATTAGGGAAATGCAAATCAGCAGTACAGGAAGATACCACCTCACACCCATTAAGGTGGCTACTATATAAAAAAAAACAAAAAACAGAAAACAACAAGCATTGGCAAGGATGTGGAGAAAGTGGAACCTCTGTGCCCTGCTGGTGGGAATGTAAAATGGTGCAGCCACTGTGGAAAACAGTACAGTGATTCCTCAAAAAAGTAAAAATGGAATTATTATATGATCCAGCAGTTCCACATCTAGATATATATGCAAAATAACTAAAAGCTGGGTCTCGAAGACATGCTTGTTCACTCATGTCCACAGCAGCATTGTTCACAATAGCTAAAAAATAGAAGCAACCCAGGTGGCCGTCAACAGATGCATGGACAAGCAAAATGTGGTAGACACATGTAACAGAATATGATTCAGCCCTAAAAAGGCAGGGAATTCTGACATATGCTGCAACATAAATTAACTTTGAGGACATTATGTAAGTAGAATAAACCAGTCACAAAATGACAAGTACTATATGATTTCATTTATATGAGGGACTTAGAGTAGTCAAAATCACAGAGACAGAAAGCAGAATGGTGGTTGCCAGGGGCTCGAGGGAGAAGAAAGTGGGCAGCTATTGTTTAATAGGTAGAGAGTTTCAGTATTGCAAGATAAAAAGAGTGAATGGTGGTGATGGTTGTACAACAATATGATACTTAGTATCACATGATACTTAGTACCATTGAATTGTCACTTAAAATAATTAATTTGGCCAGGCGCAGAGGCTCACGCCTGTAATCTTAGCACTCTGGGAGGCCAAGGTGGAAGGATTGTGTTGAAGCTCAGGAGTTCAAGACCAGCCCAAGCAAGAGTGAGACCCCATCTCCACAAAAAATGGGAAAATTAGCCGGGCATGGTGGCGCACCATGCAGGTGTCTGATTAGTGATGCTGGTGTCATCTTCCTTAATGCTTCCACGCAGTCACAGCCACAGACCTCTCCAAGGAGTCCACCATCCTGAGCTGTGGTCTGATGTCCCTGCAGCATGCCTAGAAAGTGGGGTGGCCTGTGATTCTGAGCCAGGAGGGGTGCTGATTCTTGCTCCCTCCTGCTGCCATCTGCAGTGTTCCCTTTCCTTTCTCTTGCAGAAAGACAACTTTTGCTTCCTGTCATCTTGTAACAGCCTCTGACATGTCCCACTGAGCTGTAGCCCTGCATTTCTTAGTAGCCTCTCTATTATTTTCAAATTTAACTGAATACCATAAAGATAAAGAATTTTTACAGATGTTGAGATCCATGTGTGGACGGAGTAGCACTGAAAGTCATCTTTAAGCTGGAGTCAGAGCAAACTTCGCTGGGACCTGTAGTCCCAGCTACTCAGGAGGCTGAGGCAGGAGGATCGCTTGAGCCCAGGAGTTTGAGATTGCAGTGAGCTATGATGATACCACTGCATCCTAGCCAGAGCGAAAGAGCAAGACCCTATATCAAAAAAAAAAAAAGTTAATTATATGTTATGTGTATTTTACCACAATGAAAATAATTGAAAAAAGTAACCATCAAGTAATAACCATTGGATGATGTGCCACAGTTCATTTAACCGTTGGAGGACGTGTGGGTTGTTTCCAGTTTTGGGCTATTACATATAAAAATGCAACAAACATTTGAGTACAGGTTTTGTATGAATAAACAAAATATATTTTCTCTAGGATATATGCCTAGGAGAGCAATTGTTGTGTCATATGTTAGTCAAATGCTTAGTTTTTAAAGAAATTGATAAACTGTTTTCTAGAGTGTCTGTACCATTTTACATTCAATGTAAAATTGATCCAGAGAAACTGGATCAATGTATAAGTGATCCAGTTTCTCTGCATCATCACTAGCATTTGGTGTATATCTATATTTTACATTAGTCATTCTGATAGGTGTATAATGACATCTCATTTTGTCTTTAAGCTGCACTTCCATAGGGGCTGATGTTGAATATCTTTCCATGCAATTATTGCCATCTTTATATCCTCTTTAGTGAAATATGTCTTTATGTCTTTTGTCCATTTTCTACTTGATTTTTTTTTAACTTTTGAGTTTTTGGAGTTCCTTATATATTCTGGATACTAGTTCTTTGTTGGCTATGTAGTTTGAAATATTTTCTCCCAATCTGTAGCTTTTTCATTCTCTTAACAGCGTCTTTTGCAGAACAAAATTTTTAAATTTTATGAATCCAATTTATCAATTTTTCCTTTAATGAATCACGCTTTTGATGTTAAGTCTAAGAACTCTTTGTCTAGCTTAGATCCTGAAGATTTTCTCATGTATTTTTCATGAAAAGTTTTATAGTTTTACATTTTATATTTAAGTCTGTGATTCATTTTGAGTTAATTTTCGTAAAAGGTATGAGACTTTGGCTTTTTTTTTTTGGTCATTGATGACAAATTGCACTCGCATCACTTGTTGAAAGGCTGTCTTCAAGGGTATGAGAAGATAGCCCACAAAAAATCAGGAGAGTGGATGCCCTTTTTGGCCTCCGCCCATCTGCACCCAGATACACAAATAAATAGCATTTTTCTACAAAAAAATGGGATAAATATTTGCAAAAAATCATGGAGTAAAGGACTGCTATCCAAAATATACAAAGACTCTTAAAACTCAACAATAAGAAAACACACAACCCAACATTAAAAATGGCCAAAAGACCTTAACAGACACTTCATCAAAGAGGACATGCAGATGGCAAATAAGCCTATTAAAATATGTTCATCACCATATGTCATTAGGGAATTATAAATTGAAACAGTAATGAGATACCATTATGCCCCTATTGGAATGGCCAAAATCCAAAACACTGACAACACCAAACGCTAACAAGGATGTGGAGCAACGAAAACTCTCATCCATTGCTGGTGGGAATACAAACTGATTCAGCCACTTTGGAAGACAGTTTGGAAGTTTCTTATAAAGCTAAACATATTCTTACCACATGATCCAATGATTCCACTCTTTGGTATTTACCAGATGAATTAGAAATTATCTCCACATAAAAAACTGCACACAGATGTTTATAGCAGTTTTATTCATAATTGCCAAAACATGGGAGCAACTAAAATGTCCTTCAGTAGGTGAATGGATAAATACACTGTGGTACATCCAGACAATGGAATATTATTCAGCACTACAAAGAAATAAGCTATCAAGCCACACAAACACATGGAGGAAATCTTAATGTATATTGCTAAGTGGAGGAAGCCAATCTGAAAAGGCTGCACACTATATGATTACAACTAGATGACATTGTGCAAAAGGCAAAACTACGGAGATAGTAAAAAACATCAGTGGTTGCCAGGGGTTGGGGGGAGGGCAGGATAAATAGGTGGAGCACAGAGGATTTTTAGGGCAGTGAAACTGTTCCATATGATACCATAATGGAGGATACATGTCAATGTATGTACATTTGTCAAAACCCATAGAATGTATAATCTATAGAATGTACAACCCCTTATATAAACTATGAACTTTGGGTGATAACAATGTGTCAACGTAGGTTCATCAACTGTAAAAAATGTGCTACTCTTGAGCAAGGATATTGATATAGAGGAGGGTGTGCTTGTGTAGGGGAAGGGGGTATG
>NW_012150208.1:16384-18007 GCF_000956105.1 Propithecus coquereli | reverse complement strand
GCCCGGCCAGTGCTATTGTTTTTAATTTTGATTCTTCACATTTATTATTAGTATATAGAAATGTGATTGATTTGTATGTGTTGCTCTTATGTACTGTGAACTTGATGAACTCATTTATTCTAGGAGGTTTTTGTAGATTCCTTGGGATTTTCTGTATGGACAATCATGTCATCTACAAATAAGAACTGTTTTATTTCTTTGTATCCAGTCTGCATACCTTTTATTTCTTTGTCTAGCCTCATTTTAGTTGCTAGCACTTCTGATACTATTAGTATGTTGAATTAGAGTGGTGAGAGTAGATATCTTGCCCTATTCCTGATCTTGAGAGAACGCATTTAACCTCTTTCCATGTTCATACTTTTTTAAATGATGTCATTGGCTTAAATTTGTTTTTTTTAGAGCACTTTTAGAGGAAGTTCTTTCATTTACTACATCTTGTGAGATGAGAAAGGGATATCCCTTTGTCTCACACCATATCATCTTTCCCAAGCTGTATTGACACCAGCTTCTCTGTGCTCTTTGCCTGACATTCTCTCTGGTCTGCTCTATTGGTTTTCCTTGAGTTCTGTAAGTCAGGATCTCTTTAGTGAGCTAGATCTCCAAGATGTAGACAACCCTCAGCTCATTCTGTTTCTGTTTCAGTGGAGGAAAACAGAACAATTTTTCTCCAGACTCTCTTCTGTCTTGTTGGAAATCTTCCCACTGGTCATGGGTCATACAGTCAAAGCAGCAGATAGTTCCACGTTCTGAGCAGTTTTCCTAAGTCCGGGGGCCACAGCTCTGATTTGGGTGATAGGATGGCCTTGCTAATTAGCTATCTAACAGAGAAAAATAAACTATCCAACAGAGAAAAAAAAAAGGAGAAAGCTCACAAAACATAATTACCCCTTTGAAGGGAAAGATCACAACATAACAGCCTCCTTGTTTAATTAACCACCTGTGGCTTAAATTGTTTTATTTGAAAGTTTATTTAACAGCATTGAAGAGCCCTGAGCACACAGCAGGGGTGCAAACTACCCGTCTCAGTTCCTGCCAGAACCACATTCCAAGGATTCTGATGAGCCAGCCCCACAGAGAAGGAAAACAAACAAAAAAACCCCAGAAAAACAGATATAGTGATTTCATAACTGTTTTCTGCTATCAGCTGGCAGCAATTACTTTTTTACCCCCTTTAACCCTGATAAAAACCCCAAACCCCTTACCCTTGATGCCTACACTGGCGCTTCTCCTTTCTTTCTCTCATGCCATGCCCTTCCCCCTCTTTGGGAAGTAAATAAACTCTCTTTCTTTAAAACTATTCCAGGTCAGGCACGGTGGCTCACGCCTGTAATCCTAGCACTCTGGGAGGCCGAGGTGGGAGGATTGCTTGAGTTCAAGAATTCAAGACCAGCCTGAGCAAGAGCAAGACCCCGTCTCTACTACAAATAGAAAGGAATTAGCCAAACAACTAAAAATAGAAAAATTTAGCCAGGCACAGTGGTGCATGCCTATAGTCCCAGCTATCTGGGAGGCTGAGGCAGGAGGATCAATTGAGCCCAGGAGTTTGAGGTTGCTGTGAGGTAGGCTGATGCCACAGCACTCTAGCCCAGGCAAGACAGTGAGATTCTGTCTCAAAAAAAAAAA
>NW_012150208.1:12561-14004 GCF_000956105.1 Propithecus coquereli | reverse complement strand
AGCCATGAAAAAAGAATGAGGCAGAATTATAGGTGCTAATTTGGCAGATCCCCATAATACATTATTACATTAAAAATGTATAAACACACATATATGTGTCTAATTGGCATAATACAGTTCCATTTGTGTAATCAAAGGGATAGATATGTGTATGTGAATGTACTTGTATATAGAAAGAATATTTCTGGAAATATACGTAAGAAACTGGGACCTGTGCTTGCTTATATAAAAGAGGAACGAGGGTCCGGGGATCTGTGGTGGGAGAGAAACTTCCTTTGTAAATGTTTTTTCGAAGCATAAAAACACACAAAGAAGAGTGAGTACATTAAACGTTTATACTCCGATGAAATTTCACGAACAATACACCTAGTAACCAACACCAGATGCCAGAAATTTATTTAACACGGTTTCTGCCTCGGCATCTATTTTTAGGTCTGACACAATTTGTTTGAAACCCTGTCACATCCTGTCACACACTTTTGGCCTGGTTAAAAATTCCCCTTCTCATGTGATTATTTACAATATAGCCTGCTTGTTCCTCATGCCACTGACCCAAAACCCAACATACCCCACAGCTGCTGACCATAGTGAAACCTAAAATCTAATGGTCAACACCAGACTCATGTAAATAAGTTTCCCCCTCCATGTATGTTTTCTTTAAAATAGCCATAGCCAGTCCTCACCCCACCCCCAGGAAAGCCTAGAGCTAACACCCATAGACCTTCACACAGGCAGAGTCCTCCCCACCCACCAGTTGAGCACCCAGCTGTCTCTGGACTTCCCGTAGGCCCTCATGGGCTCTGCACTTCTCTCCGGGACCTGTGAGCAATGAACTGCTTGCTATTTCACGTGTCCTGCTGTGCTGCCTTCTCTGTGTCTCGCCTAGCCACCACACCCGAACCTGATGCTTCTCCTGGTCAGAACTTTCCTTGAGAGTGGCTTTCTGGTAGGAATAAACTGGACACACGTCATACAAGAACCACAAGGGTGTCTGCCAGTATAAGCAAGTTTCCCATAAAAGGGGCACCTGGCTACAGGCTGGACACTTAGACCATCCGCCAGGAAGAAAAAGTATCCCATGAAAGGCACATTGTAAACACGTCCCCTAGAACCCCACCATGGCAGGGCTAGGATTAATAACGAGTCTCCAGAGGGAGATCTCAAGACCAAATTAGAGGAGAACGTGGCACCAGATCAAGAGAGATCTTTGCTTTTAAATATATACTCTTTTTGCTGTCTAAGGAATTTTTTTTTTGCCATGAGCATTTTTCACATTTTCAATGAAAAAAAAGTTAATTTTTAAAAATCAAGTTATCAATGGCTTTTATAAAAAGTACAGAGCAGCGGCCAGTGTGGTGGCTCATGCCTGTAATCCCAGCCCCTTGGGAGGCTGAGGCAGGATGATGACTTGAGACTAGGAATTCAAGACCATCTTGGGCAACA
>NW_012150208.1:0-12076 GCF_000956105.1 Propithecus coquereli | reverse complement strand
TACACACCCTCAGCTGTGAAGAGCAAAAACCAAAGGCATCTGTAGTCCCTGGGATCCAGTGCTGTGTATGGCTGAGTGTGGGCCACAAGGCTGAATGTCCCGACTTGCCCCACTACACCACAGGTTGATGTCTAATGACATTTTACTGTGACTTTTTGAGCTCAGATATGAGATTGTTATAAATGAGAAAAACTGGCTTCAACCACTTTTACTGAATACTGAATGGTTTTGGAAATTAGCATTTGCTGCATACTTGATCGTGTTTTTGTATTAATTCAACCTAAAGTGACAGGGCAAAACAGATCTTCTATGTGAAACTGCGTTGAGGATCCCCGAGACAACGTCAGATTCAGTGATTCACTAGAAGTATTAATAGTTACAGAATTCAGAAAAGCTGTTATACTCATGGTTATGGTTTTATTACAGCAAAAGGATACAGATTAAAGTCAAGAAAAAGGTGTATAGGGCAGAGTACGGGACAGGTTGTGTGCAAGCTTCCAGCTGGCCTCTCCCACTGGAGTTGTACACGCAGCACTTAATTCTCTTAGTAATGATGTCTGACAACGTATATGAAGTATTGTCAGCCAGGGAAGATCACTCGAGCCTGGGTGTCCAGGGACTTTTGCACGGAGTTGGTGTCATAGGTGGAGAGTGCCCGTGTGGCTGACCCTCCAGAGGTCAAAACTGATACAGCACAGCCTAAGGCCTCCACCATAAATTGGATTGTTAGCATAAACTATCTGGCATTGCCCAAGACGCCAGGTGTACAAATTTATCAAGGAGGATACTCAAGGACTTAGAGGTTGTCTCCCAGGAGCCAGTCAAGGGCCAGATTTCTTTGAAATATATGGGGTTTGAAACACATCAGACTTGCTGAGGTAACCCTTTACTGCACAGAAACCTACACCAGAGCAAAGTCATTTCTATGACAACTGACATTGTTTGAATCACGAGTAGTGTCAAGCTGCTTTATACATTTCCCCTGGTGTCAAAAGTTAATGAAGTCAGATGTATATTCCCATACAAATTTTTAGGGGTTATATTGTTCAAGTTCAAACCACAGTGCCAGTGGCATTTTTTGGATCTTGATGCAAGTGCAAAGGAAATTTCCATATTTCTAAACCCAGTTAACTGTAATTCAGGAGCTTCCAGCTAACTTTCAGCTGGAAGTGATTAATCTACAATATAATCACATGCTAAAAGGCAAACCTCAAGAGAAAAAAGTTAATAGAATTCTAATATATATGCCTATAAACGCCTTCCAAGCAATGAACGTGCTAGCTGTTGGTTGATACAAGTATTTGGCAGTACTATGTGAAAAGACATTTTCAAAGATAACATAGTCATTACAGGTCATTATTAACTGATAAACATTTATAGTCGATTTTGAAGGCAGGGAACACTAACCAATTAAATAAAATGATATCTTCTCTCTCAAATAAGAATTGCATTCTTCTCATTAGCAGGTCTGTATTACAAAAAAAAGTACTCAATTGTCATTATCTTTTAAATTTTGAAATTAAAAATTTATGAAAAACTTTTTCTCTCTTGTTACAAGTACCTACATGTTATCTTTGATTTTACTTCTTGTCTAAAATATTTACTATTTGACCTTTTTCAGGAAAAGTCTGATGACCCCTGGTCTGTGAAAAAACTAGGGTCTCAGTTTCACTTTGATTCTACCCACCTGTCCTTCAGGCAGAAGCTGCCCAGGAGGAGAACCCAACCTCAGGAGGCAAACACCAGCTCTGCCCCTCCCAGCCCAGGCAGAGGTCTAGGGGATCCTTTCTTCCTCTCCTGTGGTGACCACCATTCAACCCACCAGCATCCACAGGTGGGACCTGCAGCCAGGCTGACTGACACGGCCCCCTGAGAGGCAGCTCTGCCAAGGGAGCTGAGCCCTCACCTGGAGCAGCCCTAGAAGGTCACACAACCAACTAATCGCAGAACCAGGCCAAAATCCCAGATCCTGGTGTCCAGGATGGGGATGGGGAAGGATGGGAACCAGGACCCACCTTGAGCAGTTTGAATTTGTTCTTCAAAGCCTGAAACAGGGTTGGGGCTGTGTGGGACTAGGCACAGCAGTGTTCTGGCAGCTGCAACAGTGGAAGCCCAGTCGTCATACTTGCTCTTAACCTGGGCTACCTCAAGGGCAGGATCCTGCTTTACCCCAGACTAGGAGGTGGCAGGGCCACCTTCCACCTTGCGCCTCCCCTGCCTGTGCCCCAACCTGGCTTGTAAAGCCTTCAGTGTAGGTGGGAGGATAACTCTTGTAACAGAGGAAAAAGCCTGAAAAAGGGTAAATGTATTACAAGCTGTCTCTTTAAAGCACCCCTCACTATTTTGGGGAATTAAAACCTGCGTCCCTGCCTCAGGCCAGTGGTCGGGAGGGGCAGAGGAGTATCTTTTGTTCTTTATACCACAGGAGATGGCTCAAGGGAACTGTCTGGGCAGAAGTCATGAGATTGTCTTCACTGGAGATGGGGTCGATCAGAACCATCAACAGTAGTTAAACAATAATAGCCTGAGGCTGAAAGTCCTCCCTTTAAAATCTCTGTATTTCTGCTTATAGAGAGGACTGTGGTACTTTAAGATGTGAGTTGCCATACTCCTCATTTGCCAGCAAATTAATAAACTCCCCTTTCCTTCTCCTCAAACCACCTGTCCTCCTTCTTCTGTCCTCCTGCAGGTTTAGGGACAAGTGCTGGATTTTCGGTAACAGAATTTGGCGTCCCTGGCTGGGCCCAGCTGCGCCCGGTGGAATAGCACCCCACAACTGTTGGAAGCAGCAGGGAGCAACCCCGGGTCCAGCTGTGGGTCTCCACTGGTAGGAGCACCTTCTTTTTGAGGTGAGAGAGTAAGGGGAGACTCCAGCAGCTCTGGAGCCTGTTTTAGCTCTAAGGAAAGAATTCCTGTCTCTTTCCCTGTGAAGCAGATGCAGCTCCTACAACCTGAACTGAGTTGAGGAGAAGGAAATGAGTTTGGGAAGTGTCCAGACACACACCAGGCCATCGTCTAAGTTCCCCAGCATGCAGGCTGAGACCCTTGATTCTACCCTTTTGGGAGGTTTTCAGACCTTTCTGTTGGACTTGTTTTGAGGTCTTGTAGGGGTGGAAGTCATGAGGTTGAGTGGAACAAGGGAACCTGGTTTGGATTTGGAGCTGATTTGCGGTTCCCAGGGAACCTGGGGGCTTAGGATATGTTGGTTCTCGTTTGAGAGAAGTTGGTTGTCGTTTTGGGTGGTTCCTCTTTGTTTTGAAGGCCTTGGCATTTTAGATTGTTTGTGTTGGGAATTCCCTAATATTGTCTCTGATTGTTTGTGAATTTTGTTGTAACATGGGAGGTTCCATTTCTGTTCCATCTGAAAATCCCTTAGGGAAGAAAGAAAATACTGCTTGGCCAACATATGTGTTGGAGTGTGAAGAGAAGTGGCTATTGGATGAAACCTTAAATTATTATACTGTCTTCCAACTGGAATTATTTTGTCAAAGTTCAGATAATTGAGACAAGATCCCACACGTACAATCTTTCATGAGAGCGCATAAAGGCCTGGGATAAAGTTAATGTACAGGAGAGACCTCTACTGGTGGTGGGTGGGATAGTCAAGAATTAACCAGGTTGGAGCACATGAACCCTTTACCCGCTGCCCCTCCCCCAGCTTCCCACTCATTGAGGAAGGAGCTGCAGGCTTGGCCTTGCTCAGGCTCACACTGCTGGGGCCCTGCTGCCCTGCCCATTATGGGGCTTTGTGATGCTTTGTTTTAATTAAACAGGCAGATTCCCCTGGTCCCACCAGTTCTGGGTCAGCTTCTGGGTGCTGGCCCAGCCGCAGGGGCAGACCAGGCAGGAGGGGGGACCTGCAAGGGGGAGCGCAAGTGCGACAAGTCAGGGAGGCAGCAGGCCTGCTGCAGCTGGGGTGATCCTGTCAATGGAAAAAAAGCAAACTCTGTAAAATAATTTTAAAGAGATTTAATCTGAGCCAAATTTGAGGACCAGGACCCAGAGCCACACCCAAGAAGCCTGAGCAAGTGGACTCGGTGTGGCTGGTTACAGTTTGGTTTTATACATTTCAGGGAGACAGGAATTACAGGTAAAGTCATAAATCAATATGTGGGAGGCATACATTGGTTTGGCCAGGAAAGGTGGGCCATCTCGAAGGGGGGGGCTTACAGGTTATAGGTGGCTTAAAGATTCTTTGACTTGTAATTGGTTAAAGACATGAAGCTTTGTCTGAAGGCTTGGAATGTTCTAACATAAGGAGTTTATCTGAGACAAGCCATCAGACATATGCTTGTTGTGTAAATTGAGGACCTGCAGGTTTGTCTTGCATCCCCTTAGGCCTGTTAATGGGTTACAAAGGATGTCCCCAAGAAGGGAGGGGGCATGATGAGGCATGTCTGACCTCCCTCCTCCTGGCTGGCAATTTAGTTTTAGGATATTCCTTTGGCCATGAAGGGGTCCATTCAGTCGGGGGTGGGGTGAGTCTTATGATTTTATTTTACCTGCTGGAGGCCCATGTGGATCCTGGTGGGGCAACCAGAGAGGGGCCGGGAGGGCGTGAGTGGCTTCAGTCCCATACACTCTAGGTTATGACTCAGGGGAGGGAATGGTCTGTCCTTCTAAGACCCAGCGGGGAACTCAATTTGGCCAGAGGGCACCCATAGACGGGGCAGGGCAATTTCTAGTACTCAGAGACAAAGGAGGGGCCGGGCCAGAGCCCCCTGCCTCCCTAGTAGCTCCAATCCAAATATTCCCCACAGGAGCCCCAGGTAAAATTGACTGTGGGGACTCAATTCTTCTTTTCAAATTGACACTGGAGCTACATTTTCTGTCCTCCCAAATAACTTTTTCTTAGTACAGGTGCCACGACCAGTGGCATACTTGTAAAGCCACTGGACAATATTGTGGGAGGGTGGCCTCCTTGCCTCCGGGCAGTAGCAGCTATTTGCAATTTGTTATTAAAGACTGTGTCTATTCTTAATCCTGCCACCCTGTTACAGCCCAAGAGAACGTGCCTTTGCAGCATGGCTGATTAGATGTTCTAGAGGCTGTCTATTCTAGCAGGAGGAATCTGTCAGATCGGCTAATGCGAGACCAGGCTGGGATATTTTCACTGGTGGGAGCAGCTTTATGGACTGCGAAGGACTGGATATGTGATGGTCATGGTCACGGGACACACTGCCGCCTGGGACTTCAGCCCAGGAAGCTGAGCTGATTGCTTTAACCAGAGCTCTTCAGTTACCCAGAAGAGGAAGAGTAGACATTTATGTGGACTGTAACTGTGCTTTTGTGGTTGTGCATGCTCACTGTAAGGCTGGGGGCAGGCACCCCTCCCCTCTCTAGAGAAAAGGAGGAGCCCATGAGTCCTGCCCTAGACTGTAACAAAGAACTCTCCACTTTGCGCGCCAAAAGTTCGCGCCGAAGAAAAACCCCCATACCCCAACTCTAAAACCTTTATAAGCCCGCTCAACGCTTCTGGTGCACGACTTCTCTGGCCCCCTCTCTCAGGACCAGTGAACCTCGCCCGGGAGCACTCTCTTTCCCCTTCCTCCAATAAAGCCTCGTTGCTTGCCCTTTTCACTCTGCTCGTCTTTCTTTCTCTGCCGCCGCCCATCCAAAAACCTTATGTTTGGTGCCGAAACCAGGGAAGGGCCAATGGCGCCGTCGGGACCGTGGTCTCCGGGCAGCGGCCCCCCCCTTCCGTGGACCCTCCGGACAAGGATCTTCAGCCACGCCCCAGGTCCCTGATTCTCTCTTGGCCTGGGTGAGTCACCCTGTGTTATCTCAACCCGAATCCCCCACCGGGAGTCTCTGTTCCCCCCACCAGATCCTGTTCCGGTCCGTTAAACCATGGGCCCACGTCAGAGGCTCTCCCATTCTGGGGCTTGAGGCTATCCGGGGACGCCTGATTTCCTCTCTCCCCCTTTCCGTTCCGGCACACTAGTCTCGGGGAGACGTCCCCAGACTTCTGTGGCCTCCAGAGTCAGGAAACTGTTCCTGTCTGTTTCCCCCATTCGGGTTGGGGCGACATGGGTAACCAATCTTTTAAAATTCCTCGTGAGATGCCCCTGGGGTGTCTACTGGCCAATTTAAAGGCCCTGGATTTAGACATCTGGCCCAAGCACCTCATTTTTTACTGCCTGGCCAATGTATAAATTGGACAATGACTCTCAATGGCCTAAAAATGGGACTTTTGATTTCAATGTCTTACAAGACCTTGACAATTTTTGTCACAGAAATGGCAAATGGTCAGAGATCCTATATCCAAGCCTTTTTCTGTTCATGCTCTTGTTATCTCTCTCTCTCTCTTTTTTCTCTCTCTCTCTCCCTGACACTGTCCTCTCATCACCTGGCACCGTCTCTTCCTGTCTCTCCAGATGCCTTCTCAACTCTGTTTCTCTTAACTCCTTAAGATCTCCCTACACGGCCCCCAGGCTATCTGCACCCTCCAGGCTTTCCTCTACTGGGTTCGTGCTCCACCTCCCAGGCGCAGCGGGCGAGACAGGCAGGTGGTGCGCCCTCTGCGGACTAAAGAGGCCTCAGGATCCCACCTCCACCGGCCAGCGGTGCCGGCCTTCACCTTCATTGCGCTGCGGCCGCTCTCATGCGGGCCCCTGACTCGGGCACGTTCTACTTGCACTCCCGCCCCTCCCTCGGTCAGACCTGTAACCCTGCGCAGGTCCTCCTGACTCACAACTCTCCTCTCTCTCCAGATCCCTCCCCAGCACTCCTCTCAGACCTCTCTCCAGCAGCCTCCGCCTCTGCCCTGGCTGCCAGGGCCGCGTCCGGTCAGGTGCCGCAGCAGGGTCAGCGGGGGTGTAGCACGGCAGCTCCAGCGGCTCCGGGGCCACGGCGGGTGCAGGGCAGGATGTACACGCTGCTGTCGGGCTTGTACAAGTACATGTTCCAAAAAGACAAATACTACATCCTGATCCTTGGCCTTCTCAGAATCCCCAGGCTCTCTCAGCCACCCTCCCGTTAGACCCCCACCTTACCCTGGTCACTCTCCGCCTGAGCCCTCTGCTCAACCCACTGCGCCATCCCCCCAGTCGCCCCCACGGTCTGCTATCAGCCATCACACCCGCTCTCGCACACTCGCCTCCAGTCGTCCTCTCATCTGCCTGCTGCATAAAGTGGCCAGACCGAGGAGGTGTTACAGTGTGTCCTTGCCGGCCTCCAGGCTGCGGCTCATCATGCCATAAATTAACTCAGAAAAATCACTCAAAGGGCAGACAAAAACCCCATGGCCTTCCTCAGCTGCCTTACAGACACTCTTATCCAATATACTCACCTAGACTCTACCTCCCCCGCACGGGCTACTATCCTTGCAACCCACTTTATTACTCAGTCATTTCCTGATATCAGAAAGAAACTCAAAAAGGCAGAGGAGGGCCCTCAGACCCCTATCCAAGACCTGGTAAACATGGCATTTAAAATCTTTAATTCCCGAGATAAACAGGCAGAGGCCCAAAAAGCCTGCGTTCGCAAAAAGGCACACCTGCAAACCCAAGTCTTGGTTGCAGCCCTGTGGCCAGCGGGACCTGAGAAGCCATCGACCTCATCTAAGGCGACCAGCTGCCCTCCACCAGGCACCTGCTTCAAGTGAGGTAAGAAAGGCCACTGGGCCAAGCAGTGCCCGCAGCCACATCCACCCACCAGGCCTTGCCCAGCATGTGGTCAAGAGGGACACGGAAAAGTGACTGCCCCTCGGGACAAAAGTCCGGAGAGCCAGTCCTTCCATCTCTAGACCTGCCGATGGCGGTTTTGGGTCTGGCTGCCAAAGACTAAAAAGGCCCCAACTTGGCGACCCCGATCACCCTGTCCGAGCCCAAGGCGACAATCAAGGTAGCGGGTAAGGCAGTGTCCTTTCTGGTGGACACAGGGGCTACCTACTCTGTCCTTCCTTCTTTTTCAGGCCCTACTTATCCTTCCTAGGTGTCGGTCATGGGTACTGATGGCAATCCCTCTCAGCCCCCCACCACCGGTCCCCTAACCTGCCTAATAGATGGCCACCCCATCACCCATTCCTTCCTTATCACGCCCTCCTGTCCCACTCCACTATTGGGAAGGAACTTATTAACCAAACTGGGCACCACCCTCCACTTTTCCTCTGAAACTTCCACCTTTCTTCTTCTATCTGTCTCCAGATTCCTCAGTTTCGTCCACAGCCTCCCCCCCCTTACCAAGCCCTACATAACCTCTTCCGCCTGAACTCGTAGATCCTCAGGTTTGGGACACCTCCACCCCAGTGGTGGCCACTTGCCACACCCCTTTCCTCATTCGACTCAAAGACCCTTCATCTTTCCCTTCCCGCGCACAGTTTCCTATTTCACCAACCCACTGCAGACGTCTAAAACCCATTATAGAACGTCTCCTGCACAAAAAACTCTTAATTCCAACCAACTCCCCCTATAACACACCCATACTCCTGGTAAAAAAGCCAAATGGCTCCTACCGGCTAGTCCAGGACCTCAGACTCATTAACGAGGCAGTTGTATCCATACACCCTGTAGTGCCTAATCCCTACACTTTACTTTCTCCTATTCTGCCCTCCACTACCCACTTTTCTGTCCTGGACCTCAAAGATGCCTTCTTTACTATCCCCTTAGACCCAGCCAGCTACAATCTCTTTGCCTTTACATGGGAAGATCCTGACATAAACACATCCAGGCAACTTACTTGGACTGTCCTGCCCCAGGGGTTTCGGGACAGCCCCCATCTATTTGGGCAGGCTCTGGCCCAGGACCTACTTCAATGTCCCTTACAACCTAGCACTGTCCTCTAATACGTTGATGATCTACTGCTCTGTAGTCCCTCTCTACAACACTCCAAAACTCACACTGCCTCTCTACTCAACTTTCTTGCCTCTAAGGGCTATTGGATGTCCCCCTCCAAAGTTCAGCTGTCTACGCCCACTGTCACTTACCTTGGACTTCGTCTCACCCCCACTTCCCATCATCTCACTGTGGATCACCAGCAGGCTCTTCGCGACCTCCAGCCACCCACCGCTGCTGAGCAAATTCTGTCCTTCCTCGGGTTCGTTGGTTTCTTCTGACACTGGATCCTCAACTTTTCTCTCCTGGCTAAACCCCTCTATGGGGCAGCACGTGATGCCTCCGCTGGCCCTCTATTAAACCCTCAGGCTGTCTGCCGCGTGTTTCTAAAGCTTCGTGATGCTCTCCTACAAGCACCCCCTCTAACACTCCCTCATCCTAAAAAACCCTTTTACTTTTACACAGATGAGCGCCAAGTCCTGGCCCTCAGCGTCCTCACCCAACCTTTGGGCTCTGGAACCCACCCACCTTTACTCTGATAGCTTATTTATCCAAACAACTGGACACCACAGTCCGTGGTTGGCCACCCTGTCTCCGGACACTGGCCGCGGCGGATACTCTCGCTAGGGAGGCACTAAAACTTTCCCTGGGACAGGATCTACATGTCTTTTCTACCCATCGCCTCCAAGACCTCCCAACTCACCATTCGCTGGCGCTCCTCACTCCTTCTAGATTACAGGAATTCTGTCTCCTATTTGTGGAAAATCCCACCATTACCTTAACACAGTCTCCAACCTTAAACCCTGCTACTCTACTTCCCACCCCATCCTTAACCCTGTCCTCTCACTCTTGCTCTGAGTTGGTCAAAGCCGCCACCACCTCCAGGCCCGGCCTAGCAGACCGATCCCTCCCCAGGGCAGACTTAACATTGTTTGTTGATGGCAGCTCGTCCCTGGGAGATGACGGCAGGCGCCGGGCAGCCCATGCCATTGTCTCAGCCTCTCAGGTTATAGAGGCATCTCATCCCGCCTCCCCAGGGCACCACCTCCCAAAAGGCGGAACTGATTGCTCTTACCTGAGCCTTACATCTAGCCAAAGGTAAAACTGCCAGTATCTACACCGACTCTAAATATGCTTTTATGATAGCTCACTGCCACGCTGCCATATGGAGAGAACGAGGCTTTCTCTCCACCAAGGGCTCCCCTGTTGTCAATGCTGCTCTCATTTCCCGTCTCCTCCAGGCCCTTCAGCTGCCCACCCAATTGGCTATCATACGCTGCAAGGGACACGAGACAGACAGGTCCCCTGTCACTAAGGGGAAAAACTATGCCGATGCAGTCACCCGCAGCCTAACATCCCCAAAACACCCTAGTCCAGCTCCTCTTCTTTTCCTTTCCATTCCTTCTCTCCAGCCTCGCTACACTCCAGAAGAACGCGACAGACTTCTCGCTGAAGGGAGCTCAATCACCACTGAAGGGTGGGTCATACTAGATGGCACATTGGCCCTCCCTAAGGCACAAGCCCTAGAACTCATTGGCCAGGTACACTCTTCACTACACATTGGCACCAAGCGCCTCTTCCACTTCCTACAGCCTCTGTTTTCACACCCTTCACTAAACTCCATTACCAAAACTGTCTGCTCAGTCTGTGACATTTGTGCGTCTGTCAATCCTCAGGGGGGCCTCAAACCCCCCCATGTCTACCCATCAAATGCGGGGACACCTCCCTGGACAAGACTGGCAGGTTGATTTCACTCATATGCCACCTCACAAACGCTTCAAATATCTTTTAACACTGGTAGATACCTTCATGGGTTGGGTTGAAGCTTTCCCCACTACTAACGAAACTGCTGGAATTGTGGCCTCCACTCTCATTACAGAGATTATTCCTTGCTTTGGCCTTCCTTCCTCCATTCAGTCTGACAATGGCCCTGCTTTCATTTCTAAAGTTGTTCACCATTTCTGTGAGGCGCTTGATATAGAGTGAAAACTTCATGTTCCCTACAGACCCCGGTCCTCAGGAAAGGTTGAAAGGGCTAACAGGTTAATAAAAGACCACCTCGCCAAACTCATTATCGAGACCCGCCAATCATGGCTTGGCCTCTTGCCCCTGGCTCTCACCCGGATCGGGGCAGCTCCTCGATATCCTACTTATCTGAGCCCTTTTGAGCTCATGTACCGCCGGTCTTTTCTCATCAACCATCATCTTCCAGCCCAGCTCCCACCTTTGGCCTCCTATCTCCCATATCTCTCTCTCCAAAGGCAACTTTTCCATGCCCACGTGGACAGGTACCTGCCTCAGCCGCCGGAGACCAACTCTGATATCTCACACACGGGTATACACCCCGGCGACTTGGTACTTCTTAAAACTCTTCCACCCTAAGCCCCTTGAGCCTGGTGGACGGGGCCCCATACAGTCGTTTTAACAACACCTATGGCTGTAAAACTTCTAAATGACCCTACCAGTTCTTGACATCATACCTCACACATCAAAAGGTCCCCACCTCAAGATGCTTCCCTATCCTATTCCTGCCACCAGGTAGGTCCCACTAAACTCTGTCTCACGCGGACTTCTATATCTCTGGCCCTTCCAACGGCTGCTCCTGATTCAATTTATGTCTGAAGATTTAAGGTACACGAGTTGCTCCTCTCGGGACTCACCCGCTGCATCAATACATCCACCCTGGGTCCTTGTTTCCCTGTCATAGTAATCCCTCAATTAACTCTATGCGATTTTCCAGATCACCTACAAAGTGCTCTAGAGACCACGTCTGCTTCGCTGGCCTCACTACAAAGACAACTAACTTCACGCTGGCTCAGTTCCTCCAGCGCGGCCTATAGGAGCTATCTCGAGTGGCAGTAAACCAACTACTTCTTCATCCATACTCCCCCCAAGCAGTCACCCCTCCACCAGCTGACTCCAGCCCATAGCCCCTAACTATGATGTCCCCTCACAGCAGGAAGCAGTCAGAAAGAGTGGCGCCCATCATATCATAACCCAAAGGCCGGAATGTAAGGCTGGTGGTGGGCACCCCTCCCCTCCCTATAGAAAAGGAGGAGCCCATGAGTCCTGCCCTAGACTGTAACAAAGAACTCTCCACTTTGCGCGCCAAAAGTTCGCACCGAAGAAAAACCCCCATCCCCCAACTCTAAAACCTTTATAAGTCCGCTCAACACTTCCAGGTGCGCGACTTCTCTGGACCCCTCTCTTGGGACCGGTGAACCTCGCACAACCTCGCCCGGGAGCATTCTCTTTCCCCTTCCCCCAGTAAAGCCCCGTTGCTTGCCCTTTTCACTCTGCTC
>NW_012150207.1:24914-25561 GCF_000956105.1 Propithecus coquereli | reverse complement strand
AGCAATGATTCATTTTCTATTTTCTTGACTGTGCCACTCAACTTATTTTGTGAATACTTATTAATTTCCATGACACTCCTGTGGTTTAGGATTAACGTTTTACATATGGTAAAGTAGGAGGAATAAAATACTATGAAATTAAATTTGCAATGAAATCTGTAAAAGACCTGACATCGTGAGTAGTACAAGATAGAACCAGAATTTAGGAAGTTCTTAGTACTGTTTTTATTCCAGTGTAGGTATGATGTAAGTGAAAACTTTCCATTTTAAAAAATTTTACTCAGCATAAGGAGACAGCATTATTTAATTAAAAGATCACTGAATCAGGTATCAATGTTCTTTCATTTTTTTGACATGACTGATAATTAACTGTGTATCTTTAGTTAAAACTGTTCAGTCTCTAGACCTCTGATTTCTCACTCAATAAATTAATATGTTGGTAGAATGATATATAAGATATTTTTCACCTAAAATTACATGATACAATGAATTAATGGTTTTAGCCAGACATAAATTGGTAGAGCTCCTCCTCATGAAGCCGGTGCATAAACAGTCAGGGTGAGAATTTAAAGAAGTAAGCTCAGGCGGGACTCTCACCCTTTCTAAACAAACCCCAAACTCTAACTTCCTTGCTCAGATTTAATGTA
>NW_012150207.1:11635-12509 GCF_000956105.1 Propithecus coquereli | reverse complement strand
CTGGTGAATCTCAAAAACATGTTGCACAAAGAAAGTCAGCTAAAAAATAGTAGATACTGTATAATTCCATTATCATGGGGTACAAGAAAAGATAAAACTAAGATATGGTGATAGGAATCAAAATAGTGGCTGCCCACAGTAGGTGAGAAACTTTCTGGGGTGATGGAAATTTTTTTTAGCTAGATAAATTAGTGGTCACATGCATGTGTATACTTATCAAAATACATTAAATTATAAATTTCAGATGAGCATTTCTCTCTATATATACGGTCAAATAAAAATATATTGTTTTACTTTAAAGGCATTAAAATATTTTGACAGATTATCCATACATACATATCAGATTTAAGTGCTTGTAGAACATCTTATGTTAACAAGTACTAACCATTATAAATAGAATATTTATATTCCAAAACACACTAAAGAATAAAATAAGGCAAAAGTAAATTTATGGCAAAAATAGGCAATGATAGAAAAGTGTTGAAAAAGTATGAAAATGATAAAAGATAGTGCTAATCAAATAACTATTATAATATAAAAATGACCTATGTTTGCCCTCCAAAACTATAAAATGATATAAAAAATTGTAAATTAACTGTATGCAATTTTTTTCTGAAAAAGAAAACTCGATGTGACATACTAAAAAAAATCTAGAACTTAAGCACAACAATATTGAGACTTATTATTTTACAATTGAAGCTATAGTTAATAATGAAAAGTTACTGGTATATGTGTAATAAAACAGCTTATTATGTTAGAACAAGCAATATTTTTTTTAACATGAAGCAAGATTTAGAGAAAAAAATATAGGGAGAAAATTTAATTCACCATCATTTATCTACGGCATATGCAGTTCAGAATAACTAAACAATAT
>NW_012150207.1:10440-11585 GCF_000956105.1 Propithecus coquereli | reverse complement strand
CCTTTCTTACATCTCTTTTCCTGCTATCAAAGTTTGCAACAGTTAAATCACGTTTGAGTCTTCCATTTTCTTATTCAATTCCCTATATCTTTATACAGCAACAAATCAGTCACCAAATCTCAACAATTCCTTTGTAATATTTCTCTAATCCCTATAATCCCCTCATAATATTTCTTCAATCCCTTCCTATCCATTGATCCTTTATAGATTCAGTCCTTTTTACCATAAGCCTGAACTATAATAAGATCAGTGTCCATATTTCTTCCTGTAGTCACATAATTTTGCATTGCATGCCCTGACTTTGCAAGCAAAAGATATGGTCAGATAACATCCCTACTCAAATATATATAGGACCAGAGACTGAGAAATAAAGTTCACACTCTTAAGCCTGAAATTCAAAATGCTTCTTGACTGCACCTCAAACATTTATAGTTTTCTTTTAGGCATCTTCATGTTTCTGAATCCTACTCACGTTATAGTCGAAGTAATCTATCCGTCCTCTATTTTGTGTTATTTTCTCACTGTTAACACATTCTGTTAGGCTCGCTTAAATTTTCTTCTCTCTTTTCTTTTCATATACAAATAAATTCTTTAAAATTCAGTCCAAATCTCTCCTCATCCACTAACATTTTTCTTAATACTTGGAGGCCACACAAATTGCCTTACTCAAAATATTGAAGATACTTCTTGTGCATGGTATTCATCTGGCATGTACTGTTTGTGTCATTTCTGCTGTCACACTATATGACCATTCTTTTCCATTATATTGTACAAATTATTGCATGTATTTATATTTTACTTGGCTTACAATATTACACACTTCTTATAAGGATAATTTCTTAAATATCTCCATAGCCTAATAGCACATGGATATTCCAGTGTCTTGAATTAACTGGTTCATAATTCATTCATTTAATACTTGAAAAATCTGTCTGAAACTCACTATGGTCTATAACTAACTATGGGTGAGAAACTCTAAACCAAGAAGATCTTAACATTTTCGTCAAAATTTCTATTGGACAGAAATAGATGAAAGAATCATAATGGTAGCTTATTCTAATTTAATCCTGTAAAACTGAAAATCCCCACAGCAGAAATTTCCAAAATCAAGATTAAAATATTTTTGATAAACATAAAGAATTCTC
>NW_012150207.1:0-575 GCF_000956105.1 Propithecus coquereli | reverse complement strand
AAAGGTCCAGATATTGGATGGCATAAAGTATTGATCAAGAGTGTGCAGGAAGGCCTTCTGAGGCATTGGTCATCTCTATACATGGCCTGAGTGGAGGTGACATAGACACAGACATTTCCTCACAAACATTTATTAAAAAAAATATGTAGATTTGTTCACTCTCCTATAAGTATACATTATTCAAAAGGATAAAGGGAACAAAGGAAATGGGATATATAACATAAACTACCAACAGATAAGTATTTTTTAAAGGAAAGTTAAGATTATACGCACTGATAGAACATTATAGGTACAAGAATGCCTGAAATTGTTTTCATTCTTAGAATATTTTGAAAAGAAAATAAATTAAAAAAAAAGAGAGATGAAAATTTTACAGGTGGTTATATTTGGATACCTCCATCTGTCCTTGCCCGTGCCACCTCTCTGAGAGCCTTTGCTTTGAGACATGTTCCATCTATAAAAAGTAAAATGAAATAAAATAAAATATTTGCTTCCCGAGTCAATTATTTTGCCCTATATTGCACAGGTAAGAGTTAGGGGAGAAAATAGCCTCAGAAGAAAGAGATATAGGCTAA
>NW_012150206.1:30198-30500 GCF_000956105.1 Propithecus coquereli | reverse complement strand
AGTTGTCCAGATCATTTCTTTCTATTTTTTTAGTAGAGATGGGGTCTCGCTCTTGCTCAGGCTGCTCTCGAACTCCTGACCTTGAGCGATCCACCCACCTCGGCCTCCCAGAGTGCTAGGATTACAGGCGTGAGCCACCGCGCCCAGCCTAATTTCATATATATTCTCATATGAATGCTTTTTTGTTCTAAGCTAAATTTTTCATCATTTTAACCATTTATTTAATTTACTATTTTTAAAGAGCTAGTAAAGCTCCCTCCCTTACCAAGGCATTTTAAAATATTGCCTTTGTGGAATTTGTG
>NW_012150206.1:24121-25283 GCF_000956105.1 Propithecus coquereli | reverse complement strand
ATTGACTTTCTACATTTGTTTGGGGATTCCTATCCTTCTTTGACTATCACACCTTTAGATTATACCGTTTTCATCACTTCATCATTGCTGTTTTCCACCCATCACCAGGGCACTGACCTGCATTTGTGGAAGAATTAAACACTCCTCCAGATATTTTCTCATGTCAGTTCTGTTAATCATCCTGGATGATTTCTACATTCTCTTGGATGACACATCAGCACACTTCCTTGACTTCTACTTCAATGGTCTTCAGTTTCCCTCCTCTTTAGTTCGTGGCTGGAAGTGGTGTTCAACCAGTACATACTGACTGTTAAAATAGTAAAATTCGTGTGTGCTGGTTAGTGAACACTCACTGCCCAGATAAGATGCTGCTTTCCTCTGCATGCACCTCCACTCCCCGGGACCCTGCCAGCATTCCCCATAGTCCAGCAACCACAGGGTTGACTCTGGTCCTGAGCAGAGGAACTCTAAGACCCTGCCCCAGTGCTAGGGGCAGTAGGGCTGGAGCTGCCCACACCAGCCATCAAATGTTTTGAATGTCAGCCCTGTCCATGGTCATATACACAATTTTATCCACACTTGAGACTATTTCTCCTTGGAAATTATATGCTCCTAAATTATATTCTAATCTCTCAATTCTGTCTTACTATTTATCTTATTCCTTGCTCCTCTTTTCCTGTTCTTTCACTGTGTTGAGCCCTACACTCCCTAGAGCACTCAGTCTGTTAGCTTCTCTCTGCCTTCACTTCCTTCTCTACTAAATCGTGATCTATTAATGTTAACTCCATCCTCTCCAACCCCATCTCTTCTTCTATTGTCCTGTCCTTCGACCACATCTGCTCTGTAAAATTTAAATTAAATTCAACTCACAATCTATCTTCTTCTTTGATCCTGCAACCACCTGAGCTTTGGAGAAAACTAGAGAAAATGAAGGAAGTGTACTTATTGTTATGTACCTCTGTGCTGCCTGGTGGCTTTTACAAGTCATTGTGGCCAATTCCCTTGTCCCTTGTTATTTATTCCATATTCTTAGTTGTCTCCTTTGGTACCTAACCTGCCTCCCAGGACAGCCCCTTCACTTTCACCAGTGATGTTACTCCAATTTTAGAGAGAAACTTAATATTCTCTGGCAGGAATACACTCACCTTTATATTCTGCTACC
>NW_012150206.1:14382-16027 GCF_000956105.1 Propithecus coquereli | reverse complement strand
TTAAAAAATATCAATTAATGTAGTGTCAGTTTTGTAAAGGTAGATTTTTGGAGTCCTGGTGTAAATTTTGCATTAAGTATATAATGTTTGGAATTTAAATTGCAAAGAATTGGAATTTGGGTAGGTGAAGGCTCAGAAACACGTATTTGCAAATAAACACTTGCAAACATTGTAAGACATGAGTGAGGCATTGAATGTACAGTACTGTTCAGCCATTATTTATTTACTTAACTTTTTGATAAGCTCTGCCACTATACAAGGTGCTTAAGTGTATTTTGAGACATGTCCTTTTTTGCAATTCCTTTGCCTATTTTATGGTCAGATCTTCAGTGCTGAAATTTTATGACCTGAAAAAAAAGCGAAGGTAAGAAAACATGAATGAAAAGGCAGAGCTTTAAATGTTTTTCATTGCTTCTTAAAGAATATGAAAATGTTCGATCTCCATTCTTCTCAGATATCACATGAAACATGTACCATTTAGTGGAAGTGCTGGGTGATATTCAACTTTCCCCTTTCTCTCAGCTGTTCAGGTTCAGCAGTAGTGTCCTTTCCAGTAAAAAGGTGAAGAAGCCCTCTATCAGCACCTCCATGTGAAAGGAAGGCTCATTTCTCCTGCAATGTAAAAATCCAGTTCTCCTTCAAGAGATGTGAAATGCTGCTCAGAATTCCTAATGAGACCTCAAATAAGTAGATATATTTCCATGAAGAATTGCTCTTTCTAAGCCTATTATCTTCCATCTAGACTGTCCTGATCATTCCCAAAGTCTGCCTATTGGTGGTCTATTTGTCAAGGTAAAACTAATTGAAGTTTTTATGAATGTAAAACAAGTTCACTGCAACCATGGCTAATGATGTTTCAAGCATAATCTTACGAGGCAGGTTCTATTATACCCATTTACAGATGAGAAACAGGGGCCCTATTAGTTATATATGTTATATAATTTGCTTGACATAGAGAAGATAAAATTCAAACAAGGATCTTTTGCCTCCAGAGACCACACTTTAAACTACTTTGGTAGTTTGCTTCTTTATAATCTATAAAGAATAAATAATTTCAATGGTTTACAAAATTAAAGGGACTAAAATGGAAAGCATAGAGAGAACTGAAGTCAGGAGAGGAATTTCTTTCCTTGTCTTAAAATCAAAATCTCTAAATTCCATCTCTGTTATAACAGTAAATTAAGATCTTCATTGCAGGATCCATATCTCTCAGCACTCACAAAAATTAATTCAAGATGGATCACAGACTTAAATCTAAACCATGAAACCATAAGAACTCTAGAAGAAAATGTTGGAAAACCTCTTCTAGATATTGGTCTAGGCAAATAATTTATGAAAAAAAAACCCAAGGGCAATCACAGCGACAACAAAAATAAATAAACGGGACTTGATATTAAATTAAAATGCTTCTGCACAGCCAAGGAAACAATCAGTAGAGCAAATAGACAACCTACAGAATGGGAAAAAATATTTGCATGCTATACATCCGATAAAGGGCTAATAACCAGACTCTACAAAGAACTCAAGTAAATCAGCAAGAAAAAAAATCAAACAACCCCATTAGAAGTGGGCAAAAGACATGAACAGAAGCTTTTCAAAAGAAGATAGACTAATGGCCTATAAACATATGAAAAAAATGCTGAAC
>NW_012150206.1:0-832 GCF_000956105.1 Propithecus coquereli | reverse complement strand
GAGAAAAAAGGGCCTTGGAGGTTAAGTAACATTTCCCATTTTTTCCCCAGCATCACTCCACCAAAGCTATCACAATCTATTCCAAGACTGTAAATTTGATATTTTGTACATTAGAAGGTACATTCAACTGACAATACGAGGAAATCCATTTTTACAACTTAACAATTTCTGTCAACATTTAAAAAATGTTTTCAGTATCCATTTCTTGGGAAACTCATAAAGCTGGCTTTCCTGTGTGTTCTTGGTTTCTGCTGTTTGTTCATTCTTTAACTATTTTTTCCTTCCATTTCAAGGAAAGCTGTTGGCCATTTTCTCACCTTCTTTGGCTTTGGCTGTGATGCTAGGTGATTCAATATAATTAGGTGAGATTTTTATAGGCCCTCAAAGGCTAGCAAAATAATAAATGCGGCAGTTCAAATAATGGTAATCATAGTAGGTCAAGCAAAAAAAAAATCTCTTGGACTGGGATTGACAAACCCTAACATCAGAATTTGGAAACGCATCACATTTTCTTCTTTCTTTGTTACTTGCTTTTGGCTTTCTTACTTGCTTTTCTGCATCGCACAGGGATATTTGCATTCTGTCTCACCTGTTACTGATTTTTTTCCATTTTAATTTTCAATGCACAGATTCTGCTTACTAAGAAAAGAAACAGAGACTTACATATTACTGCAAAAATGAATCCTCATCCTTGAGATTATATTTATTATAGACTCTTTAAAAAGGACACCTATTTCTCTGACCACTCTCTTTAAATCAAGAAGTCACAAGCTTCCTTGGAATGCTTTTATTCCTTCTGATTTTAAAAGTAATAGGTATATATTATAGAAAA
>NW_012150205.1:15733-16291 GCF_000956105.1 Propithecus coquereli | reverse complement strand
AAAAAAAAAAAAATAGCCAGTTGTGCAAAAATCTGCAGAACAGCATTCTAGGAAGGATAACTGCAAAAGCCATGAGATTGAGCTGAGTTTGAGGAAGAGCAGTGGGTCCAGAGTGATCACAGTAAAATAATGAACTCCAGGGCAGGGAGGTAGTGGGGATGGGAAGATGTTGGTCAAAGGGTAATAACTTTCAATTATAAGATGAATACGTTCTGGGGAGCAGTGTACAGCATGATGACTATCATTAATTATACTGTATCGTATGCTTAAAATTTGCTAGGAGAGTAGATATTAAATATTCTCCCACACTTTGCACATAAAAGGTAATTATGTGAGGGAATAGATACATTAATTAGCTTGATTGTGGTGATTATTTTACAACTTATACATATATTGAATTCATCACTTTGTACACCTTAAATAGATACAATGTTTACTTGTCAATTATATTCAATAAACCTGGAAAAAATATCACCCATATTTTTTGTTATTTACAAATTGTTATACCATGGAATTGACTCCATTTCCTTTGCGGTAGAGCCAGTAAGCAGGTAGAAA
>NW_012150205.1:3424-4653 GCF_000956105.1 Propithecus coquereli | reverse complement strand
ATCTATTCAGTTTTAGTTGATTTGTTTCATGGGGTCCCTGGCTATATGCACATTCCAAATTCTTGATATTATCCTCCTGATAATTATAATGGTAGTCTCCCTGGTATAATGTATTCTCTCAAAAATTTTAAATGTCTGTATGTAGCCCTCCTTCAAACATCAAATGTTCTTCTCTCTTTGGCTGGAATGATAAAATCTCAAAGAAACATGATCACGAGAATACTGTGACCTGTGAATAATGTGTTTAGACTAAAAATCCAGAATGTTGGGAAATGAAAGAAATGATATCACCCTAAGTTTTGGTCACACTCTAACATAGGTAACAGCCTGACCAAAAGGGGGCATCGTTAAACAAAATTATGGGAGGCCATTGTTTTGGACTGTGTTCCTACGTTAAGCCTCAACAGATCAGACCAAATCAAAATGTAGCTACTCATGCTAAGTGACATATAATGAACCTGAAACTTTAAGGAAGCAGGAAAATCCCTGAACAAACCAATTTTTACTGAAAATAGGAGATTCACAGCAATCAGAAAGAGCTCAATCTATCTGAGTCAACATAATGACTGTCCATTTCCTTTAACATGTACAAGAAAAGCAAACTGTAACAACCTAATGTTAATGGATCTGCTTTTTGTATTGCTCTGTTTGCTTATTATCACTTCACAAAAACCAAACTTTCTGTCATGCACAGCAGAAAACTTATTCTCTTTTTCAGAGGAGTCACTTGATTCTAGAATCACAGATAAAAGCCAATTAGGTCTTCAAACTAAATTTATTGTAATTTCTTTTATTTTGAAATCTCTTTATAGCAATGAAATTAAGACCTATGATGTGACAAGATAGACTGTCAAATTTGGCAATCCCAATTTTTATAGAAAATAAGATATTGGCCCATTAAAAAAGACAGAACTATGTCATAATACATTATTATATACTATTCTCTTTTGTTCCTAATTATGATGAACATTTTGGATATTCTAAATTTATTGTAATTTCTTTTATTTTGAAATCTCTTTATAGCAATGAAATTAAGACCTATGATGTGACGAGATAGACTGTCAAATTTGGCAATCCCAATTTTTATAGAAAATAAGATATTGGCGCATTAAAAAAGACAGAACTATGTCATAATACATTATTATATACTATTCTCTTTTGTTCCTAATTATGATGAACATTTTGGATATTCTAGTTTTTCTGTAGCAATTTGAATTGTTTATTGAGAA
>NW_012150205.1:353-759 GCF_000956105.1 Propithecus coquereli | reverse complement strand
GGCATCGTTAAACAAAATTATGGGAGGCCATTGTTTTGGACTGTGTTCCTACGTTAAGCCTCAACAGATCAGACCAAATCAAAATGTAGCTACTCGTGCTAAGTGACATATACTGAACCTGAAACTTTAAGGAAGCAGGAAAATCCCTGAACAAACCAATTTTTACTGAAAATAGGAGATTCACAGCAATCAAAAAGAGCTCAATCTATCTGAGTCAACATAATGACTGTCCATCTCCTTTAACATGTACAAGAAAAGCAAACTGTAACAACCTAATGTTAATGGATCTGCTTTTTGTATTGCTCTGTTTCCTTATTATCACTTCACAAAAACCAAACTTTCTGTCATGCACAGCAGAAAACTTATTCTCTTTTTCAGAGGAGTCACTTGATTCTAGAATCACAGA
>NW_012150205.1:0-303 GCF_000956105.1 Propithecus coquereli | reverse complement strand
CACGCACACTCAATGCAGCTGTTTATAATTGGCAATTACAATGATTATAAATATATCTTAGGCATGAAGTTGGAGAAAACAACTTTTTTATTAAGAGAAATAATATTTTATGTTAATTAACTGTAGTATTTTGAAAACAAAGAGAAAAACAAGATACATACGATCTAGGGAAAACGACATTGTGGTTGGGGAAAATGCAACTTATGAAGTGACAAATCTCTGTGGGATTCATGAGTGTACTAACACAAACACACATATACATACATACATATAAACAAATGTAGAGACTTGCACATACACAGA
>NW_012150204.1:7943-8470 GCF_000956105.1 Propithecus coquereli | reverse complement strand
ACTCCTTTCTAAAATATCAAACTATTGAAGTATCTGTAGTGTATTATTGAAATCTTATTTGGGTAGTTAGGGGTGAAGCATATAATGTGCGTGTGCGATTTTGGATGTGTTAACGATAGGGACGTGTTTAGCTCTTAGGGTACACACTGTACAGCATGTTAGCGTACTGAATACTGCAGGCAGCTGTGACACAGTGGTGAGCATTTGTGTACTTAAACGTATCTAAACACGGAAGAGGTACACTCACCATGACGGGACCTTGTGAGACTGCAAGTTGCTCTGGGTGAGTCAGCGAGTGAATGTGAGGCCCAGGACATCACCGCACACTACTGTAGTTTCTATAAACCCTGTACACTTAGGCTACACTACATTTCACTATATTTCTTTAAAAATTTTTTTCCTTCTTTAATAATAACCTTATTGTACTATAATCTTTTTACTTTATAAACTCTTTAATATTTTAACTTTTTGACTCTTTTGTAGTAACAGCTTAAAATATAGCTTGTGTATAGCTGTACAAAAATATC
>NW_012150204.1:5793-6064 GCF_000956105.1 Propithecus coquereli | reverse complement strand
GAATAAATGCCATCAAGGGAACTTTTGTTTCTCTCTCTCTTTCTATTGTCTTACACGTTCTCTTTGTCAGACTTGTATTTTCTCACTTTTTTCCTTTGCCAAACATATCGAGATCACTCTGGACCCTTATAAATGAATATAATTATAAAATTTGTACAGCCTCATTAAGACTCTATACTGTTTAATTTTCATGAACAAATTTAAGCTGTGAATAATTTTAAAAACTGAAAACTTAATAAGAACACAGAGCATACCTTTGCTCAAATAAAGA
>NW_012150204.1:1425-1799 GCF_000956105.1 Propithecus coquereli | reverse complement strand
CTTAGAACAATGCCATTCACGCATGAAGGAAAAGTGAGGTCTTGTAAGTAGGGAAGGAAAGAAAATATTCAGGGGAAAAAAGTAATCAAGTAAAATGATTTTTGATGCATTAATAGTATTCATGCTACTACTAATCTACAAACGTACTGCTATAAGCTCCCTTTCTTGGATTTCATTAGAGCCACAAAAATCACGTTAGTCCCATATGAGGCTTAAAAATCACACAACCAGAGATTATTAAAGCTGAGTATTAAAGAGCATGCAGTCTAGTTCCTACCCTTTAACACTGAGAAAACCAAGGCCCAGAGCAGTGAATGGGCTTGCTGAGGTCCACACAGCTCGCTGGCGAGTTCAGGTCTCCTAACTTCCAGGGC
>NW_012150204.1:0-1105 GCF_000956105.1 Propithecus coquereli | reverse complement strand
TTTATTGTGCAGATACAGAAGACAGTAAACCTATACTAATGATTCAGGAAAGAATACTCAAAAAAGACTATATTCTAAAAATATTTTTTAAATTAACCAAATCACCAACAAGATTGTTCCTGCTACCTTACTTACAGCTTGTTACATGAATTGAACAGAAGTTTCAAGAACAGATGTATGTGTGTAAGTGAAGTTTAAGTGACAGAGAAATAAGAAAAAATCTCCCTAGAAAGCTTAAAACTAACTTATATCTAAAATAATACTGTTTGACCAGATTAAAGAAAGGGATGATAAAATCATCAAATACCACTTAAAGAATCTAAAAAGTGTAACTATTAGAACAATGTGTTGTCTAGTTTTATTATATCAGAGCAGGTCTCTTGCCCAACAAACTAAAACCATCAATTTGAATAGAAATATATAAATGTTCCTACTTCATTTGGACCATCTCACTCACATGGGGATAATATTGTTGAGTTTGAACTCTTGGCATCTGTGGGTGGCCAGCAATTGGTCCAAGCCTGCCCTTAGGCAGCTGCTGCTTCTCGTAAGACATTTTTGGTGATTCGTGTCCTGGTACCGGCTCTCCTTGTGCTCTACAAAGTCTGTCACGAAGCTGCACAATATTTGGCTATGAGAAGCAATGGAAAAAAGAAAAGCAAACTGTTAGAGTTAACCCAACTACATGACAATATGTTTATTTTATTAAAGTACTCAGATCATTCGAGAGATCCCTTTTTGTTCTTAATGCTATGTATGATACAACAGATCCTGACACTCGAGGATTCAACATCGTGGTTTCTAATACTCAAGACTGGCACCAAAGGTCCATGACATACTGCAACTTGTGATTTAACTGAGGTAGGGATTTGAATTACGCCCACATCATAGTTAGTAGGAAAGATCAATGTCATTTATCAACCACTGTTCTTTTGATGTTTTCTTGTGGTTATGTAATGCTCATCAATCACAAAACTACTTTTAAAAATACAACCAAAGAGAATCAACTGTTAAAGATAGTGATGGAAGAAAATTATGATCTAAGAAAAAGATGAAACTTTTAATAGATTTCTGAAATAAATTTTAAAAGATATCAAATTCAGAT
>NW_012150203.1:13571-14575 GCF_000956105.1 Propithecus coquereli | reverse complement strand
ATATTGTAACCAATTTAATTTTCTCTCCCTTTGATTCCTCATCTTGCCCTTTCTCCTTTCTTCCTTTCATCTTTTATTTTTTAAAATAATTTGTTGAAACTACCAGGAGCAAACAGTGGCAATGTTTTTATTATTGAAAAAAAACTATGCTGGAGAAAATTAACAGAGTTTGGATTAATAGATCATCTGTATAAGACATTTTGTATTCTAAACAGAATTTTAAGGCATTCCTGTCACATGTCATTTAACACAAAGTAGGATGGTTTCTACTTTTTGATTCACTGAACCTCCATGAGATTTATGTTCTTCTGTTGAACTTGACCTTTCGTGGACACTGGGGAATGAAAACCAGGCTTTGGTCCTGCCTTGGAAATAAGGTGTGTGTAACTCAATTTATTGTGTCTTATAAGACCTGTAACATTATTAGGGATCCTGTATAAATCACCACTGAAGTACTTCCCTCTATTGTCTCTCCTCTTAATTATTATTTTATTTTGGCTTCTGTCCCTAAAATATACCATCCTCTTTTTATGCTGTGTGGAAGTTGTTTTCTAATTCAACTAACTTTCTTTGCGTTCCTCCTCTATGCCATTCTCTACGCTATGACACTATGACACATTTCAAATCACTTAATCCTCACAATTGCGCTTTGATACAGTTATCATCCTGTTCACTATGCAGTTGGAGAAACGTGTTTAGAAAATTTAGTTAACTTGCTCAAGGCCATTTAACCAGGTAGTGGTAGAGGTGAAATTCAAACTCCGGTCTTCTCACTGTTACAATCTACTGATTTCTTCTGTTGAGCTGTACTCAAGGTATAAATATAGAGAAGTGTCTTCAAATATAAAGGACTTTTTCTGTTCTTTGGTAGAATAATAAAGAACACCCTAGAAATGGTCCCCATATATGTTTTCTATTTCTCCAATTACTATATTCAAAGCTAAACATTTATTTCTTCATCTTTGCCATTCTTTCCTTCTTTTCCCTTGAAGTGTCTTCTCTCC
>NW_012150203.1:7292-8494 GCF_000956105.1 Propithecus coquereli | reverse complement strand
CGAGTTATATACTGAATAGTATAGGTTTTCTATGGCACAGCAATAGATGTTCATAACAATTCTCCTATTTCATAAAAAATGGTTAAATAAGATTCTTTATTAAAAGGTTGGCATATATCAAATGCACCATAGAAAGAGTTTCTTCAAAATGTATCAATTAAAGGAATATGTTTTAGGTTATGGAGTTGTCATGTTTCAAACATTTTATTTTGTAGAAATTTTTGGTTAGGTAAGAATTATTTTGTTTGTACTCTGCTATAACCCCAGAATTTACAACAGTTCCTGGCAGATGGCACATGCTCAATAAATATCTGATGAATGGCTGAATTATTCTTTATATGAAAATATACCACCATGAGAATTTGATTATAGATTCACAGCAGAAATGACCACAGGGAATTTAGACCCCACTGTCATTTAGTGACTAGACAGGGGTATTGACTTAGGGAATTTACGCACAGAACTAATAAGAGCAAGGTTAAAGTTTCTTCCCTTGTATGAGCAAGTTAAATTTGTGTAATGAAAGGCAGTAGGGCAAAGATATGTGGGGATTTAGCTGAAACAATCAGGTTTGTAGGCTATAGATCAAATTTTAGAGAATCGGAAGGAGCCACAAGGCTCTAAAAGTTAAAGTAATAAGAACAAAGGCTAAAACAGGAAAAGGCCAGAATGTGCCATAAACCTTATTAGGAGAAGCCTTGAATCTCAGTGCCTGGTCCATGCTTAACTGCTCATACCACTTTCCAAAGGAGCTGTCTACTGACAGGTTCTGTAACCTTAATGGACTGGTATTGTTTGGGCCACTTTCCTGTCCATAGCTGGCTAGATCCAGGTAAGCTTCTGACCCAAGGACAACTAGCCCATTCTTCTATACCTGACCTGACAGTAGAATTCGAGCTGTGAATATCTGTGTAAACATAGAGACTAAAACCATAAACAGGAGGAGCAGAATCAGGAAAGTTATGGCTGAAATTATAAGGAAGCAGAAACAGCAAGGAAAAGAGCAGAGTTATGCAGGAAGAGTGGAAACACCATGGGAAAGTGAGAGATCAAACGGCCCCTGAGGAACACAAAGGGACAGGGCTGCCAGAGCTCATGAAGGCTGTCCTAGCATCTGAGTCTTTGGAATTGCACCCACCCGCAAACATACATATACAAAGTAGAAGAAAACTATTAACAACACTTCTTTTTTTTTTTTTTTT
>NW_012150203.1:5373-7242 GCF_000956105.1 Propithecus coquereli | reverse complement strand
ACTAACACCGCTAAATGGTCACGCAGTGTCAGTGTTTTGAGTGCTTTACATAGATTGCTGATTTTAATTCTTCCAACAATCTCATGAAGGGGAAACTATAATTATCCACCTTTCACCAATTAAGAAAGCAAAATATAGAGAAAATATAGTGGTTAAATAACTAGCCTGAGGCTACTCCGGAGGTGGCCCAGCAGCATTAGCACCCAGGCCTCTACCCCTAGAACCCGTGCTCTTCCCCATGACACCACTTCCCCTTCTGCGGCCGTCTCTAGGCTGTGTGCTTCATGGCACACACTCTTTTCTGTAACGATCCAGCACAAAATGAGCTAAAAGCTCCTTTGCCAACACATACAAAATTATAACTTGAAGTTATTTTTCTCTGTTCTCTGCTTTTTACTAGCTTGATAATAGACGAAAGTTTTATTTTAATTAGTGACATTGAAATACATTAAATAGAATCTATGGTAGCAGCTGTGTACTCTCACTTTGACTTGAAACTACATTCATTGATATCCTTTTAGTCTTTGGAAAGAAATCTATTGTCCATTATAGCTGCTACTGCTCTGAACCCTTTTGATAATTGTCCATGCAAGAGTCTGTACTGTCTTCTTTGAGAAAATAACAATGCCATACTGTACTTCACAGGTGCAAAAATGAAGTGATTTGCTCCACCATTTAGTATGCTTAATTTACAGCTTTTTCTGTTTAATTATGTCTATTGTTCATAGATTGGATATTGAGGATCCAACAAAGATGATATTTTGAATCAGCTTTGTAATGTCATTGAGTAGGTCTTACACGGCAGGATACTTAAATCTTTTCTCCAATTGTGACAGTTTGGATATCCTCAGGGGTTCCGAGCTGTCTTCAATTATGCCAGCTGTCTGAATGTGGAATGTAAAACTACTATTACAGTGGGGAATTAAATATTATTTGGCTCAATTTTACCTCTCTAGTCAACAGTGAATAGCATGTGCCTGTATATAGAGTAAAAGTAGACAGTAGTAGCATGCAAAAACGTGCTGTGGATACAGTTTTGCTTTCAAAGCATTTATGATTTGGAGAGAATACCCCTCTGCCACTAAGACGTTGAATAACTTTGAGTACATTTCTTTACCTCTCTGGTTATTATTTTCTTACCTGTGAAATAAAAGTGTTATTCTAAATCTTTTGGAATACATTTCGGACAGAATCGTGTAAGTTTTATGATCTTGGGAATTTTATTGTTGTCGTCTCTCTTCTCCTTCTCTGATGACCTGAGGAAGCCTTGGGTTAATACTTGCCTAAGGCTCCCGTAATGATGGTACAGTTTATCTCAAAATAGACAGCTATGATCTCAAACTTCTCCCTACTCTGTTATCCTTAGAGATGAGCATTTCCTGAGAGCTTGACCAGAAATTGTTAAGAATGAAATTTATAAGAATATCAGATTTTTCTTTTTGGCACTGGTGCACAGCAAGATTCCAGTTGACTGTTCAAGGTGTGGTTCTCATTTGGAAGAGCTTCATATAGCATATGCAAACAGGAGGCTTAGGTGGTATCCTGGATCTGGGGGATGAAGGGTGGTGGTCACTTTTTTGAGCCTTAAAGCCTTCTAGTTCATGTTTGAATAACATACTCAGTTTGCATAATTTAATATACTATTCCCTTTACCAGTATCCACCGGCATGGGAGAAATAGGGATTAGGGTGGTGGGGGGGGCAAAATTTTAGAGGAGTGGGAAGACATTGTTGGACATTTATGGTCTATAAGCCCAAATCTTTTTCCAGTTAGTCATCGAACATGGTTATATAATCCCAATTATTTTCATCATTGATTCATTCAATAAATAATAACCTGTTGTTCACTTAGCATGCATCAGGCATTGTT
>NW_012150203.1:0-355 GCF_000956105.1 Propithecus coquereli | reverse complement strand
GAATAAAACCTAACTTTGACATGGTCCAGTCCAGAGGCTTTTTATGATTTTACTGCAACCTGTGTTTCTGGTCCTGAAATCTCCTTCATGGCCACTTGTACTCTACATTCACCCCTACACTATCAATTCATTGAATCCAAATGCAACCCCCCATTCAAATGTTAATGCTCTTTGTGTTGATCACAGGATCTCAATTATTTGGCAATTACAATCGTACGTGATGCATTTATTTGACTGTAAGTACCTCAAGAACAGGTACCTGACTATGTTTACAATCAACTACTTCCAAGAAGTTGGACACACAATGCTGTTCAAATATTTATTGTATAATACCTCCATCCTTAACTGCCTTATA
>NW_012150202.1:16722-17054 GCF_000956105.1 Propithecus coquereli | reverse complement strand
TCTCTTATTTTTAATTATTCTAGTAGTCATTCATTCAGTAAACATTCAGTAAGTGTTTCTGGGGCCTCTATTTGTCCTGTGATATAGTAGACATTTTACCATTTACATTATGCATTTAATTCTCTCAGAAATCCTGAGGGGTAGAAAACTCAGTATTAGAAAAGTTATGTCCAGTTCAAAGATGAAGAGCTGATAAGCAATGGGGCTAGAATTTGAATTCAGATTTCACTCTTCTCTAGTCCTGCCCACCCTGGCCCCTGGCCCAGGAGGCTGACCTGTTCAAATTACATCAATGGGCCAACAGCAGATCCCAGAAGGAAATACCAGGGAAG
>NW_012150202.1:12807-13165 GCF_000956105.1 Propithecus coquereli | reverse complement strand
ATAACATGCGCTAAAAAAACTAATACGGTGACTAGCACATGGTGTGAGTTACACAAATAATAATTTTTACTATCACTCTACATTTGACAAATGTGAAAGTAGTATTTTATTTTTAATTTTCATCTCTTGGTATACACCTAAAGAAAAATGCAGAGAAGGCCCAGGTGGTGAAGGAGGTCAAGCAAAAGAGAGGTGATGACTAGGTAAGAAGGTAGGAAGGCACTGGAGGCTGGCAACAGACCATTTTTCTTCCAATTCCTTATTTGTGATGTAGTGATATTTATACCTTGCTGGCTTCTGTTAGTGTGTTTTTATATTTTATGAAATCCATTTATAATAGTACTGTGCTCTATGTGTT
>NW_012150202.1:10801-11562 GCF_000956105.1 Propithecus coquereli | reverse complement strand
GAAGGGGTATTTTAAGAAATATCCTAACAGAATTTGTCCTTCATCATGTTTAGGCTGAGAATCTTACAAAGGCTATTGTTACATTATTTAATGTTCTTCTGATGAAGATCCTCAGAAGAAATTTCTTTCTGGTCTTCGATGTTAGGAATAATTGTTCTTCAACTGGAAAGCTCATCTGCATTAGCAACCAGAAAGGTTGGAAGCAAATTTGGGATCCACCCATGGCAAGCATATAGGACTCTATAGCAGGAGTCAGCAAACTTTTTAGTAAAGGGCCATAGACTAAATACTGTATTTTCATCTTTGTGAGCCATACTAACTCTATCACAACGACTCAGTTCTGCCATTGTAATGTGAAAGCATCGATAGACTGCACAAATGAATGGATGTGACTGTGGTTCCAGTAAAACTTTTTATTTACAAAAATAAGCAGGAAGCTTGATTTAGTCCACAGCCTGTAGTTTGTTGACCCTGCTCTATGGCATGCTTTTGTAACAAAGTCTCAATCATGGTTCTGTTCATTCCTTACTCTCATATTTATGTTATATGGTTAGGTTTTATGTAACTGTGCTGCCTTTCTGGTACTTCCTGAAGTCAAGTGAGTAATAAGTACTTCAATAAAAAATTTTAAATTAACTGCTCCTAGGCTTATTTTGTGGTTATATTCAAATAAGAAAGGACACTTGCCAAAGTTAATAGGGCAACAAAATATTTCAGATGGGATATATTATATTAAGAAATCTAAAAATTAGAAAGTAGTA
>NW_012150202.1:0-321 GCF_000956105.1 Propithecus coquereli | reverse complement strand
CAAACACTAGAATTTAAATTCTATGTTTTAAAAATTGAAGTTAATAGTGGATCAGCCCACACTCTCCCACCTACCTACTGCCTTTCTGTGACCTATTTTTGTATAACTCTCTAAGTTCACCATGAAACAAGGCAATTATGTGATATGTAACTATTTATTCAAAAAGAATAATAACTGCGGTAACTTGAGCTGTTGAGCAAGTCATAGGTGAAAAGGACTTTATTTATTTTTATTTCTTTATATTTGATTAATAATTTCAGGAACTATTTTTAAGTAAGTATTTGTATTTTATGGATGCTGGGAATGGGTGTATTGTTTGCT
>NW_012150201.1:7835-8347 GCF_000956105.1 Propithecus coquereli | reverse complement strand
ACTATAAAGAAAATGATAAACAAGCCACAGATTAAGTGTATATAAGCACACCTATAACCACAAAGGATTGGTAGCACAGAAAGAATATATATGCATATTAAATTTCTACAAATCAATAATAAAAACACAAACAACTTAAGAAAATGGACAAAAGATATGAGCAGAGCTTTCACAGAAGAGAAAATGTATATGGTGGATAAACATAAGGAACAATAATTAACCTCGTTAGTAATCATACTAATTTGCACGTAGAACCCTAATGAACTGTGCTATTTTATACACTCCTGGTCTGTGTTGTGCAGGAGTTAAGAGTACAGACTCGAGAGCCAGCCTGGGTCGGTTCCCTTTTGGCTCCTCCAAGTCCTTGAGGAGGTAGCAGCATCTCCACGCGTGCCTCAGTTTGCTCTTTTTAAAATCGGACATTAACCCAGTAAAATCCGATTGGAAGTTGGCATCTATTATCCACCCAATACCTATTTTCATTCCATCAACTCTAAATAATGCCACCTAGT
>NW_012150201.1:6524-7785 GCF_000956105.1 Propithecus coquereli | reverse complement strand
AGAATGTTTATGACACTGGAGAGAATTAAACGAGTAAAGTGTAGAACAAAGATGATAAATACTCTAAGAACACATTTTAAAATATATAAAAAATAACAATACAACAATAATACAAATAAAAAACAAAACAGTGTAACAAGTATGTACCTAACATTTACATTGCGTTAGATATTATGAGTAAGCTAGAAATGATGTGGGTAGATTAAATACAAATATTACACCATTTTATATCTGGAACTTGAGCATTCTCGGATTTCAGCATCTGTGGGGGTTCCTGGAACAAATTCCCCATGGGTACAGAGGGACAATTGTATATACTATGTTTTTTCCTATACATACATACCCAGGATAAAGATAATTTATAAATTAGGCACGGTAAGAGATGAGCAACAATAACTAATAATGAAACAGCATAATTACAGCAATACGCCAGCATCGCTGTTCTTGCTCCTTGGGGCCACGATGAAGTGAAGCAGGGAGACTCGAACACAAGCACTGCGATGCCAGGACAGTGGATCTGATCACCAAGATGGCTGCTAAGTGACCAATCAGCAGCGACCGTGGACAGGGGACACGCTGGACACGGGGACGATTCACGTTCCGGTGGGACAGATCAGGACATTGGGAGATTTCATCTCACTACTCAGAATGGCACGCAGTTTAAAACTTATGAATTATTTCTGGAATTTTCCATTTAATATTTTTGGACCATGGTTGACAGCAAGTAACTGAAACCACAGAAAGCAAAACCGTGGATCAGGGGGACTAGAGTATTACCAAGACTTATTAGATGACTAGAATTTACCTGCTATTCTTTCACTTAGAAATACTTTGTTTAATTGGATGTACTCAAAAAACCATTGGGAAAACAAAAACATTCCTCAGTTCAAGAGACCTTTGGCAATTCATTTAAATAGACTGATTTTATATTATCACACGCTTTACATTTATTTTCACAAAACCCTATAGAGCTGCAAATTTTGTTCATCAGATTAACGATCTGATCTCTCCCATGACACTTTTTTGTTTGTTTGTTTTGAGACAGAGTGTCGTTTTGTTGCCCAGGCTAGAGTGAGTGCCGTGGTGTCAGCCTAGCTCACAACGACCTCGAACTCCTGGGCTCAAGCAATCCTTCTGCCTCAGCCTCCCAAGTAGCTGGGACTACAAGCATGCGCCACCATGCCCAGCTAATTTTTTCTATATATATATATTTTTAGTTGTCCAGATCATTTCTTTCTATTTTTTAGTAGAGACGGGCTCT
>NW_012150201.1:5870-6474 GCF_000956105.1 Propithecus coquereli | reverse complement strand
AGCGGTTCTCAAGGTTGAGGTGGGGTGGTGGTATTTTGACCTCCAGGGGACATTTGGCAAATTTTAAATTTCTGTTTTGTTGTCACAACGAGGGTAGGTGGGGATGTGCTGTTGGCATCTAGTGGGTTGAGGCCAGGAACACTCTTAAACATTCAGAGTTATTCAGCCCAAAATATCAATCGTGCCAAGGTTGAGAAACCCTACTGTGGCCGACAAGGGGAAAGATCACATATTAAGTCAAGTGCACATATGTCCCAATATGCTTGAGACAGTCCCACTGCGCACCTGTTGTCCCAGCACTCATACCTATCTGTGGCTGCTGCCCACTTCTCTGCCCACCAGCCCTGTCTGCACTTTCTCCGCTGGTAAACTCTCTATTTCACTAACTGCCTTGCCCACCTCAGGGCCTTTGCACTTGCTGTTCCCTCTGCCTAGAATGCTCCTCTCCCTCATCTTTGCATTCACCATTCAGCTGTTAGCTGCAAGTCACCCCCTCACCTCTTCAAAGAAGCACCCTATTTCAAAAAGTCCCCTCCCCCCGGTCAACCTCCACCCTAGTGGGCGTCAAATTTTTATTTTGCTTAGATACAGTTTAAAATAATTT
>NW_012150201.1:0-315 GCF_000956105.1 Propithecus coquereli | reverse complement strand
TAAAAATTCCTTTCTTCCTTGGCAATCCTCATTGTCTCAATAACTGGATCTTTGTCTTAATAATCGGATCTTTGTGCGATGAGCAGCTAGACCTAGACGGAAACCCCCTTGCGTTTTTGACAACACAGCACGGTCATAGCAATGGCAGTAGTGTCCCTAGGTACCTGTGGGGAATTGGTTCCAGGACCCCCTCAGAGACCAAAATTAGAGGATGTTCACGTTCCTGATATAAAAATGGTGTAGTATTTGTATCTAACCTACGAATGTCCTCCCATGTACTTTAAATCATCTCTAGGTTACTTAAAAATACCTATA
>NW_012150200.1:33432-33829 GCF_000956105.1 Propithecus coquereli | reverse complement strand
GTTATTTGTATATATTAATTGATAATAGTACTAACTTACTAAGCAGTTATATAAGGTGATTAAAATATAATATGTCTGAAAGATTTGCCCAGTGGATCTAATGTAATTTCAGTAATGGCCAGCATCTGAATTTTCTCTGAATCTGTCATTCTGATGCAGTGTAACTAGTGTGATAGTATATCTCTGTTCTACCAGCACTGTCCTGGTTCTATTCCATACTTGTTGTAATAAATATCTAGTTATTCACACTTATACTCTCAGAAATTTCCTAGGTGGATGATAAACTATATTGTCATCCTAAATATAATTACTACTTTGCCTCCCTATCAACGTAGCCGGGGTTTTCCTTAAATGAACAAAACAATTTAGAGATCTAGCCATTTCACACAGCATAAGG
>NW_012150200.1:21982-22362 GCF_000956105.1 Propithecus coquereli | reverse complement strand
TAGTAGCATAAAGTATCTCTGGGGATGTGGTGGAGAAAAAAAGGTTGAAGAGCAGCAAGTGAGTTTAGGGGAAACCCTTTGACATAAAAGTACACTACAAGTATCATCTACAACCTGAAGAAATGACAAATAGTTGCACAAATGGAAGGTGGAAAGAACTATGGCTGGGGAAATACCCTTTTTTCAAATGCAAATATTTTATTATTTTAAAATATTGAATGTACATTTTTCATTATTTGTAAAATCTTCCATTTCTATGAAGATTGTTTTCCCATGTCTAACAGAATAAGCTTATACTGAAAAATGAGCATGAGTCTGAAGCAAGCTAATGGCTCCAATTAGGATAAAATTTCTATTTAAACTGGTTCTACAGGTTTGAG
>NW_012150200.1:10175-10637 GCF_000956105.1 Propithecus coquereli | reverse complement strand
TGCCATTTTTACATTGAGAATTGGTTCATATTTTACTTTATTTTTAAAAATTTAAATGGCATCATTGACAGCCTTAACAAATGTCATATTTCTAAAGAAAGGGCCAAAATTTTAGCAACATATTGTTAGGTTTATCACACATCTTCATTATTTTGTGGTCTTTAAATATTTAATGTGTAATATGAAATTCAAGCTTTCTTTCTGCATTCCCCAAAATGGATAATTTTTATAAGTATGTTTTTTATTTGAACTTATTGAATTATTTTGAAGATTCAGAAGCTCCTACTATTGGTTATTTTAATATGCAATAAAATTTAGTCAAGATTATGAGTTATCTTTGAGTATCGAAAAGAATGCCAAATATTACATAGCACTTTTTCCTCTAATAACACCATCCTGGTTTGGCTGACCAAGTGAATAGAGATGAGAGTCAAATTAATTTAGAAGTTACACTGTATCACC
>NW_012150200.1:0-395 GCF_000956105.1 Propithecus coquereli | reverse complement strand
AGACCCTCATTCCAAGTTCAATTTTTGGTCTCATTACTGTTTAATTGCTTACGTGATCTGAAATTCAACTGTGAATAAGAGCAAACAAAAGGCCTTGTAGATATATTTTTATTTCTGCTCAAAAAGTTTGCTCAAGAAATGTTGACAAAAATATTTCTCCTGTAGGGTTCAGGTCCATGCTTTATAAATATGATACACATTATCCAAATTTGATAAGGAGTACTTATAAGGCAAAGAAAAATATAGTAGGAAAGTTATTGGAAATCACTTTTCATCTAGAAAAACTTCTACTAATAAATCGCATGGGTAAAATAATGAAGAAAGAAAGGAATCACAGCATATGAAGTTCATGGTAACTTCTTTAATGTGACTAGCATTTATCCCCTCCTTTGAAA
>NW_012150199.1:3978-4371 GCF_000956105.1 Propithecus coquereli | reverse complement strand
CAGGCTGGTTTCGAACTCCTGAGCTCAAACAATCCGCCCGCCTCGGCCTCCCAGAGAGCTAGGATTACAGGCGTGAGCCACCACGCCCGGCCCTTGAGCCTGACATTTTTACACAGCACACAGAGGCCAGTTAAGTAGCCCAGTGGCCAAATTTATAGCAGAGCTTCAGAATGTGGGACGGAGGAGCCTAAACATGTCACCCTGGATCCTTTAAGGAATGATTTCTGTGATGCCATAATAGAATTTGAAGTCCCTTTTGCTCATTTTCTTCTGGGGGAGTCTGTGAGCTGAGATAGGGGCACCGTCTCCCAGGCCGGGAGGGGCGCCGCCAGCAAGGCACTTTGCTGCAGCCGTGAGCGCTCTGTGGCAGGGGCTGCCTCTCTTCCTCCTTTC
>NW_012150199.1:2505-3928 GCF_000956105.1 Propithecus coquereli | reverse complement strand
AAGGAGTAAAGAAAATAGAGCAACAGGGAGAAGAGGAGAAGAAAGATAACACAAGAGCCTCTAAAATCCTCTCTGGAGGCCCAGGTTCCATTTTTATGGTATTCAGCATAATTGGACATGTAATTGGAGGCTCAGTTTTCAATCACACAACATCAGGACTCTGGTCACCCATCACAAGGTGGTTTCTTCTCCGCCCCCTTGTGTTCATTCCTTCCACCGCTGATGCTGGCTCAGCGCCTACCAGGAACCAGGTCCCGAGGATTCAGAGCTGATGCCGTTTCCCCTTTGTCCAGCGCGGACAGACACGCCTCCACCTTGGTCCATGGAAATGGCAGCCCCTGGGAGTTGTGCCGTAGGGCGCGACTAGAGGACCCTGCAATCTGCTGTGCTGGCCGTGCCGGGGCCGTCCCTTCTCCCCAGGATTGGCCAGGGCCCAGCCTACTGGCGTTGGAGCGTGGCAGGAAAAGAGACTGACCAGAACCCTGTGGATAAACTGCAAAGTGCCCCTCCACATCCGTCCTTCCGCGCTCCCTCGCGTCTCTCTAGGGAAAGGGGTGCTCAGAGCCTGACATTTTTTTTTTTTTGAGACAGAGTCTCACTGTGTTGCCCGGGCTAGAGTGCCGTGGCGTCATCCTAGCTCACAGCAACCTCAAACTCCTGGGCTCAAGCGATCCTCCTGCCTCAGCCTCCCGAGTAGCTGGGACTACAGGCATGTGCCACCATGCCCGGCTAATTTTTTCTATATATTTTTAGTTGTCCAATTAATTTCTTTCTATTTTTAGTAGAGACGGGGTCTCGCTCTTGCTCAGGCTGGTTTCGAACTCCTGAGCTCAAACAATCCGCCCGCCTCGGCCTCCCAGAGAGCTAGGATTACAGGCGTGAGCCACCACGCCCGGCCCTTGAGCCTGACATTTTTACACAGCACACAGAGGCCAGTTAAGTAGCCCAGTGGCCAAATTTATAGCAGAGCTTCAGAATGTGGGACGGAGGAGCCTAAACATGTCACCCTGGATCCTTTAAGGAATGATTTCTGTGATGCCATAATAGAATTTGAAGTCCCTTTTGCTCATTTTCTTCTGGGGGAGTCTGTGAGCTGAGATAGGGGCACCGTCTCCCAGGCCGGGAGGGGCGCCGCCAGCAAGGCACTTTGCTGCAGCCGTGAGCGCTCTGTGGCAGGGGCTGCCTCTCTTCCTCCTTTCTCAACCCGCCGGAGCCGAGCCGAGGGCTCCGCTCTCCCTGGGAAGGCCCACGGAGACACCTGTTTGCTGAGAGCCTTTGGAATCTCACGGCTTTTCATCCGCAAGGCAGAGTCTCCCAGCTCTGAAGCAGGGCGCCCCACTGAGTTATGTGGCCACGTCCTGCCCCCTTCTCTGGGCATTTTCCCAGAATGGTGACAGTCGCTCCTTGCCACCTCTGGCCCCTC
>NW_012150199.1:0-360 GCF_000956105.1 Propithecus coquereli | reverse complement strand
AGCTCCAGATCTTCCCTATATATCCACCTAAGTGACGTGCATTGGTGTGGCTCCCAAATAACCCCACGAAAGGGACCCTGAGGCCTCCGGATGCACAGGGAGCCTGCAGAGCTTGGAAGCAGCCGGGGTCCTCAGGGCCTTCCCAGAGGGATGCAAAAGCTCCTCCTCAGAGCAGACTGGAGCAAGGGACAGAGGTGACAGAAGGTGACGTCCCACAGGACATTGATTGAGGGGGCAGGAGATCACTGGCTTCATCCATTCGTGCGAGAAGTTGCAGGGCCCCACTGGATGCAGGATAGATGCTGACCCAGAAGGTCGCTTCCAGCCAGGAGTTCAGCCCAGAGGAGACTCCCCGAGTGA
>NW_012150198.1:7496-7836 GCF_000956105.1 Propithecus coquereli | reverse complement strand
TGGATGGTGGCTTCTATAAATTCTATTCTATCCAAATAGAATCCAAGTGATGATTGTATCATTATACATGATGAAACGTACCATAAAACAAAAAAAGGATTTTTCTTGTCAATGTGGCTCCGATTGTTCTGGTTTGTTAAATGTGCCTAAGTCAGAAGTAGTAGTTGAAAATGGTTGACTGTGCCCTCCCCAACAGCATACACCCTCCATTTCTCTGCCTGAGTGCTGTGCAAAATAAGCCAATGAGAGATCCACTCTCTTCTTAACTAAAAGCATAATACTTTTGAGAGGGAGAGAGATGGAACAGTGAGAAGCTGATTTTGTCCTCATGGACAGGACA
>NW_012150198.1:6989-7446 GCF_000956105.1 Propithecus coquereli | reverse complement strand
GTTTGGGGAGGGGAGGTCGTGCCTGTGACGAGTAGAGCACCATTACAAACACATCTCTCTGCACCTGAGAATGTGGCCCAAATAGCAATTCACAGCATTAATGATGGCTGTAGCAGAGCCACCCGAAATCATAATAAGGCTAAGATTAGTTTGGGGGGTCTGCAGGCAGAAAGCATGGGTTTTTGCACTCTAAGATGCATTGTTTATTTCAATGTACTTCTCATTTTGTCTATTAATTTCATGCCAGCTCCCTGATGGAGAACCTACGTCTGGTTCATTTAATAATACGCCAACATAAAATTGGTGCTCATAAACTCATAGTAATATGCAAATCAGCGTATAACAGCATTTTTATTATTCGTGATTATTTGTATTTGAGATTGGGGTTGAAAAATAAGGTAGATTTCAGCCTATACATGGGAATTTTCCTCTGTGGATGGTGACTTCTATTATTACA
>NW_012150198.1:4512-4945 GCF_000956105.1 Propithecus coquereli | reverse complement strand
AAAAATAAGGTAGATTTCAGCCTATACATGGGAATTTTCCTCTGTGGATGGTGACTTCTATTATTACATTATAATTATTATATTTTCCTTTGTGGATGGTGGCTTCTATAAATTCTATTCTATCCAAATAGAATCCAAGTGATGATTGTATCATTATACATGATGAAATGTACCATAAAACAAAAAAAGGATTTTTCTTGTCAATGTGGCTCCGATTGTTCTGGTTTGTTAAATGTGCCTAAGTCAGAAGCAGTAGTTGAAAATGGTTGACTGTGCCCTCCCCAACAGCACACACCCTCCATTTCTCTGCCTGAGTGCTGTGGCAAAATAAGCCAATTAGAGATCCACTCTCTTCTTAACTAAAAGCATAATACTTTTGAGAGGGAGAGAGATGGAACAGTGAGAAGCTGATTTTGTCCTCATGGACAGGACA
>NW_012150198.1:0-640 GCF_000956105.1 Propithecus coquereli | reverse complement strand
ACAACAACAACAACAACACAGATTTGCCAAAACCCATCAATGTTTCATGTGCCTGTAAGAATTCTATTTGTATTATTCCTATTTTTCATAATGCATTGAAGTTTTCTTTGTGGCCTGATATTGAATATTCCATATGTAGAAGATGTAGTTTTATTGCTAGGTTAATAAATTGTTGGGTTATATATATAAAAGAGTTCTTTATATCTTATTGATTGTGCTGTTTCTTCTCTACACTAACTGTCTTGAACTGAGAGAGATGATTAAAGTGCCCTATTATTATTACCATGTCGTTTTGTTTAAGTTTGTCCTTGTGCCTCCTGTAGTTTCTGCTTTATCAGAGTTGTTCTACAGTACTGAATGTATAGATATTAAAAACTGCCATATCTTTATTGTGAAATTGCAGCCTTTGGCATTTTTAAGTATCCTTGTTTTTCTTATTTAATGCTTTTTGACCTGATCTGGGATAAAGAGCATGATCCCTGCTTTTCAAATTTTGTTTTAATCTGCATTTTCGTTATATATATTAATTCAACTATCTGCTTTAAAATTTTTTTCTCTTTTTTTTTATTTCAGCATATTATGGGGGTACAGATGTTTAGGTTACGTATGTTGCCATTGCCTCCCATTCCCGCCCAAGTCC
>NW_012150197.1:2018121-2029793 GCF_000956105.1 Propithecus coquereli | reverse complement strand
GTAGTGGTGAGACGGCGCCAACCGGGCGCAGGGGTGCCCTGCGCACTCTGCATAACTCACTCCTCGAATCCCAAGCATAATTCCATAGAATTCCTATTTTTCCAAAGAGGAAATCGAGCATTAAAGGGGTCAGGAGACTTGGCCAAGGTCACACAGGTGGGAAAGTTACCGAGCAGGGACTTGGGCTCCAGCGCCTCAGGGCGTCCCCTGCTCTTGCCGGCGGAGCTGAGGACTGAACGCTCCTGCCCGGTTGCTGCGCTTGAGCCCCGAGAGAGCAAGCGGCCACACCCGCCCCATCTCCCCGTCTCCTCTGCCACCAGAGCCTGGCCCTGCCGCCCTCCACTTGGAACAGAGACGCCCGCGAGGCATCTGTTCTGTCCTTATTAAACAAACAAGATTTAATAACTATAATTAATTCACTTTGCCACTCATATAAATCAGACATGTTAGACAGAAGTCAGTGAGTGTTAGCAGTGAAATTACTAGGAATCTTAATAACGAAAGATTCGCGATGCAGGGTTTGTTCGTGCCTCATTTTTGGCCTCCTGTCTCCCCCCCATTCTGTGGGTATCCGTGTGAAGACACGGACACGGGTAACTGCCCCATGCGTGACGTCCGGCAGGCGCTCTGCCCACTGAAACGGCCCCGATTGCTGCGAGTGAGAAGCTGGACGGGGAGGCCGGGAACCCCGGCTAGGAGTCGGGAGGAGACAGGAACCCCAGCTCAGGGCATAGGCAGGGCCAGTGGCCACTCCTGGGCTGGCCAAATGTCGCTGCGTTTGCGACCTTCTCCCCTGAAGGTCCCCTCGAAAATGCGGCCACCCGCGTTAGCCAGGCTGGGAGCCGGGTCCAGGAGCCTGGCTTTACGGTGGCAGCTGAAGCCACATCACGTCAGGAGACCCAAGCGCAGGTTTGTACCTAAGACCCTTACATTCTCACACACACACACACACACACAAGCATACATACATGCACACATGTGCACACACCCATACACACGCACACATACACACGTGCATACATATACATACATACACTTGTGCACACACATACACACACACGTATATGCACACATGTGCACACGCACTCCCCAAATGCATTTGCCAGAGGTAGACCCTGGCCGTGCGGACAGACCAGTGCTGGTCTCTGACTCTCCCGGCGAGGTCCCGGAGCTGCCCAGGGCCAGGTCCCTGTGTCACACACGTCGCCCTCGTTCCTTTATTCCGGGCTCTGCCTGCTGCGAAATCTCCAGACACCCGTGAAATCCACAACCTTTCGTTGCAACATTGGGTATTGGCTTCTACAATTAAGATTAATTTTTCCAGTGCTTGTCTGGAAGACGAAAGCAGCGTGAATCGAATGAAGGTTCTCAAAATTAACAATAGTCATCATTTCTGAACGAAAGGATATGATGAGAAAATAAACTCGATAATTGAAATTATTTCTACCAGCCCGTTAGTCTGAGGCTGAGCAAATAAAAGTCTCTGGTTGCTGAGAGGCACCAGCTGCCACGCAGAGACGTCGCTGGCATTGGTGACTGATCCCCGACGCAGTGGGGGGGTGGGGGGATTGTGTCCAGAAGGGTGGCCCCCGCCCATGTGCGCGACAGACCCTGGACAGCCCTGCTCTGTCGGCCTCGCCCCTGTAACTGGGACCAGCGGCTGTCTCTGCCCCTCCCTGGCCTGGCCGGGGGGACCAGTGCTCACTGCAGGGGGCAGGGGCAGCCGTGTGCTCTGTAATCAGCTAAGCGATGCTCAAAACCAACCGACCAGCCTGGCTTCTCAGGTGTGGGGTCGAGCGGGAGCCTGTTCCCACATAGACAAGGCAGTTTCTCTCCAGGGGTTTGCTTTTGCATCTGCGCTGCGTCCCCTTCCCCGGTTCTGCCGTCGGCCTCCTGGAAGGTCCCAGCTGGATCCGCTCAGTGAGTGATAAATGTCACCGTATCGCTTGCGGTCCAAGGGCTCAGGGGCCTGGACCATCCGCCAGCCACGCCTGGAGGTTATGATGAAAGCGCGTGCGCTCCCTGTAGCTTCATGTTTATTCATTTTCCATGAGGTGTGCGCGTGGCCAAGGGCCGCGGTGCTGTCTTGTGATACACTGAGGTCACGTAGCACCAGAGGTATCTCCGACCGTGAGTGTCTGCAGGCTGGTGCTGTCGTGGTGAAGTTTACGCGGCCCTGCCACGTGGCCCTCGCCGCGCCCTCTGGGCCGTGGGAACCCGCCTGTTGGGCTGAGGAGCCCAGAGCTGCAGCGGGGGCAGTGAAGGGTGCCCTGCGGCCGTGCAGGGGTGTCACATGTGGGAAGGCAAGTCCCTGCAGCTCTGGGCAGGGCCGGGGTGGGAGAACAGCCGGGGAGTCCCAGAGCCGGGCCTGGCCAGCCCACACCGTCTAGCCAGCCCGGCTGGAGCAGGCACTGGCCCTGGTGCCACTTGTGTTTCCTGAAACTGCACAGACGGAAGCTGCGAGCCCCACCTTAACCCTGTCTGCCAGGCAAGGCTGCTCCGATTTCCCTGCCCGAGAGCGGGCGGCGCTTGCCACACCTGGTCCACCAGCCGGGCCTCCCCAGGGTGGCCCCGTCCCCCGAGCCCTGAGAAAACAGCCTCTGCCCCAGGCGCAGGGCCCAGGCACTTCCACGAGACAGCCCAGGACTCAGATGGACGTTCTAAGGGCAGGGGCTTCGCGGCTTGGCTGCAGTTGGCAGGTGTGCACCGAGTTGGGCGTCCACGTGGGGCTCACAGAGGCTGCGCCTCAGAACTGTCAGCTCCCGACACTCCAGCTCGGGCAAGACCAGGGTTACAAGGAGGGGTCCCATCCCCCCTGCAAAGCCTGCCTCTTGCCCTTGGAAGCCCCTCACCCCGGACCACCAGCCTCCACACGCAGCTCCTGGCTGACCGAGCCTCACACCGGGGGCCCTGCTGCGGGGAGTTTGGAACCCGGCGGCCACAGGAGGCGGGAAGCTGCTCCCAGCTCACTGTGGGGGAAGGGTTAAAGGGGGTGAGTCTGCAGACAGTACGATCTGGGCCCGGCTTCTCCGTCCCCCTGGAGTGTGGCTGCACATGCGGGGGCACCCCCAGCCCGGTCAGCCCGGATGGCCTGGGTCTGTTTGCGACGTGCTGCTGCGTGACGCAGCCATCGCGGCTGCACCCGGCGCTCGGTGGGCACGCGCCATTGGAGCACACTGCAGACAGGGTGACGGGGGCACAGAGGGGCAGGTCCCACCCGCGGGAGTCTGCAGCCACTGAGGGAAGAGGCGGGATTGGGGCCTCCAGTCCCCCAGGGCGCATGTGAGTGGCCGCTGGCGTCCCCTGGCCACTGAGCCCTTGATGTGTCCAGCGTCCAACCCGTGCTGGACTCCATGTGCAGCATTTTGCTCATGGCATCCTCAGGACCCCATGAAACAGGGACCAGGACAAGGCCTCTGACCCTGGGGAGTCAAAGCTCAAAGGTCATGGAGCTGAAAAGTGACCTGGGACTCAAATTTGGGTCTTTCCGATTCTAAACCTGTGTTTACAGAGAGGGACGTGGCCCTAGCCTGATGATGGCATGTCACACACAGTGGCTCCCCCCGACCAGCTGAGGGTGCATGTGCGCACACGTGCATACACACACAGGCACACGTGCACGCACAGGCACACCCATGCACGTGCACACACAGGCCCACACACACCTGCCCAGTGTGGTGGTGGGCGGACACTGGGCGTGGCGGGGCTTTCCTGTGCCCCAAGTCCCTGCTCTCAGCCCACTGATGTCACTGCGGGTCCCCAGCACGGTCCCTGGACACGCAGGCACTTGAAGAGCAAGGCAAGGGCAGAGGGACGAGCAACGGGGTCGGGAGAGGAGGTGCGCGTCTCAGAAGCAAGACTGTGGTGAGGGAGCCGCCAAGTCTGGGGCTGCCACACGCCCCACATGGCTGTCAGCGGGGCCAGGGGATGCCCGTCCAGTGACATTAGGACAAGGCTCGAGAGAGGCTGGGAGCACCTTGTCACCTACGGCATCTGGACCAGGGAGATGCTGAGTGATTTTTTTATTGAAAGGAATTGCCTGTAGTCTGAGGCAGGAGGATCACTCGAGCCCAGGAGTCTGAGGTCACAGTGAGCTATGATGGCGCCACTGCACTCCAGCCTGGACGACAGAGACCCTGTCTCTAAAATAATAAAATGAAAAGCCTGAGTGTTCCTAATTTGATAGGTCCCTGCTATCTTTTAAATTCTCCAACCCTAAGAGAAGAAAAGTCCTATTTTCTCTCCCCCTCCCCCCTTTTTTTTTTCGAGACAGGCTCTTGCTCTATCACCAGGCCAGAGTGCGGTGGCATCACCACAGCTCACTGCAGCCTCAGACTCCCGAGCTCAAGCGATCCTCCTGCCTCAGCCTCCCGAGCAGCTGGGACTGCAGGTGCCACCACGCCCGGCTAATGGTGACCTTCCCTTCCTGCTGCTGGTGCGGCCGCAGGTTCCTCCAGGGAGAGAGTGAAGGATGCTTTAGACAATCGCAGCTGGACTCCCACCCCCACACCTGGTGCCTCCCAGCAGCCCCCACCCGTCCTCAGCCGAGCACCACCCACCCGCCACTCTCGCCAGTCCGTCCTCGGGACAGAGCTGGGAAGCCGGTGGGATGAGAGTCCCAGGGCGACCCCTGTCCAGTGCCGGGCCCCAAACCAGCAGCATGTCGGATCTTTCCTTCACCGTGGGACGGTGATGGGTCCCAGGCCCGCCAGGCCCCACCCCCTGGACCCAGGTTCTCAAGCAGTAAGTGCACGCGTGAGCCTGGACAGGTCCCATGGTCGGAATGTCCTGTGACGGGCACCCAGAGCATGACGAGACACGTGACCACAGACACAGAGAACTAAAGGGATCAGTCCCCGGAGGACTGCAGCGCCGGTGTGACACACAGCAGGCCCCGCGAGGGCAGAGGCCCAGCGCAGGGCAAGGTGCAGCGTGTCCAAGCCCAGACAGGCCTGGGGGCTGGCTTGAGGGCAGGGCGAACAGAATCACAGACGAGCTTGGAGGAGGGGTCAGGCCCAGACCACAGAGGGCCTTGGAGGCCACGTTGGGAACTTTGGATTTATTCCAACATCACTGGGGAGCCATGGAGGGTTTTAGCGGGAGGGCGGAGTGTGGATTTAGTAATAGTTAGAACTCAAGTGGCTGATGTTGTAGCTCCTGTTTTCAAGCCCAGAGGAAGTGACGAGTGGTAGGAAAGCTGCCTCAGATCCCACCAGAAAGCTCCCCCAGGCACCACGTCCCTGGAGAGCAGCGCTTTCCTGAAATTCGCATCTACCGCTGACCAAAGTGATCACGTCCCTTTAAATGCTCTTCCTTTTGCACAGCAAAGGAGTGTCCTCCCCGTCCCCTCCCCGCAGCCACAAAAGGCTTTAATGAAAATAACGTCTGGCAGCACTGGGATGGGATGTGACATTTCAGTGCTCGGACAACATGTAAATCTGCAGGACGTGGCTCTGGGATCAAAATGGGCAGGTTCTGCTTCCTTGCGGTCAGTGGTGGACCCGGCCAGGAGGGCGGGGAGCGGCCTGAGCCACGTGATTCGGCCCCGCTGAGGCACCAACACCCTGTCTGGCAGGAGCTGATCTAATGAGAGGGAGGAGTCCATGGCCCCAAAAGGTGGCCCTGGCAGGAGACAGGCACCGGTGGGGCTTTTTCTACTGCAGATGGTAAAATACAGCTCAGGTAGCCTAGCAGTGTGGCTGTCACGCCGACACACAGGGAAAGGCGGACTTCAGGAATGGCTGGACCCAGGTGCTCCATGATGACACCACCAGGGGGCTCTGGCTGCTTCCCCCGACGTTGACTCTGCTCAGGCAGGTCCCTGCCCTACGCTGGTCCCAGCAGCTCTGACGTCTGCCCCACAGCTCAGCCTCCTCGACATAAAGAGAAAAGCCGTTTCCTTCCCCTGCAGTTCCAGGAAAATACTGGGAATGGATGTCATTGACCCAGCCTTAGCCACACGTACATCCCTGCTCCGGTCTTGGGGGTCTTGGCAGTGGGTCCAGCCCAGGGTCACGTGTCCCTAACAGGGTTAACAGTGGTGTCAGTCCACCCAACCCAGTGGACCGAGAGAAGGGGAGGTGGTTCCCTGCGCAACAGTGGAGGCGCATTCCGGAAGAGGGGCAGCCGTGCAAGCCATCAGGGGTCCAGGACAGGCGAGAAGCGCCTGTTTCTGCTCTCAGAGGCTGATGAGTGGTTCAGGAGGAACAACAGTGGCCTGTCAGGGTCCCCGACTCCTGTGGCCATCCTGGCGGGGGGGTCCAGGGTGTCAGCGAGGACGGAGGGAAGGGCTGGGAGCCCAGGGACGCCTGGGCCTGGTTCTGCCTGTCGACCTGCGACAGAAAGTCAGGAGGGGACCGGGGTCTGCGCAGTGAGGGGCTCCCAGGAGGGGCTGCTGCACCTCAGCTCCGGGACCTCCCTGCCAAAGCGGGCCCAGGAGGTGAGACCCAGGAAATGGACTCAGCCTTAGAAAACCTGTGAGCATCCAGACTTAAGGCGCAGCCCCTGCCCTTAGAGAATTTCGTGCACACATCGAATCCTGGTGCCCGGTTTCTGCCCAGGCGCGTACGACAGAGGGTTGATGGATGGCAGATTGGTGGATGGACGGAAGGACGGGCGGACCAGACGCTCCAGGTCCGAGACGGCAGGTGTGGCGGGCAGCAGCCAGCCCCCAGGACGCCACATCCTGCTCCCAGAGAATGGGAAGAGCTCCCAGAGGATGCTCCCTGGGAAGACATGGCTCACGTGGCAACGGAGCAGACGTGATTAAGGATCTTGAGACGAGAAGATCGTCCCAGATCATCCAGTGGGTCCCAGCGGCCATCACAAGTGTCCTTGTGAGAGAAAGAGGGGGCAGGAGAACGAGGGGCGGAGAGAGACAGACACAGAGACAGAGACACAGAGAGACAGAGACACAAAGAGAGAGAGAAGGAGATTGAAGAGGGAGGAGGGGCCACAAGCCAGGCACGCTGCGAAGACGAGGACAGGGACCCTCCCAGGGCCTCTGGCGAGAGCGCAGCCCTGCCTGCACCGCGGCTCTGGCCCCTAGAGCGGGAGCGCCGGCTGTGGGCATCTGTCAGGCAGCCCGGGCGGTGGAGCACGGTGCCCCTGAGTCACGCCGCACCCGGCGCCGCAGTTCCCTCAAAGGGATGTGGACCACAGCTCAGCGCCGGCGTCCTCTTCTGAAGCCTCTTTGCTGCCCCCTTTCACAAACTCCAGGGTGCGGGGTGACGCGTGGCCATGCTCACCACCGTCGTGCGCACGTGAGGCTTAGCGCTGGGCCTTCACTCTGTGCCTAGCGAGGGAGGCCGTCGGGAGGCCTGGCAGCTTCCCCGTAAGCGAAATGTCACATCCGAGGCTCTGCACGCGCGTCTGTGTCATTAAGGCCTCGTTATCTCGGGCACGCGGGGCCAGGGCCCAGGAGGCCCCTCTTCTTTAGTATTTACCCGCCTTCCCCGGCCACCCAGCCTCCTGCAGGCTGGCAGCCTCTGCCCACCAGCCCTGGGTTCATTAGTCCGATCTGGAACATCTCGGAGCCACGGCGCCTTCAAGAGACATCACGACATGAAGTCAGAGTGGGTTACGGAGATGCCCACAGAGCACGGGACGCGCAAATTACCTCGCTGCTACAGGGAAAATAAAAACCACGTCTCTCTTCTAGACACTGTGACAAAATGGGACAGGAGTCGGGAAAACATCCTTCCGGAAATTAAAGTCCTTGCATTTTTCATCACATAACGACTCTCTTCAAAGCGGCACCTGTTAAAAGATCACGTTTTTCAAACTTAACATAGATCTCGGGAGAAACGAATGAAGGTCCCCAAAGGAAGGGCCTGGCCAGGAGCAAACCTGCTTGCACGTGACTTAGCAGGGCCACCCGGCTCTGAGGGTGACGCGGCCTTCTTTTCCAGCCGTCCCTGCAGCCCAGAATATTTCAACGATATTCCCCGAGCTTGTGGGGCCGGCCCAGCACACACGGAAGGGCCGAGGCAAGCAGGGCCCAGGCTCCGGCTGTTCCAGGCCTGGGAGACAGAGAGGCGCCAACACGAGGGTGGAGCCAGAGAGGACACGGAGCAGGAGAGCGGGGGCCCTCGGGGACATCCGGACAGACGTCCTTGCAGAAGTGGCGTCAGGCTGTGGGGAGCGGGTGTCAGCGAGGAGGGCGGGGGCCGCGGGCAGAGGTGCCTTTCACGCAGCGGAGGGGGCAGGAGAAGGCAGCTGCCCGGGGACCACGTCCCCCGCGCTGTCGCATAGAAAGGGTGTAAGGCGCCGCCGTGTTCCTAGATCTCCAGGAGCCGCGTTAAAGAGTAAAAACAAGCAGACGAAGCCAATTTTAATATTACATTGTATTTAACCCAGTATGTCCAAAATGCTGCTTCCGCCTGCGGTCGTGTAACACGCTGTTCACGGGAGCTCTCACCGTCTCCCTGGGTGGCGACGTCTGCAAAGCCTCACGTGTGTCTCACGCTCACTGACCGCAGCCTAGTTAGGACCAGGCATGTTCCACGTGGTCTGTGGCCTAGTGGCATGTGGACAGCACAGCCCTGGACCCCAGACCACGGTCCTGGACAAACCGCAGTCCAAAAACCAAATCCGCTCTCTGCCTGTTTGTAAATAAAGTTTTATTGGCACATGGCCACGCCCACTCACTTACATACCGTCTGCGAAGGCCCAGTTGAGTAGTTTGCAGAGAGACCCACGGCCCACCACCCCTGAAATGATGCCACCTGGCCCTTTACAGAACATAGCTAGGTGGTGATAGAGGGGTCTTGACTCTGGGGGCGCAGGACAGGGCCATGGTGGGGTCGGGGCAGGCAGTGACGTGCTCCGTCCCTTGGGCACGAATCCCTCCAGCCCCTGTGTAGACTGTGGCGAGGGGTTGGGCAGGGCCCGCTCTCGTGGGAGGTTAGGGCAGCATTGTGCCCCCACTCTGGGGAGAAGGGGACAGCCACCGTCAGGGCGGAGGCCGTGTGGGCAGCAGAGCTCTCCTGCGCCCTGCGGAGTCTGGGCCCAAATGCTCCTCATGGTGCCGCGTGGCTGCTGTGCCCTGCCTGGGCTCCAGCTCTCACCTGCTCCCCCTCCCCGGCACACGGGGTCTGGGCACTGCCTGATGGGGACCGTCCAGACTCCCAGGGTGTCACGGAGAGTGTAACTATGCAGTGGGTGGAGCCCCGGCGAGGACCGCGTGTCGGGGAGGCCTGGGACTTAATTCCAGGTTATCCAGAGGGAGGCTGCCGTTTTGGACCCACACGTGTGGACGCCACGCCCTAGAGTTGCTTCTTTCCGTGACTCCACAACATTCGCCGGGTGTCAGGGACGATGGGCTGTAATCTACGCCGCAAAGACGCTCTCTGTGAAACGGGGAGCAGGAAATGAGCAGCACTGCTGAGCAGCGCTGCTGAACAGCGCGCGCACGAGGGAGGCGGGATGGCATCCGCCTCTCCTCCGTCCCGTTCTGATCTGGGTTTTTGGGGCGCCACCTTTACCTGGAAAATAGCTACTGGGAAGGTGGGGGGGGAGGTACAAACAGTGCGGTTCCCTCCCCCGGGTCGGCCAGAGGAGCAGGTGGAGCAGGCCGAGCTCTGGGAGGCGAGAAAACCCCTGGCCTGCAGAGGTGGGTGTGCCGGGAGGCCCTGGGGTCGGCCGTCCTGTTGCCTCGGACTCTGTTCATCCCCTCGGGGTTCATGGCGTGTGCCTCGCACCGTTCTAGGCTCTGTGCACGCACTCTGAGAAAACTGCGGAACCCTTGATGTACCAACGTAAAATGATGCCGCGTGTCTGGGTGGCACTTGCGGTGCGAAAAGGGAGTCAGGTGCAGCTGGCAGGGGAGGCGGCTGCCGTTTTCCGCGGGGAGGTCGGGTAGGCCTGGCCATGGCGGCACCTGGGAGAAGCCTTGATGGGTGAGGGGTGGGCCGGGCGGCAGAGTGAACAGCAGGCAAAGGCCCTGGGGCAGGAGGGGCCGCGGTGTGGCCCGAGCAGGGCAGACAGGAGGGTGCGGTGGCCGGGCCAGAGAGAGGGCCTTATCCCCGTGGCGAGGTCTAACTCTCCTGCTCTGCCAGGTCCCGGGGACTGCGGTGTAAACGATCCCTCCTGCGGCGAGGAGAGCGCCATGGGGGTGCGGGCGTGTGCAGCCGGCTGGCGCAGAGCGGGGAGCAGGCCCTTCCCTGGCGCTGTCGGGGAGGAGGGTGGACTGCCGCGTGGATTCAGTTACCGCAAAGGGCACTTACTTAAGAGGACAGCCGCGTGCGATGCTAGGGCAGCGCCGTCCTCACGTGGCGAGTGTGCTAAACGAGCGACACCGAGGTGAGGCACGAGAGGAAAACGCACCTCCCTTCTCCACTAGAACCTTCCGCCAAACTTCCCCTTGACAATACCCGTGCGCTGTAGTTCTTGTTGACGTGTTATAGCTGCTGAACTGTACGGACGTGGAAATAATACAGCTCTGTTTCTCTAAGGAAACAACAACGGCGCTTCACACATCAGGTGTTTCCGCCACTTCAGACGCCGCCTCTGCCAGCAGGCCCGTCCCCACCGGACCTGAGAGAGGCTGGCGCGACGCGTCCTCATGACAAGGGACAGAGACAGACAGACGGAAACGCACACGTGTACACGAGAGGTTCAGAGACGACACGACATACGTGTGTACGTAACTGACGGATACGCAGGTAGATACATGGACACCTGGATATGGAGATGGATACGGCGATACGTAGACGCCCAGATACGCAGATCGATGCCTAGATACCAGACAAACAGGGTCACAGACGCCGAGCTCTGCGGGCTTGTGGTGGGCACAGCACCCAGGAGCTGGAAATCCCGCAGCTCCGCAGAGCAGTTGTGCGGTGTCTGTGGTGGCTTCCTGGGCCACAGTTAGAAAATTGCCACCAACCGGGCACTGAAACAGCAGAAATGTGTTCCCTCACGGCGCTGGAGACCAGCCGTCTGAAGTCGGGCTGTGGGCAGGGCCAGTTCCTTCTGGGGCTCCGCAGGACTCTGTTCCAGCCCCTGCCGCAGCATGGCCCACCCCAGCCCTGACCTCACGTCCTTCTCTGCTCCCTGCGGGGAGGACCTGCAGCCACCCTAGCCCAGTGTGAGCTCACTGGGTCCTCACCTTGACCACGTCTGCGAGTGAGCGACACTGAGGTTCCGGGTAGGCGCGAGTGAGGGGGGCCCGATCCCACCCCCTGCAGAGTCCACCAGGGCGCCGAGCAAATGATTTAAATGTTTTCTTTTTGTCCTGGGAATTTTAAAGATGTTTTTGAAGATTGCAGAGGGTCCGCTTGTGTCTGTCCTGCCCACCCCGCCCGTGCCTAGGACAGCGCATTCCGCAACGCGGGCCAGGAATGCCGGCGGCGGGGGGGAGGCCGTGACTTTGGCTCTCGGGGCGTCCCCATCCGGATGAACCGCCAGGTTTCTCCACCGGGTTCTCATGAGTGCACTGTTTTCATGGTAGCGGGGACCGCGTGAGGACGGGGAGACCGCTCAGGCCGCCCCTGGGTGAGCAGAGAGCGCGAGGTGCTGAGGGGCCTGCGCGGCCTGGGCCTCCGTCAGCGAGACCGCGGCCACAGAAGGGCCCTGCCTGGGGCTGCACCCGAGGGTGAGGAGCAGATGAGCCCTCCAAGAGCGTCAGTGCGCGGCCGTGTGGCAGCCAGATGGACGGGCCCGGGGAGCCC
>NW_012150197.1:2010082-2018071 GCF_000956105.1 Propithecus coquereli | reverse complement strand
CTAGATACCAGATAGATGCCTAGATACCAGATCGATGCCTAGATACCAGACAAACAGGGTCATAGACGCCGAGCTCTGCGGGCCTGTGGTGGGCACAGCACCCAGGAGCCGGAAATCCCGCAGCTCCGCAGAGCAGTTGTGCGGTGTCTGTGGTGGCTTCCTGGGCCACAGTTAGCAAATTGCTACCAACCGGGCACTGAAACAGCAGAAATGTGTTCCCTCACGGCGCTGGAGACCAGCCGTCTGAAGTCGGGCTGTGGGCAGGGCCGGTTCCTTCTGGGGCTCCGCAGGACTCTGTTCCAGCCCCTGCCGCAGCATGACCCACCCCAGCCCTGACCTCATGTCCTTCTCTGCTCCCTGCGGGGAGGACCTGCAGCCACCCTAGCCCAGTGTGAGCTCACTGGGTCCTCACCTTGACCACGTCTGCGAGGGAGCGACACTGAGGTTCCAGGTGGGCGTGAGAGAGGGGGACGCGATCCCACCCCCTGCAGAGTCCACCAGGCAGCCGAGCAAGTGATTTAAATGTTTTCTTTTCGTCCTGGGAATTTTACAGATATTTTTGAAGATTGTGGAGGGTCTGCTTGTGTCTGTCCTGCCCACCCCGCCCGTGCCCAGGACAGCGCGTTCCGCGACGCGGGCCAGGAATGCCGGCGGGCGGGGGGGGGAGGCCGTGACTTTGGCTCTCCGGGCGTCCCCATCGGGGTGAAGCGCCAGGTTTCTCCACCGGGTTCTCACGAGTGCACTGTTTTGACGGAGCGGGGACCGCGTGAGGACGGGGAGACCGCTCAGGCCGCCCCTGGGTGAGCAGAGAGCACGAGGTGCTGAGGGGCCTGCGCGGCCTGGGCCCCTGTCAGCGAGACGGCGGCCACAGAAGGGCCCTGCCCTGGGGCTGCACCCGAGGGTGAGGAGCAGATGAGCCCTCCAAGAGCGTCAGTGCGCGGCCGTGTGGCAGCCAGATGGACGGGCCCGGGGAGCCCCGCCCACCCCCAGACCCCAACCCCACCTGCCAGAGGCTGGGCCGGGGCGGCCCCACCTCAGCCTTGCGGCTCCTCCTGCGTGTCCACAGCAGAGCCCTGGGGCCCTCGCCGGACCTCGAGGAAGGGCGGGCTCGGCGGGGCGGAGAGGAAGAGGCCAGAGCCTGCTGGGACCTCAACAAGGGCTGAGGGACACTAGGGTGGGAGGGTGTCAGCGCCAGACTGGGAGCCGAGGCGTTGACACTGTCAAGATCAGAGACCTCCCGGCCTGACCTGCTCCTGCAGCTGACTTGGGCCGTGGCTGGCATGGCTAAGGCCCCCGCCCCGCCTCACATCCAGTGCCGGGGAGCCAGGACGCCCAGCCCACGTGTTTCGAGCTGGGTCAGTGCCTCCTGGGCTCCTACCTCACTTCTGCCCAGGGAGGGGCGTGAGGGTCTGTGTGCAGCCATGGCCCAGGGGCGCAGGGAGGAGTAGAAACAAGACGGTCCCTCAGGCCATTGCGAGGGACCAGTGGTGGGGGGGAAACACCTCCATGAAGCCTGAGGCTGTGAAAATGGGAATAAAGGGTAGAAAAGGGGGTGGGGGGAGAGGCACAGAGCCCCCCAGCATCTGCGGGGCCCTGGGAAGGGTGCCCGTGGCCCACGTCTGAGGGCATCGTTCCGTGCAGATGTGAACGGTTTCAGTGTCGAAAGCCGGCAAGTCCCGCTGCATCCCTGGCGATTTCTGGAATCGCAGCAGTCAGGGTGTGGAGTCTTCAGGGACTCCTGTCTGCCCACGGCACACAGGGTGTCGGACCGTGGCTCACTCTCGGGTCATCCTGCAGCCCAGCGGTCCCAAGCCTTTTTGGCACCAGGGACCGGTTTCATGGAAGAAGATTTTCCTGCTGCGCCAGCCCCCCGACCATTCCTAAGTTTCGTGGAAGATAATTGTTCCACCGAAGGCCAGCGGTGGGTTGAGGCCACAGCTGTACCCTGTGTCGTCAGCCCCGGGGGTCGCTGGAAGCACTGGGGTGGCACCTGTCTCCTGGCCAGGTCTCGTCCCCAGAGGCACGGCAGAGGCCCCTGAGAGCCACGTTCCTGGGAAGGGAGGAGCAGAGGTAGAAATCTTTCTCTTTCCCTCCCTCTCCAGCCCACTTGGGGACAAATGCGCCACTTTCCAGAGAGGAAAACGTGGCTCCTCAGACACATCCTCGCTCTGTGCCCTGCAGTCATTAACACGTCACTCGACGGCGTCAGCCCAGGGGCAGACTCAGACCCCCCAAGAGTCCAGAAAACTTCTTGGCAAGGGGAAAACACCCACCCTCACTTCCTCATGGTGTTTTCCTCTTTCAGCCACACACAGCCAAATTTGAGACATAATTTGATGTGAATTACCGACAAATTGTATACAGGACTTCAGAACAAGTGGCTTTCTGAAGGCTCAGTATGAATTTTCTCTTTTGTCCAAATCATACAAAATAACTCTTTCTGAATTGTTAAGATTTTCTGCCACGCATAAAAATGAGGTTTGAATCACCCAAAAGGTGACAAAAATGCATTAGACAATTCTCGGAACGTTATAACTGTGTACATTTGAAGGAATCTGTCAGTTCCCAAGCCCGTGCTCCGAGGGGGGAGACGGTGGGCATTAGCTCATGGTGGGACGGAAATCGGAGTCCCCCGGACCCCTAGAGGATCCTGACGTCACGGCACGGAGCTCAGGTCGCCTCGCGGGGCCCCAAGGAGCTTCCCAGGCAGCGGGAAAGTCGGGGCCCCGCGGCTGCCGCGGCAGGAAGCGCTGCTCAGCGTCCGCGAATGATTTCTCGCTGGTGCAGCCCGTTGGTCCCTTTGGCTTCCGGTGGTGGAGAGCACAGAGCGTGCGTCCAGATGCGCGCCTTCTGAGCGCGTGTGCGGTGTACGCAAGAGCACGTGGGTTGAGTAGAAAACACCACGGTGCCGAAGTCTGGGCCCGTGTACCCGTGTGAGGGAGTGGCCGGCGACCCAGGGTGGTCGGGGCCATCGGGCCAGGAAGGGCCCAGAGTGTTTCAGCGCCGAGTGGAGAGCGAGTGGCTTTGGTGTATCACTGCTGAGCCACCTCCGTCCCGGGTCCTGGCACCTGGGCAGGTCCCTGCCTCTACGGCACCACCTTCAGTGCACGTAGGGAGGTGGGCGGGCAGACGGGCGGATACACTGGTGGATGGATGGATGGATGGATGGAAAAACGGAAGGGAGGGAAAGAGAGAAGAGGGCATTAAAGTCTCATTAATGACAAGACAATAACCAGAGGCAGCTTGGATTTGAGCCCCTGGAGAAGCCTATTGCTCCTGGTAGCAGAGAGGACCTTGGAGAATCCCAGAGGATGCCAGTCCGTGGAACACCGTGCAACTCTCAGATTTGTCGGTTTAGGGCATTTGTTATAGAAAACTATTTTTTAATGGTGGAGCAATCTATACCCATAAACAAACCTCCTGGAACTGCGTATCAGCCGCTGACCTGCGGGCTCGGCGCATATCAGCACTGCTCTTCCTTGGGAAACGCATCCAGTGAAAAGATGGAAGAACAAATTTCGAGTGATTGTCTCTTGACTGGTTTCCAGAACATCCAGCATCTCTTTATAAAGACGGAAATGATAGTCCCCTGTCTATTCAGTAGATGTAAAGTCACCCTGTCATTCGGGGCTCACGAGGGGACTCGCTGCGTGAGATTTTGAGGCACCGTCTTCTCCCTGGAACGCGTTTCTGTGCATTTATCTGCCGGGCGGAGTGTGCGGAACGCCAGTGTGTCCCCGAGCCGCGCGTTCCACAGCCGTGTGGCGCAAGGCAATGACGGATCTTGAGATCCGTGTGTTTGTCTCGTAAATGCCGACCTGTGGGAGGACCGGTGGCAGACGTCAGGGTGGCACAGGGAGGCAGCCACGAGAGGGGACCGTCCTCTCCAGGGACAGTTTCTGCTGCACAAAGAGAGCGCCCGGCAAGTCCTGGTGTCCCTGCCATGAGCCATCACCACGCATCAGGTGTCCCCACACGCCAGAGACAGATACTCCGGGAGCGAGGCCAGGCAGACACACACGGGAAGAACACACCAAACCACACTCACCTGCTCCCTCGGAATCCCGCAGACTCGCCGGCGGTCCAGAGCCTTGCTTGCAGCTTGCAGGTCGCCAATACAGCAAAACGCATCCTTTGTGTCATGAGATTTAACGTTCAAATCGAACATTAAAATTCGTCTGCTAGGCTACAGGCTGCATCTCTCTGTAGGAGACCAGTCACGTGGCACCGTCACCATCCGCTGGCCTCTTGCTTCGAGCCATGCCCCGTGCTAGGTGAACGACCCTGATCCAAACCCTGGCTCCGTCAGAAGCGTCCTCCCCGGCGGCGGCTCCTGCTGTGGGGGTAGGTGCGCCGGCCCCACTCGGGCTCCACGGTGAGCACCGCGGGGGAGGGAGGGGCCGAGGCTGCGGCACATCACTGTTGTCCAGTTCCCGGAGCGCCCAGCGTCTGGGGCGGCGCCAGCCAGAGCCAGACAGGTTTGGCGGTCCAGCCCTTAGCAGGGTTGGCGGACACCCGCCATGTGGCAGGGATATACTGGCGTCTGGACACGGACCATTCTAGAAACCACCAAAGGAGCAAATGAAGCCATTGCTGCTGGGAAGGAGGCCGTCGGGGGACGAATGAGGGGCGGCTCCCTGGGAGGGGCGTAGCGCACACAGCCTGCCCCCGGCCACCCTTGACGCGGACAATGTTTCTGAACCTCAAGTGAACCCTCAGACAAACCGTTCATCAATAAATATTTGCTGAATCTGTTTTTAACAGATTCATTGAGATAGAAAGGACATTATATAAGGTTCGCCCATTTAGAGTGTATGACTCAGTGGTCTCCAGTGCACAGTTGTATTTCTAGTTGGTAGTTGAATGTATATCACAGACCACAGCCGTCACCGTGATCTGGTTTTGAAACATTCAGCAAGGAAACCCCGCACCGTAAGCCGTCACTCCCATTCCCGACCACGGCCCCGGCAACCGCTAATGCGTCCCCGTCTCTACGGCTTCACTGAGTCTGGACATTTCGTGTAAGTGGGAGCATCCAATACGTGGTCTTTCGTGACCGCTCCTGTCAGCTGTCACAATGTTTTTAGGCTCGTCCACGTCTGACTCTGTTCTCTGGGAAGTGTCGTCTCTCAAGAGCCGCACTGTTTACATTCCGCTGCGGGCGTCACACCTGCCTCCGCCACTTAGTCCCTCAGCCATCCCGCGTGGACCGGGGGAGCCAGGCCCCACGGCTGGCTTCTCAGGGGACTGACTGGGAAGTCCGCGCACCAGGCCACTCACACCGTACCTGCCTCGTGACAAGCGCTGGGGACACCTCTGCTCCCCGCAAGGGTGTCGTGCTCATCAGTCCCAGACCTCCCCGGCGGACTGAGGGCTGCTCCGTGGCCCTGGCCCTGCGCGGGTCGGGGCCCTTCCCATCGCTGTCCTGACTCTGTCATAGTGACCACCCAACTCCAGACTGGACACTCAGCCCTGTGCACCTTGGGCTCTGGCTGAGTCGTCACCACCCCCCGGACAGTGTGACACGGTCCCCAGGCGCCTCCACTGTCCTGACCTGGAGCACTTGAGGCCCCACCTTGTTGGGCTCTTGGACTCCGGGCCTCACAGGGTCACCCCCACCCCGTGTGCACCCTCTGCCCCTTGGGAAGCCTGGGACACGCGTGTGTCAACAGTCATGCTAATCGCGGGCAGGACAGACCAGCACACAGGACCCCTGCAGGACGCGCCCACATGCCAGTCGGCCACGTTTTTCCTTCCCAACCCCTCTCCCTCCTTCCGTCAGAGAAATTTGTGCAGTTCTCGAAGATCCTGGTGAACACTGAAGGCAAAAGTGACACCCATTTTAGCTCCGTCAGAGGTGGTGGGTTTTTTCCCAGTGAAAATAGACCAGCCGAGTCTGCACCAAGAATTTCATATACTTTGCTGCCAAGAGAATGAGTCTTGCCAGCTTTTCCTAAAAGAATCAGAATTTTTGTGAAACTCCTGGAGTTCTACAGACTGTTCGTCAATCGGGTGACAGTTGGTTTCCTTGCACAGCCGTCTCCTCGTTAAGCGTCAGCCCGCCCCACGTGTGCTTGGCCAAGGGGACCTGTGGGAGTGAGGTCTGGGGAGCAGCAGACGCCGAGGAGTGTGTGCGAGTGTATGTGTGTACATGTGCGCACGTGTGTGTGCATGTGTGTACATTGTACATGTGTGTGCAGGTGTGTACATGTGTGCATGTGTACATGACTGCGCGTGTGTACGTGTGCATTGTACATGTGTACATGTGTGTGCGTGTGTGTGCACGTGTGCGTGTGTGTGGCTGTGCACGCGTGTGTGCGTGTGTACGTGAGTGTGTGCGCACGTGTGTGTGCGTGTGTACATGACTGTGCACGTGTGTGCATTGTACATGTGTGTGTGCATGTGTGGGCACATGTGTGCATGTGTGTGTACATGACTGTGTGTGTGTACATGACTGTGTGTGTGTGCACGTGTGTGTGCATGCGCAGCAGCAGGGAGAGGTTAACTCGCTACCAGATCCCCTCGAGGCAGATCGAAGCCTCCTTCCCACGGCCTCCCGCAGCATCCTCCCCCTGCTAACACGTCTCATCGTCTCGCCATCTCACCCACCCGGGTTCGGCGCGGGCACAGCCTCACCAGGAGTCCACCGACTGTGGCAGGTAGACGGGCGTCCCCCCTCCATACCCCATCCAGTCTGTCAAATTCAGCCGGCACAGCCGAGGTGCTGCGTCGGCTCTCGCTGAAGCAGGCCCCGTCCTCTGCAGAAAGCCACAGGGTGACCTTCTCTCCTCCCAGGGCCGCTCCCCCGTGTTCGTTGCTGTCACTGGAAGTAACCGACTGTCCAGAACCGGCCAGTGTCTCTCCTGCCCCCGTAGAGGTCACTCGTTGCCAGTGGTTTCTCGCAGAACCCGGAGTCTCCTGGTGGGTGACTGTGACTTGGAGCAGCCGGGTGCCGGGGCAGGAAGGCGTGAGATGCACACGTGAGCGCAGGCGAACACACGGCGGCACGCGGGCTGCACCCTCACTGTGGCCGGGCCGCGGGACTCGCTGACTCAGGCGGTGGTTTCATCACTGATTTTGTTTTAATTCTACAAAAGGAGCCGGGGAGCTATTTTTAGGAGTAGTTTTAAGCGCAAAGAAGAACTTTATTTAAAAATAGATTTGACAGTGTAAAATAGGCTGGGCTTCCTCTCTGGCAAACAAACTTGCTTCAGAGTTTTTAAATTCCCAAGGAAATGACTCGGAAATTTTTCCTCCCTTAAGATCTGATCAAAGGCAGGTCCTGACAGGTGGCATCTGTCACGGGAGCACCTGCTCGTCCGCAAGCACCTGATGAGGCAAAAATTTACTTTTTAGAAAAGTAGAATCGTGGTCTATAGTTACCAAGTTTTAGGGCATAGACAGTATCTCGCAGTGAGAGGACTGAGCCCACCTGAGAACCGCGGGGGCAGTTGGGAGTTTTTAGGTTTTGGTTTTAGTATCAAGTCCTTTCTTAACAGGAAACGGGGTGGTGTTGGTGGAGGGCTGTGAGTGCGCCTGGTATTGGGCGGAGATGTCGTCTTCACTGCGGTCAGATTGAAGCTCAGCAGCCTCGTTCGCAGGTGAGCAAACTGGGCTGGACGAAGCCTGGCTGGGGCGGGACGGGACGGGGCTCGGAGCTGCACCAGCCGGCCCAGGTCCACCCCACAGCTGCCCCCAGGCCCCCGGGGGCCACTCCTGAGCGGGGCTCTTGGGATCAGCACTGGGGTCGGTGCCACAACCAGAAATACTCCTGCCCAGCTGCTCTGTCCTTCCACCCTCGTTAGATTAAGCAACGCCGTGCGGACAGTCCGGTCACCAAGTAAGGTCAACCTTCACAGCAAGTCTTTGTCTGTCCCTCCTCTCCTCCCCTCCTCCTCCCCTTCGCCTCCCTCCTCCCCTTCTCTGTTCCCCCTCCCTCTCCCTCTTCTCTTCCTCCTCTTGGCCTCCCTCCCTCCCCCTCTCCTCCCC
>NW_012150197.1:2003013-2010032 GCF_000956105.1 Propithecus coquereli | reverse complement strand
CCTGGGGCTGCACCCGAGGGTGAGGAGCAGATGAGCCCTCCAAGAGCGTCAGTGCGCGGCCGTGTGGCAGCCAGATGGACGGGCCCGGGGAGCCCCGCCCACCCCCAGACCCCAACCCCACCTGCCAGAGGCTGGGCCGGGGCGGCCCCACCTCAGCCTTGCGGCTCCTCCTGCGTGTCCACAGCAGAGCCCTGGGGCCCTCGCCGGACCTCGAGGAAGGGCGGGCTCGGCGGGGCGGAGAGGAAGAGGCCAGAGCCTGCTGGGACCTCAACAAGGGCTGAGGGACACTAGGGTGGGAGGGTGTCAGCGCCAGACTGGGAGCCGAGGCGTTGACACTGTCAAGATCAGAGACCTCCCGGCCTGACCTGCTCCTGCAGCTGACTTGGGCCGTGGCTGGCATGGCTAAGGCCCCCGCCCCGCCTCACATCCAGTGCCGGGGAGCCAGGACGCCCAGCCCACGTGTTTCGAGCTGGGTCAGTGCCTCCTGGGCTCCTACCTCACTTCTGCCCAGGGAGGGGCGTGAGGGTCTGTGTGCAGCCATGGCCCAGGGGCGCAGGGAGGAGTAGAAACAAGACGGTCCCTCAGGCCATTGCGAGGGACCAGTGGTGGGGGGGAAACACCTCCATGAAGCCTGAGGCTGTGAAAATGGGAATAAAGGGTAGAAAAGGGGGTGGGGGGAGAGGCACAGAGCCCCCCAGCATCTGCGGGGCCCTGGGAAGGGTGCCCGTGGCCCACGTCTGAGGGCATCGTTCCGTGCAGATGTGAACGGTTTCAGTGTCGAAAGCCGGCAAGTCCCGCTGCATCCCTGGCGATTTCTGGAATCGCAGCAGTCAGGGTGTGGAGTCTTCAGGGACTCCTGTCTGCCCACGGCACACAGGGTGTCGGACCGTGGCTCACTCTCGGGTCATCCTGCAGCCCAGCGGTCCCAAGCCTTTTTGGCACCAGGGACCGGTTTCATGGAAGAAGATTTTCCTGCTGCGCCAGCCCCCCGACCATTCCTAAGTTTCGTGGAAGATAATTGTTCCACCGAAGGCCAGCGGTGGGTTGAGGCCACAGCTGTACCCTGTGTCGTCAGCCCCGGGGGTCGCTGGAAGCACTGGGGTGGCACCTGTCTCCTGGCCAGGTCTCGTCCCCAGAGGCACGGCAGAGGCCCCTGAGAGCCACGTTCCTGGGAAGGGAGGAGCAGAGGTAGAAATCTTTCTCTTTCCCTCCCTCTCCAGCCCACTTGGGGACAAATGCGCCACTTTCCAGAGAGGAAAACGTGGCTCCTCAGACACATCCTCGCTCTGTGCCCTGCAGTCATTAACACGTCACTCGACGGCGTCAGCCCAGGGGCAGACTCAGACCCCCCAAGAGTCCAGAAAACTTCTTGGCAAGGGGAAAACACCCACCCTCACTTCCTCATGGTGTTTTCCTCTTTCAGCCACACACAGCCAAATTTGAGACATAATTTGATGTGAATTACCGACAAATTGTATACAGGACTTCAGAACAAGTGGCTTTCTGAAGGCTCAGTATGAATTTTCTCTTTTGTCCAAATCATACAAAATAACTCTTTCTGAATTGTTAAGATTTTCTGCCACGCATAAAAATGAGGTTTGAATCACCCAAAAGGTGACAAAAATGCATTAGACAATTCTCGGAACGTTATAACTGTGTACATTTGAAGGAATCTGTCAGTTCCCAAGCCCGTGCTCCGAGGGGGGAGACGGTGGGCATTAGCTCATGGTGGGACGGAAATCGGAGTCCCCCGGACCCCTAGAGGATCCTGACGTCACGGCACGGAGCTCAGGTCGCCTCGCGGGGCCCCAAGGAGCTTCCCAGGCAGCGGGAAAGTCGGGGCCCCGCGGCTGCCGCGGCAGGAAGCGCTGCTCAGCGTCCGCGAATGATTTCTCGCTGGTGCAGCCCGTTGGTCCCTTTGGCTTCCGGTGGTGGAGAGCACAGAGCGTGCGTCCAGATGCGCGCCTTCTGAGCGCGTGTGCGGTGTACGCAAGAGCACGTGGGTTGAGTAGAAAACACCACGGTGCCGAAGTCTGGGCCCGTGTACCCGTGTGAGGGAGTGGCCGGCGACCCAGGGTGGTCGGGGCCATCGGGCCAGGAAGGGCCCAGAGTGTTTCAGCGCCGAGTGGAGAGCGAGTGGCTTTGGTGTATCACTGCTGAGCCACCTCCGTCCCGGGTCCTGGCACCTGGGCAGGTCCCTGCCTCTACGGCACCACCTTCAGTGCACGTAGGGAGGTGGGCGGGCAGACGGGCGGATACACTGGTGGATGGATGGATGGATGGATGGAAAAACGGAAGGGAGGGAAAGAGAGAAGAGGGCATTAAAGTCTCATTAATGACAAGACAATAACCAGAGGCAGCTTGGATTTGAGCCCCTGGAGAAGCCTATTGCTCCTGGTAGCAGAGAGGACCTTGGAGAATCCCAGAGGATGCCAGTCCGTGGAACACCGTGCAACTCTCAGATTTGTCGGTTTAGGGCATTTGTTATAGAAAACTATTTTTTAATGGTGGAGCAATCTATACCCATAAACAAACCTCCTGGAACTGCGTATCAGCCGCTGACCTGCGGGCTCGGCGCATATCAGCACTGCTCTTCCTTGGGAAACGCATCCAGTGAAAAGATGGAAGAACAAATTTCGAGTGATTGTCTCTTGACTGGTTTCCAGAACATCCAGCATCTCTTTATAAAGACGGAAATGATAGTCCCCTGTCTATTCAGTAGATGTAAAGTCACCCTGTCATTCGGGGCTCACGAGGGGACTCGCTGCGTGAGATTTTGAGGCACCGTCTTCTCCCTGGAACGCGTTTCTGTGCATTTATCTGCCGGGCGGAGTGTGCGGAACGCCAGTGTGTCCCCGAGCCGCGCGTTCCACAGCCGTGTGGCGCAAGGCAATGACGGATCTTGAGATCCGTGTGTTTGTCTCGTAAATGCCGACCTGTGGGAGGACCGGTGGCAGACGTCAGGGTGGCACAGGGAGGCAGCCACGAGAGGGGACCGTCCTCTCCAGGGACAGTTTCTGCTGCACAAAGAGAGCGCCCGGCAAGTCCTGGTGTCCCTGCCATGAGCCATCACCACGCATCAGGTGTCCCCACACGCCAGAGACAGATACTCCGGGAGCGAGGCCAGGCAGACACACACGGGAAGAACACACCAAACCACACTCACCTGCTCCCTCGGAATCCCGCAGACTCGCCGGCGGTCCAGAGCCTTGCTTGCAGCTTGCAGGTCGCCAATACAGCAAAACGCATCCTTTGTGTCATGAGATTTAACGTTCAAATCGAACATTAAAATTCGTCTGCTAGGCTACAGGCTGCATCTCTCTGTAGGAGACCAGTCACGTGGCACCGTCACCATCCGCTGGCCTCTTGCTTCGAGCCATGCCCCGTGCTAGGTGAACGACCCTGATCCAAACCCTGGCTCCGTCAGAAGCGTCCTCCCCGGCGGCGGCTCCTGCTGTGGGGGTAGGTGCGCCGGCCCCACTCGGGCTCCACGGTGAGCACCGCGGGGGAGGGAGGGGCCGAGGCTGCGGCACATCACTGTTGTCCAGTTCCCGGAGCGCCCAGCGTCTGGGGCGGCGCCAGCCAGAGCCAGACAGGTTTGGCGGTCCAGCCCTTAGCAGGGTTGGCGGACACCCGCCATGTGGCAGGGATATACTGGCGTCTGGACACGGACCATTCTAGAAACCACCAAAGGAGCAAATGAAGCCATTGCTGCTGGGAAGGAGGCCGTCGGGGGACGAATGAGGGGCGGCTCCCTGGGAGGGGCGTAGCGCACACAGCCTGCCCCCGGCCACCCTTGACGCGGACAATGTTTCTGAACCTCAAGTGAACCCTCAGACAAACCGTTCATCAATAAATATTTGCTGAATCTGTTTTTAACAGATTCATTGAGATAGAAAGGACATTATATAAGGTTCGCCCATTTAGAGTGTATGACTCAGTGGTCTCCAGTGCACAGTTGTATTTCTAGTTGGTAGTTGAATGTATATCACAGACCACAGCCGTCACCGTGATCTGGTTTTGAAACATTCAGCAAGGAAACCCCGCACCGTAAGCCGTCACTCCCATTCCCGACCACGGCCCCGGCAACCGCTAATGCGTCCCCGTCTCTACGGCTTCACTGAGTCTGGACATTTCGTGTAAGTGGGAGCATCCAATACGTGGTCTTTCGTGACCGCTCCTGTCAGCTGTCACAATGTTTTTAGGCTCGTCCACGTCTGACTCTGTTCTCTGGGAAGTGTCGTCTCTCAAGAGCCGCACTGTTTACATTCCGCTGCGGGCGTCACACCTGCCTCCGCCACTTAGTCCCTCAGCCATCCCGCGTGGACCGGGGGAGCCAGGCCCCACGGCTGGCTTCTCAGGGGACTGACTGGGAAGTCCGCGCACCAGGCCACTCACACCGTACCTGCCTCGTGACAAGCGCTGGGGACACCTCTGCTCCCCGCAAGGGTGTCGTGCTCATCAGTCCCAGACCTCCCCGGCGGACTGAGGGCTGCTCCGTGGCCCTGGCCCTGCGCGGGTCGGGGCCCTTCCCATCGCTGTCCTGACTCTGTCATAGTGACCACCCAACTCCAGACTGGACACTCAGCCCTGTGCACCTTGGGCTCTGGCTGAGTCGTCACCACCCCCCGGACAGTGTGACACGGTCCCCAGGCGCCTCCACTGTCCTGACCTGGAGCACTTGAGGCCCCACCTTGTTGGGCTCTTGGACTCCGGGCCTCACAGGGTCACCCCCACCCCGTGTGCACCCTCTGCCCCTTGGGAAGCCTGGGACACGCGTGTGTCAACAGTCATGCTAATCGCGGGCAGGACAGACCAGCACACAGGACCCCTGCAGGACGCGCCCACATGCCAGTCGGCCACGTTTTTCCTTCCCAACCCCTCTCCCTCCTTCCGTCAGAGAAATTTGTGCAGTTCTCGAAGATCCTGGTGAACACTGAAGGCAAAAGTGACACCCATTTTAGCTCCGTCAGAGGTGGTGGGTTTTTTCCCAGTGAAAATAGACCAGCCGAGTCTGCACCAAGAATTTCATATACTTTGCTGCCAAGAGAATGAGTCTTGCCAGCTTTTCCTAAAAGAATCAGAATTTTTGTGAAACTCCTGGAGTTCTACAGACTGTTCGTCAATCGGGTGACAGTTGGTTTCCTTGCACAGCCGTCTCCTCGTTAAGCGTCAGCCCGCCCCACGTGTGCTTGGCCAAGGGGACCTGTGGGAGTGAGGTCTGGGGAGCAGCAGACGCCGAGGAGTGTGTGCGAGTGTATGTGTGTACATGTGCGCACGTGTGTGTGCATGTGTGTACATTGTACATGTGTGTGCAGGTGTGTACATGTGTGCATGTGTACATGACTGCGCGTGTGTACGTGTGCATTGTACATGTGTACATGTGTGTGCGTGTGTGTGCACGTGTGCGTGTGTGTGGCTGTGCACGCGTGTGTGCGTGTGTACGTGAGTGTGTGCGCACGTGTGTGTGCGTGTGTACATGACTGTGCACGTGTGTGCATTGTACATGTGTGTGTGCATGTGTGGGCACATGTGTGCATGTGTGTGTACATGACTGTGTGTGTGTACATGACTGTGTGTGTGTGCACGTGTGTGTGCATGCGCAGCAGCAGGGAGAGGTTAACTCGCTACCAGATCCCCTCGAGGCAGATCGAAGCCTCCTTCCCACGGCCTCCCGCAGCATCCTCCCCCTGCTAACACGTCTCATCGTCTCGCCATCTCACCCACCCGGGTTCGGCGCGGGCACAGCCTCACCAGGAGTCCACCGACTGTGGCAGGTAGACGGGCGTCCCCCCTCCATACCCCATCCAGTCTGTCAAATTCAGCCGGCACAGCCGAGGTGCTGCGTCGGCTCTCGCTGAAGCAGGCCCCGTCCTCTGCAGAAAGCCACAGGGTGACCTTCTCTCCTCCCAGGGCCGCTCCCCCGTGTTCGTTGCTGTCACTGGAAGTAACCGACTGTCCAGAACCGGCCAGTGTCTCTCCTGCCCCCGTAGAGGTCACTCGTTGCCAGTGGTTTCTCGCAGAACCCGGAGTCTCCTGGTGGGTGACTGTGACTTGGAGCAGCCGGGTGCCGGGGCAGGAAGGCGTGAGATGCACACGTGAGCGCAGGCGAACACACGGCGGCACGCGGGCTGCACCCTCACTGTGGCCGGGCCGCGGGACTCGCTGACTCAGGCGGTGGTTTCATCACTGATTTTGTTTTAATTCTACAAAAGGAGCCGGGGAGCTATTTTTAGGAGTAGTTTTAAGCGCAAAGAAGAACTTTATTTAAAAATAGATTTGACAGTGTAAAATAGGCTGGGCTTCCTCTCTGGCAAACAAACTTGCTTCAGAGTTTTTAAATTCCCAAGGAAATGACTCGGAAATTTTTCCTCCCTTAAGATCTGATCAAAGGCAGGTCCTGACAGGTGGCATCTGTCACGGGAGCACCTGCTCGTCCACAAGCACCTGATGAGGCAAAAATTTACTTTTTAGAAAAGTAGAATCGTGGTCTATAGTTACCGAGTTTTAGGGCATAGACAGTATCTCGCAGTGAGAGGACTGAGCCCACCTGAGAACCGCGGGGGCAGTTGGGAGTTTTTAGGTTTTGGTTTTAGTATCAAGTCCTTTCTTAGCAGGAAACGGGGTGGTGTTGGTGGAGGGCTGTGAGTGCGCCTGGTATTAGGTGGAGATGTCGTCTTCACTGGGGTCAGGTTTAAGCTCAGCAGCCTCGTTCGCAGGTGAGCAAACCGGGCTGGACGAAGCCTGGCTGGGGCGGGACGGGACGGGGCTCGGAGCTGCACCAGCCGGCCCAGGTCCACCCCGCAGCTGCCCCCAGGCCCCCGGGGGCCACTCCTGAGTGGGGCTCTTGGGATCAGCACTGGGGTCGGTGCCACAACCAGAAATACTCCTGTCCAGCTGCTCTGTTCTTCCACCCTCGTTAGATTAAGCAACGCCGTGCGGACAGTCCGGTCACCAAGTAAGGTCAACCTTCACAGCAAGTCTTTGTCCGTCCCTCCTCCCCTCCCCTCCTCCTCCCT
>NW_012150197.1:2002048-2002499 GCF_000956105.1 Propithecus coquereli | reverse complement strand
AAAAAAAAAAAAAAAAAAAATGACCCGTGAGCACAGCCAGCCCCAGGATGCAGACGAGGAGAGATGCGCTGGGTGCCGACGGCTGTTTTGGGATCGACAGGAACCTGTTAACCATCACCAGGTCGACTGGGCACAGCTAACCCTGGTAACCGCCAGACAGGGCCTGGTCAGTTGCCGGGCATGCGGAGCGTGCCCAGCACACAAAGACGCCTCCTTGGGATGAGGGCGGTTCCAGGGGCCATGCCAGGCCTGCCCGCAGCCCTGCCGCCTCACGGCCATTCTTTCCTCGGCACGCTCCGTGGGTCACCTGCCCTGCTCCAGCACTGCGCTGGGGACGTGGGGGCAGCCTGGGGAGTGGTGGCTCTACTTCTGATGAAACCGTGAGCGCCGAGCAGCCCGCCATGTGCAGAGGGGTGAGGTCCCCCGAGTGCAAAGGCTTCGGTCACTTGTG
>NW_012150197.1:1965354-2001998 GCF_000956105.1 Propithecus coquereli | reverse complement strand
CTCCCGCCCCATCTCTCCCTCCTCACACCCTCCCCCTTACGCACCCCCCAGTGCTAATGAACGTAGTTCCGGGTGACAGTTTCATGAGCACTTCCGGACTAGCTACCTCCCTAATAATGGCACACACAGTAGCCAGCACGTGTTGAACGTCCTTCGTGAGCCTTGCTGCGTTGGTGGCAATAATTCTCAGCACAGCGCTGTGAGCAGGGACTCTTGCTCTTACGCCGTCTTCCAGAGGCGCAGGGAAACTGAGGCGCAGAGTGGCCCTGCCCCTGCATAGGGACACACCTGATTAACTCGGCTGGGCAAGGACGGTGTTGGGTGAGGAGATAGGAGCACAGCCGTGCTCCACAGTGACCGCGACCCAGGCCGTCTGACTCCTGGGGGTCCCTGGGAGGTGGCGCTGTCGTGAGTGATCAGGATGCGTTAGGTGAGTTTGGTGCGTTCAAAGACCAGTTCAAAGACCAGTTCTCAGCACGCGGCATCAGCCCGCAGGAAGCCACGGAGCTCGGTGAGAAAGGACTGTTGACCCGCTGGGCCGCTCACGTCCTCCCGCCAGAGCGTTTTCTCTGAGCAATGCACCATATTGCTTTACTTGCCGAGTAGCTCTGTGGCATTTCTCGGTCGCACTCCCGGCTGCTCTAAGACCCGCTTGTTCCAAACACACAGGTGGAGGAGTTTCTCCAGGTGCAGCTGGCAGAAAGGGGAGGGCCGTCACAACAGGGACCACCAGACAGCGTCCAGCCCCCACGGTGGACTTGCTGTGGCTCCCAGCTCAGGGGTTTTGGCGATGACACATCTGGCCTGAATGAGACAAGAGAAGGTGGCTACAGGTTTTCCAGGGCCCGTGAAGTTGGAGGGAAAGGCCAGGCCCCAGCAGAGGCGTTTCTGGAGAGGCTGGGAGGACACATGCCCTGGGCCACAGCCCTGCCACCACCATGGGGCCTGAGTCTCCCAGGTTTTCTAGACATTCTTGAATGATTTTTAGCATCAGCATCGTCTCCTCCTGAGAGAGAGAGATTCCCCGTCTACAGCTCCAGGAAGTGGGTGGCACCCAAATCCCTGCTCACCCTGAGGCCAGCAGAGAACTCGTTCACCCTAGATTGGTCTCCTGCCCCGAGACTTCCAAACACCTGGATGTCACTGATCCCGGGACTTGGGGGGAAGGAAGAGCAGTGAGGAAAAATGTGCGTGTATGTGTGCACATATATGTATTAGGCTGGTGAAAAATAATTGCAGTTTTAGCATCGTCGACGTTTGCCGTTTGATATTGGAATACATTCTTAAACGTGGCCATGTTACGCATCATTTTGATGCACATTTCTCGCTTTGTGTTTTTTTACTAATAACTTATTACTTGCTGTTTATTTTGTATTTATTTGAGACTATGGAAATGATGTTAGACAAAAAGCAAATTCGAACGATTTTCTAATTCAAGTTCAAAATGGATCATAAAGCAGCAGAGACAACTCGCAACATCGACAACGCATTTGGCCCAGGAACTGCTAACGATCATACAGTGCAGTGGGGGTTCAAGAAGTCTCGCAAAGGAGACGAGAGCCTGGAAGATGAGGAGCGCAGTGGCTGTCGGAAGTTGACAACAACCAATTGAGAGCAATCACGGAAGCTGATCCTCTTACCACTACGTGAGAAGTTGCCGAAGAACTCAACCTCGACCATTCTACAGTTGTTCGGCATTTGAAGAGAATTGGAAAGGGGAAAAGGCTCGTTAAGTGGGTGCCTCATGAGTTGACCAAAAATCAAATAAAATTGTCATTTTGAAGTGTCGTTTTCTCTTGTATGCAACAACGGCCAACCATTTCTCCATCAGATTGTGACGTGCGTCGAAAAGTGGATTTTATACGACAACCAACATTGACCAGCTCAGTGGCTGGACCGAGAAAAAGCTCCAAAGCCAAACTTGCACCAAAAAAGGTCATGGGCTGTGTGGTGGTCTGATCCACTACAGCTTTCTGAATCCCAGTGACCACTGGATCTGAGAGGCCTGCTCAGCTAATCGATGCACCAAAATCTGCAACACCTGCAGCCGGCATTGGTCAACAGAAAGGTCCCAATTCTTCTCCATGACAACGCCCGAGTTCACGTCGCACAACCAGTGCTTCAAAAGTTGAAGGAATTGGGCTACGAAGTTTTGCCTCATCCGCCATGTTCACCTGACCTCTCGCCAACCGACTACCACTCCTTCAAGCATCTCAGCAACTTTTTGCAGGGAAAAGGCTTCCACACCCAGCAGGATGACGAAAATGCTTTACAAGAGTTCATCAAGTTCCGAAGGATGGATTTTTACGCTACAGGAATAAACAAACTTATTTCTCATTGGCAAAAATGTGTTGATTGTAATGGTTCCAATTTTGATTAATAAAGATGTGTTTGAGCGTCGTTATAATGATTTAAACGTCATGGTCCGAAACCACAATTACTTTTGCACCAGCCTCCTAGATGTAGATATTTGGTGCATGTTGGTACAGTCAAGCATCACTTAACAACAGGGACACGTTCTGAGAAATGCGTCTCCAGGTGACGTCATCACTGTGCAAATGTCACGCGCACTCACGCAAGCCTGCATGGTGAAGCCCGCTACACCCCCAGGCCTCATGGTGCGGCCTCTGCGCCTGGGCTGCAACCTGCGCGGCACACCCCTGTGCTGGACACTGTAGGCAGCAGAGACACAGTGGGGAGTCCTGTGTGTCTAACCGTCTGTAAACACAGAAAGCCACAGTAGAAGGACAGCGTTATGACCCCATGGGACCACTGTCATGTGTGGCCTGTTGTCGACTGAAATGCAGTCATGCAGCACATGACTATATACAGGCGTGTGCGCACAGACACTTGTATATGTTTGGCTACCTAAAATAAACGAGCCCCACGGCAGCCCTCCCAGCACTTCTCAGTATCGCCTGAGTCTGCAGAAATGCAAAGTCCTCTGCTCTGTCGAGGAAGTAAAATTGTTCACCTCATCTTGCTACAAGGAAATTTCTAGACATGCCCCAAGGGAGGGGTAAAGATGTGTGTGTGTGTATGTGTACGTTTATGCATATGTGTATGTGTGCATGTGTACATGTATGTATATGTGTGCATGTGTATTTGTGTGTATAACTTCTTTTGGTATGTGTTTTCATCAGCTATGTTAACTATCAAACCTCAAGTTTCATCAAGGAATTTGTCGGAGAAACCATTATTTCCAGAGGCATCGGCATCTTATTTGCCTGATGGTCAGCATCTTCCTAAAGGACCTGTTTTAAGTAGATAGGCTGACCTAGGACTGACCTCCCTTTAGGCTTGAAAGAGGAAGGTGAGACGAGACGACTTCGCGCGTATCTGGAATTGCGTGAACTTGCTCACTGAGGGTGCGTTTCCTAATGACCGTTTATTGATTGATCCAGCAAATCCCCGCGCGCCTGAGTGTGACGGGGCAGGGGGCAGATTCACAACTTCACACCACGGCAGAGCCTGTCCGTGAGCCGCGTGACTCAATCCGCAGCCACTTATACACATTTCTGCAGCAATTGATCAGAAAAATTGATTTAGATTCTGTGTGAATACTCCATTTTCTACCAGCATGTGAGATTTTGGGGTTTTTTGTTTTTTTGCAAATGCTGTTTAGGACCTGGGAAATGCCTGTGTGGATATTGGTCAGAAGTTAGCACATTTTCCTGAAAGCCTCCAAGCTGATAGCGTCAGGAGGTTTCCCAGTCATCCAATTAAAATGACCCGTGAGGCCGGGCGCGGTGGCTCATGCCTGTAATCCTAGCTCTCTGGGAGGCCGAGGTGGGCGGATTGTTTGAGCTCAGGAGCTCGAGACCAGCCCTGAGCTAGAGCGAGACCCCGTCTCTACTAAAAAAAAAATAGAAATTAATTGGACAACTAAAAATATATAGAAAAAATTAACCGGGCATGGTGGCGCATGCCTGTAGTCCCAGCTACTCGGGAGGCTGAGGCAGGAGGATCGCTTGAGCCCAGGAGTTTGAGGTTGCTGTGAGCTAGGATGACGCCACAGCACTCTAGCCTGGGCAACACAGTGAGACTGTCTCAAAAAAAAAAAAAAATGACCCGTGAGCACAGCCAGCCCCAGGATGCAGACGAGGAGAGATGTGCTGGGTGTGGATGGCTGTTTTGGGATCGACAGGAACCTATTAACCATCACCAGGTCGACTGGGCACAGCTAACCCTGGTAACCGCCAGACAGGGCCTGCTCAGTTGCCGGGCACGAGGAGTGTGCCCAGCACACAAAGACGCCTCCTTGGGATGAGGGCGGTTCCAGGGGCCACGCCAGGCCTGCCTGCGGCCCTGCCGCCTCACGGCCATTCTTTCCTCGGCACGCTCCGTGGGTCACCTGCCCTGCTCCAGCACTGCACTGGGGACGTGGGGGCAGCCTGGGGAGCGGTGGCTCTACTTCTGATGAAACCGTGAGCGCCGAGCAGCCCGCCATGTGCAGAGGGGTGAGGTCCCCCGAGTGCAAAGGCTTCGGTCACTTGTGTCCTCTGCCGGCTGGGACACCGGCTCCACGAAGCCCCCAGGCCAACCACCCGCGCTCCGGCCCTGCGTCTGCCCACCCTGCAACCTTGTCTAGCAGACAGCACCTTCTGCAACCGTATTCGTGCATTTACTGACTTGGGATTTTCCGCCTCCCCAGCCAGAGCGTTAGAGGGCAAAGGCCTGGTGTCCCCAGCACCGAGAACCAAACCACCACGTAGGAGGCGCCCCAGAAATAGGTGTGGAATCCACAGTGATGGTCCCCCCACAACTGCACAGGAGGCAGGATTCAGAGCAATTTGTGAGAAACCCATTGGCTCTAATAGCGCCGAGTCACCCTCCACCTGAAAATACTCCCCAGACGGTCAGACTGCGTCCTTTTCCAAACCTGCGAGAGGTCCGGGAGAGACGCAGGGTGGGGAGGGAAGGGGTGTCTCCCTCTCACTTGTCCTGCATTTTTAAGGACCCCGACCCCGTCTCTGCCCCCTGCTCTAGCCGGCAGCCAAAGGCATCTGCTCCGTCCCTACCCTACCCGCGTCTTCACCTACCAGGCTTGACGTGGAGGAGAAATTTACGTCTCCTGGAGGTCAAGGTGAAAATATAAAGGTGGCCCTTCGCCTGGGGGAAATGAGGAGGTAAAAACACTTAAATCGTCCTTGCCGGATGGCGTGTGAATTCGGATTTCTAACTGAAAAGAGAGTATTTCCTGGATGGAGGCTACGCTCTCTGGGGGTGCCAAGGGTGCCCCAAGGTAATGGGCGTGCTTTGAGGAAGGCCAACTCCCGGTACTGGGATACAGGTAAAAACCCTGGAAAACAGGCGGCCCGTGGTTGGACACCCGGGCTGCGCGGCTGCCTCAGGATTTCAGCCTCCTGCACCCCTGGGAGACGCACGGCTCCCTCTCCAGACATGGCAAGGAGATTAGCAAGCATCTCCCTTGCACAGAGCCGCCTGTTCGCCGCGCGCCGGTGATATGCAGCGATAATGCTGACAGAAGCTGAAGTGAAATGTCGTTTCGGATCCGACGCGTCGCCGGGGAGCTGGAAGGAGGCCTGTCGCGCCTTCAGAGACGACAGCTAAATCCTTCTCGCGGCGCCCAGCATACGGCATGAAGCAGGGTGTGAAAGAGGAGTTTCTCTGGGTAGGTGCAGAAAACATGTGCGGCGTTTCTGCTGCTTGGCTGCGCAGGAAGATCAAGCAGCCGTGTTTTCTGAGCGCAGAGTTCTGACGCTTTGAAGCCTCCAGGTTGGCGATGCTGATACAGAACTACTACCTACTTAGAGCAATTAGCAGTTTGCGCCGTCGGCGCAGGGGCGGCCCGACGAGGAGAGGATTAGCTGAAGACAGACACCCTGCCCTCCGCCAGAGCGCGCGTGCCCCGCCCAGGGGGCTCCTGCCCATGACGCGGGGGCCGTGCCGCCTGCTCTGGCCGCCGTCTGTGCCGTGGAGGAGTCAGATGTGCTCAGCGCGGCCCTGCAGACTCGCGCCGAACCCGGCACCGGGGCGCTGGGTTGTCCTGGCGCTGGAGTCGCCCGGGACATGCTGACCACGGTCCGGGTGCCCAGCAAGCCCTCCCTCAGGGCACTTCAGGGTCACACTTCCTGGGTCTGGCCACAGAGGAACCAGAGATCCGCTGCCAGCACTGGGCCCCGCGAGGCTCCGCCTGGCGGTGGCTTTGCGTTTGGGGACCACCCCAGGAAGCGGGGAGCACTCGGGGTCTGCGAGCGCGGCCCACGTGGGGAGTGAGAGATGCAGGAAGCAGCTGTGGCTCCTGAGAGAGGAGCCTGGATTTGGAAACGACGGTACGACCACCCTGACAGCCATCAGGCCCAGGAAACGCTCGTTTCCCTCTGAATTTGCGCTGGCCTCGTCGTGCCCGAGCTGTCAGATCCGTCCCACTACAGGTGGGAGGCCGTTCTCGCGTGAGGCGACGGCAGGTTCCTGCAGAGGGGGCAGGGGACGCCCCTTGGATTAGGCGGTCGGTCCGGGAGGGCCTCTCCGAGGAGGGGGCGTTCGGGCTGAGACCGAAGGTGGGCCTTCCCTTGCTCCTGGCGTTGACGGGAGCGCGGGAGCCGGTTTCCCAGCCCGGCACCGTGGGCGGCGGGACCAGATTCTCGGGTGTGGGGCTGTCCTGGGCGTCCCTGGCCTCTGCCTGCTGGACACCAGGGGCACCCCCCAAGTGCGACAACCAAGGAGGCCTCCAGACACGGAGAACCGCGGCCCTGGCGGTAACCGTGGGAAGGAAGGACCCGAACCTCAGGGGCGTTAAGCCGTTCGTGTCCCCCACGATGTCTCGGGGCACGCGCTAGGCGCTCGCTAAGTGTTTGTTAAACCAGTGCCTGAGGACGGACGGAGCCGCTCCATCAGAGTACTGGGGGTCCCCGCCTCTGGGCAGCCACACCCCGTTATAAACGCAGCCACTTTATGTTTCACAGGGAGGGCCGGAGGCGGGACGCGCATTTACAGCCTCAGCCCGGCCCCGGCCGCGGCGTGTTCACTGGGACCTTGCCCTGAAACCTGAGGCTGTGCGCAGGCGCTCTGAACTTCTCCAGACTCCAAGTTTAATTGGCGGGTCAGCCCGGCCCCCAGCGAAGGTCACCGCAGCTGTGGAGCAGGCCGGGGACGCTGGCTGGCGAGTGCCCGGTGACGCGATAGAGCCGTGAGCCCCACTGTCGTGACGCACGTGCCCCAAACACCCAGCGCCGTCGCAGGCCCAGGGCGGGTGCCGGCTGTGCAGGCGCTCGTGGCCGTGGGAACGAGGTCAGCTGCGCAGTCAGCGACCCCCGCCACGGCCAGGACACCAAAGGCCACTCTGCTGAGAGCAGCCCCAGGCGGCAACTGGGACAAAGGAGCACCCCTTCCGTGGTAACTCGAGTTGTTGTCGACTCAAGAAATTACGATTTTCACCAGACCGGTTGTCACAACGCTTCCCGCCAAGTCACCCCCCAGGCCCGATGACGCGTCGCCCAGCTCACCTCTGCCCCACCTGAGAGGCCCCGCGTGGTGCGGCAGTAAAATGAAAACAGCCGGAGATGAACTAGACGGGAAGTCAGAAAGCCGAAGAGGGGGACAATGTCCTGGGGCCCCCTCTCGGGGGGAGCCCATGCGGGTCCCGGCAGACTGGTAAGGTCACCTTCACACCCAAGGGTAGCACGCAGGGCTGGTGACGGCGGAGCGAGCACAGGCGCGGACTCGAGAGGCCAGGACGGGGCTCTCAGTGGCCTCCGAGTGGCTCTGCAGATACCAGAACTGGGGGGCAGCCGGCCCGCGAGAAGTGAGCTCAGGGCCCGTGTTCGGTCTTTGAGCTACGGTAGAATCCAACGTGAGGCACACATGTAACAGCACAGCTCGAAGCTCCATGACACGCCGCTGCGCTGGCGGGTCACACGGCCCTTCATGTTTAGGGAAGAAGGGGGCAGAGCGGCAGGTGGCGCCGGTTCTGTGCATGAACAGATGGAAGCCCAAGTCCACCTTGACTCCAGGCGTTCGGTGCCACCCGAGGGCCTGTGCTGGGTCGCCCCATGTGCCTGTTGGGCGCTAACTTCCTGCAGCGGTGCAGTGCTGTACTGGGTGCTGAGAGGGCCCAGGGGCCTGGGACGGATGGTGTCAGCCGCAGACACAGGAAGTGGAGCAGACGGGGTGAGGGCCAGGAGAGGCGGGGGTGCCAGGGCCTCAGAGGGCAGCTGTGCAGGGGGAGGCGGGAGGAGGTCAGGCAGGTGGAGACGAGGCCCCAGGGCCCGTCAGTCACCAGCGGGAAGGGCAGGGACACGCCACGGTGCCAGCAGGGGTCCTGAGTACGTCCTGGGGTTTGTGCGTGTTCCTGCCTGGGAGAACGGGAGGGTCACGGCCGAGTGCCGTCTACACTGACCACTGGGCCACATGCTCGTCATGGCTGCCGCCTGCACATGGCTCTGCGCCTCTTAGCTCCACACGCAGTTCTCGATGTGGTCATGAGGACCCCATGGAACTGTGGCCTGACGTGTCGGCCCTGCGTCTTGTGTCCTGAGCTCCTGCAGCTCGCACCATCCGCCTGGTTGGTCTTCGGGGTGTCGGAGGTTCCCTCCTGCCACCAGGCCGTGGGGAGGGCATCGCCAGCAGCCCCAGAGGAGCCCTCGGTCACCTTGCCTTCCTGCCGGGCTTTTAATTCAAACTGGGAAGTAGGTCCCCAGCTGGCTCTGTCATGAGGTCACGTCCCTGCCAAGGTCACCCCACCGGGTTAGGCTCAGGCGGCGTCATGCAGAAAGGACCCAGGGGACTTTTTTGAATCCAGCGCCCAGCACTGGACCCGCAGGTGCTGACGCAGGCGTCGGTCTGAGCCCTGCAGGAAATCCCCATCCCGGGGAGCAGGAAGGGTCCTGGGTCAAAAGGACACGACAGCTTCCCTTCTCCCAGGGCCTCAGGGGTCAGGTTCAATCTGGGACCCGGAGGGTGGACAGCGCCCACGCCCGGCTTCCGCGTGGATGTAAGGCCCACGCCTAGCGCAGCTCAGTAGGGGTGTGTACCGCACAAGCCCTGCCTATGGCGCTGGGGTGCTTTATCTAGATAGCGAACCAGTGTCTTGGGGTGAAAATCTGCTGCCTCTTTTGTAAAACATTTTCACAGGATATATTTGTTTCTCAGGGGTACAGTAACAGAGTATCACCACTGGCGGCTCGAACAAACAAGCTGAACAACAGCTCTAGAGGCTGGAGTCTGAAATCGGGGTGTCGGCAGGGCTGGTTCCTCCTGGGGGCTCTGAGGGAGGGTGTGATCCAGGCCTCTGTCCCTGCCCACAGGTGCCCGTCCTCCCTGCGTGTCTCCACACGCCTCCCTTATGTAAGGACGACAGTCGTGTGGAACTGGGGACCCTCCCCACTCCAGCGCGACCTCGCCTTGTCTGAGTGCGTCTGCAGTGACCCGGTTCCCAAATGAGGTCACACTCTGAAGTGCCGGGGGTTGAACTTCAACGTGGGGATGGGGGGCGGTGGGGCAAGATTCCAGCCATAACAAAGGGGCGTGAGGACTTCTTGCGGGTCCTTGCTTTGAGTGTCTCCCGTGGTCCAGGCTGGTGCGCTCCTGGCCCCGAGCGCAGCCTAGGGCTGCCATGGCCCCCAGGCAACAGAACAGCCTCACCCCCAGCGTGTGCACGGCTCTGTGGGCGTTAGACTCACGGCGAGTCGCATTCCAGCCACGCACAGTAGGACCGTGGCTCGTCGATGATGGACGACAAACCGAAACAAGAACAAGAAGGAGCAAACGCACACACCAGGCCACCAGCATGTGCTGTTTGAGCATCTCCAAGATGGGGACCTTGGTCCGGGTCGACAGGGGCGGGAGGTTCTCAGGGTTGGCCTCGTTTCCGAAGATTCGGACAAACCGGCGGTTGGCAAGACATTTACAGATTCGGAATGTCCAGGTGAAGCCAGAATGGCGTTTGCTTCGGTCAGAAGAAACCTGCTCTCGAGTGCCACAGGCCGGCTTTGTCCCGGAGGCACAAGTGTGCCCAGGCAGAGGAGGGGCCCTGGTGCAGGCCAGCGGGGGAGCCGGCAGCCGCAGGGAGCCGTGGTCTGCGTAAATCGCCCTCCAAGAAGCGAAGGCAAACCTGCGCGGCAGAGATCGGACGCCGTGGAGGAAGTGCCATCCTCACTGCGGTGTCCTTGTCCCGTCAGCCCTGCCAGGCGACTCCCGTGCACAGAGTTGGCCAAGACACGGTGAAAGATGCAACAGTACTTTGCCGCTTTCTCCGCAAAGCCCCTCTGGCCTTCCTGCGGGCAGTTTCTGACCGACTAGGTCTGCAGAGAACCACGTGAAGACAGCAACGTGAGAGTCGCTTGTCACTCCCCGTTTTGTGATCCTCGTAGAACAGGGCGGCCCAGCACAGGAACACACAAAGATGTGTGCGCAGGTAAGCAGGGCAGGACGGCGAGAGGGGGCCCCTTGGTCCTCCAGGGTGTTCCAGACAAAACCCACAGAGTCTTGCTGCACAAAGGGGGTGTGGATCCCGCGTGCAGCCAGAGCGGCCAGCTCAGGGCGAACGCGTTGCCTTTGCGCATTGCTGCCGGTCCTCGTGGCTTTTCGGTGACGCGGTTAATTACCCTGACATACAGGAAAGTTGAGTGCGACCTTGATTCCGAGCCGTCAAAGTTAAAGCAAGGCGTGCGGCTTCTTGTACTTACGCACTGTTTTATTTATCTGTGTGTGCATCTCAAAACCGCAAAAACTTTGTTTGCACTTGAGCGGCAGACGCAAAAGTGCTCTGTAAATACAATTACGGCAACGTCGCCGTGGAGAAGGCACGGGGTGTTTGTGTCTAGTTTATCATGTTATTTTTTCCAAAGTGCTTTGAAGGATTTTGCAATTAATCAGCTGTTCCATTTGATTGAAATTTAGAATTCTTGATCCACGTCTGTCACCTTCTGGCAAGGCAGATCAGGCCCGGCGTGCGCGGCCTGCTTGTTCGCGGGGCGGCCCGCTGGGCGCCTGCTCCGAGGGTGTGCGTCTCTTTCTCGCCAGCCTCTTGTTACTGCGTCCTTTGTGCCCTGGTCAGTGCAGTAGTTGGGACAAAGCAATGACCCCGAGGGGTGCCATGCCCTTTGCCAAGTGGACGCTGTGGTGGGGCCGTGGGTGCTATAAATGCCTCAGAGACCGGCCTCGTCGTCAGAAGTGGGGGCTCTTGTGCACATCAGCCTTCGGCCCCTCATCTTCTCCTTCCTCAGCGTATGGCTTTGCCCCCCCCCCCGTGCCGGGGCTGGTGGAGGAGCAGGTGGAGTGTCCTTCCCAGTTTGAGGACACAGGCAGCACACATGAACGGGCCAGCACAGTGGCAGGTGGTGGTAAGTGTCGCGGTGACACGGGCCTGGCACGACGGACGTGGTGACGTCTGAGCACGAGTGGAGGTGCCTGCGGCAGAGGAATCTCCGCGAAGAGGGGGAGTGTGCCAGGAGCAAGGGACTTCGCATTTGCAGTGTTTGCCCTAATGTTTAGAAGACGTCACTGCCCCCACCCCCGGTTCCCTCCCCCTGCCTGGGGAACAAGGCCCAGATGGGTGCTGCCACCTGGTCGACCACTGGAGTGGCTCCTCCAGTGCCAGGTTGGGACTCTCTGTGTTCACACCCGACCCTGTGCCCCATCGGCCTCCCTCCCCGAATCCTGTCCTTTTCATTTTAATTTTAAGCACGCTGGATTTAAGCAGTATTTACACAGGCCGCTGTGCCTTGTATTGTTCATTTGGCAATATTAACTGTGACCTTTCAGAATCGCAATTAGACTCTTCCAATGAGACAAAAAGGCTGAGCCAGCCAGCGCCGGGTGCGGCGAGGACACGGCGTGGGGGAGTCACGGCCGCTGGGCGGGGCGGGCGCTGGGAAGCCTGGCCCTTGGCCCAGGGTGGGAGGAAGAGATGCCCCCGGGAGAGGGGAAGGCCTGGCTCCGGGCGCACTCCCCGCCAGCCTTCCGAGCCCAGGCCGTGCGCCCTCCTGGCTCAGCCTGGCAGAGGCAGCAGAGTGACCACCTTGGGGTCAGGGGTCGATGAATGGCGGGATCGGTTTCCCCAGGGCTGGGGCCGTCACTGGGGCCCACACAGGTTTCAGCTTCAGCGTTTGAAAAGTGCAGCGGCGACGTGGATCAGGGTCTCTGGTTCTCTGCGTGGCCCCTTGGTGCTCAGCCTGCAGCTGCGAGGAAGGACGTTCACACTACGGAAACCCAACTCCCTCCCACACAGAAAACCGGTGGGAACAGGCGTCCTCACCCCGGGGTTTTCGGGATGGACTTTTGCGGTGGAGCAAGGACACCGATGCTGATTCGGGTGGTTTTGCTATGCTGGGGGCTGCCCCCACGGCGTGGCAGGACTTGGGGCGCAAGCCACGAACCCCCGGCATGTCTGTCAATCTTAGAGCCTGTGGCCGGCGGCCATTCGTGGAAGCAGCAGCTGTGTCCTGTCCTGCCACTTCCAAGGGCCCTCCCCCAGGAGACGCACCCTCGGGGGGCTCACCCTGACCCTGGCAGGTCCGGATGGGGCCGTATACAAAAGGCGGATTAATCGCGGCGTGGCCTGGCGGTCTCCCGCCCAGGCAGCCCATCCCCGTGAGCCAGCAGCTGGCTTCCTCTAACCACAGAGGCTTCGAGTGTGAACCCAGTGAAGGTTTAAATGTGGCGGACGCCTGCAGAATAGCCGAGAGGCCCCATTTGCAAGGGGTTGGCTGGGCTCTTCAGCACACATTTGTGTCAACAACGAAAAATTACATCAGTAACGGCCAAATCAAACACCCCAGTTGTGTCAAGATTCCCCAGATGTGATGTGCAGACTCGAGCCCCTTGTAAATTCCACGTCGCTTCCTTCCCTTAAAGACGCCCGCGGATTTCTCCCTGATGGGCGCTGGCACGGCCGCCCAGGTTTGGGTTGGGGTTGACAGTCCTACTCCTCCCCCCAGGCAGAGAGCAAGTCGTCCCCCCACCCTTGTGCTCAGTGGTCTCAGCATGTGCGACAGGGAGGCTGGGCGAGGGAGGAATACGCCCGCAGGCGCCCCGCCGCTGCTCCCCGTCAAACCTTGCCGGCCGAGCTGCTCCCCGAGGGCCCCGCGCCCACCCCAGGGGCTGCGCAGCTTTGCCCGTGCGGCGTCTGCGCGGCAGGCTTGCTGTGCTGCCTTTGGGTCTTGAGTTATGAGGGCCTAAGACCCCGCTCAGGACCCCGGCCACCACCCCTGAGCTGACACGCAGCAAAAACTGCCATTGGCGTCATTTGCCCGAAACCCACTTCTCAACAGTAACATGTGGGGTCACAGGCGACACACATACGGGAAAAGGCGTGTGGCCAAACCAAGGGTTTCAGGGGCAGACAAAGTCTGGCTACAACGCAGACCCAGGAGGAAGGGCAGGCGGAAAGCCCAGCCCAAACAGAAGTTGAGGCTTCCCAGCCGAGGACGCGGACTGTGGAATCTGCCGGAAGAGAGGTAAAAACCAAGCCCGAAGAGCACCGTTTTTCCCCAGCTCCGCGGAGATCGCAGACTCCCTGACGTTCAGAAAACGCCTCGGCCAGCCCTCCCGGGTGTGCTGTGCTTGCAGTTCTGCAGGAAGCGGGGTTGAGAGTGGTTAATGGTGAGGTGTGGGCTGGACTGAGTCACACGGCCGTCAGCATTCGACTTGCCGTTCACAGCCGTGTCGCGACATCCAGATGAGCTGAGATGCCGTCCCCGTCGAGGCTGGGGAGAGGCGTCCAGGGGGGCATGTGGTGGGGTCCTGTGGTCTCCAGAAGGCGCCGATTCCGTTGCCTTCAGCTGGGCTTTCTGGCCAGGTCTGCCCGAGAGCAAGCTGCTCTCCACTCAGTCTCAAGGCCAGCAGTGTTCTGGAAGCTTCCGTAGCCGTACCCTCTCTCCATCTTCCATGGGGACGCCAACCCTGCTGTTGGGCAGGTGACCCTAAGGTCCGTGAGGACAGAACCGCACAGGCCCCCACGAGAAGCACTCTGTCGGTGCGTGCGGGACGAAGGAACTCGATTCTGCGTTTGTCCGATTGGTCCGTGCGATGCATGTTTTGTGCATCGTGGATACCGAGGAAACGTGGCCTTTTAGAAAGAGAAAGGGCGTCTACACTGAGGCAGCTGGCCCATCGGGTGGCTCTGACGGCTTCGTCCTCCCCGTACCCTCACGCAGGTGCTGGCGAATGTGTGTCACGGAACATACTAGGTTCTATGTAGAGCGTGCTCACGGCGTCCTGCCCCGGTGGGCAGTGAAAACGTGGCCCCATTAAAACGGGAGAAGAATGCGAAGATCAGTAAAAACAAATCCTCTGAAAGAGCAGCAGGTGCCCCGGCTGCTCTCCGCTCTGCCGTGGGAAGCACAGCGCGGGGTGCACGGACCCGGGACGGAGGTCAGCGTCCAGCTGCGCCACCTGCTGAGCTGGGGCGCCCCTCCCCGTGCCTCCGTTTCCCCATCGGGAAAAGGGGTAACACGAGATTATTAAATATGAGATGTCCGATTTCGTTAAGTACTAAGTTAGACGGTTGTTATCTCTGACATTTCACCTTGACATTTCTTGTTTTACGTTTATCGTGAAGGTACATCCTCAGTCTTCCAAACACATGGTTTGGCTTGTGATTATCTTTCAGATTTTTTGGAGCAATTTTTGTAAAACCATGGATGATAAGTCAAAATTCATGTTATTTTCGAATGTGAGTTCCGTCGTGGAACCGATGCAGCACAGACAGCTTGAAATATCAGCGAAGTGTTGGGGAAGGATGTGGCTAATGAACAGTATGTCCGTGGTTTGAGAAGTTCCGTCTGGTGATCTTAATCTTGAAAATGAGCCACGTGGGCGACCTGAGACCAAGGTGGATAACGATGAGCTGAAAGCTGCAGTGGAAGCGAATCCATCTCAACTTACGCGTGAATCAGCAGCAAGGGTCGATGTTACTATTTCAACAATATCGGACCATTTGAAACAAATGGGCAAGGTAAAGGAGCTGGATGAATGGGTTCTGCATGAATTAAACGAGCGTCAGAAGAGAAATCGTCTGGAGGCTTGCCTTTCTTTGCTGTCACGACATAAAGGTGAACCATTTCTATACCGTTTTGTGACATGTGATGAAAAATGGATTCTTTCTGACAATGGCAAGCATTCGGCACAATGGCTGGATAAAGATGAAGTGCTGAAACACAGTCCAAAACCGAATATTCATCAAAAAAAACTGCTTGTATCTGGTGGTCCGGCGCTGGTATTGTCGGAGTTTCATGAAACCTGGTCAATTCATCACAGCGGTGTCCACTGCAACCAGTTGGATGAAAGGACGAGGATGCTTGTGATTAAGCAGCCGACATTGGTCAACAGAGACAGGCCAGTCATCTTGCAAGACAACACTCGACCAAATGTCACACAAACATCTCTGTTCAAACTACAGAGGCTGGACTTGGAAACTCTGTGTCATCCACCGTATTCGCCAGACCTTGCACCAACTGACTCCCACTTCTTCCAGGCTTTGGACACTTCTCGCAAGGGAAAATATTCCATTCTCAACAAGCTGTGGGAAACGCCTTTCACGATTTCATCTCCACTCGCTCTCCAGGCTTCTTTGCTGCTGGCGTAAACAAGCTACCGTTAAGATGACAAAACTGTGTCGATAGCTTAGGCACATACTTGGATTAATTGTGCTGCTTCTTGCTCGAGATGTAACAAACTGCACTTTTAAGTCAAAATCGCGCGTGTCATATTTAACGACCTAATACAAGCTCTGGGGAGGGGCAGGCCAGTGTTGCAGCTCACGGGGTCACACAGTACCGGCGGCTCCCGGGACGTGGCCCCCCACTAGCTCTGAGCCTCGCAGCCCAGCCCCCCCGCTCCGCATCCCCTCCACGGCGCATCCTCTTGCTCTCTGTGGAAACTTGCTCGCCATCTTGGCTCGGCCCCGAGGAAGTTCCTGCGAGGGGTGAGCAGCGCCCAGGGCATTCACTCACTGCCTGTCCAGCCCGCGTCTCCTGAGGGCCGGGCGCGCGTGTGGGAAGCAAGTGAGCAGACCCGGCCCCTGCCCTCGCCCTCTTTTACAGACAAAGCAGAGGCTAAACTTGTGATGCTAAGTACACTGAAGGCTGGAAAAACGCAAATATGGTGAAAATAAATGAGCATAATAAAAGGCGACCCTGACCTTGTCTGGAATGCTGTGCTTGTACATCGTAGGAATGAATGCACGGCAATGCCGATCCTATGGAGCAAGAGACTAATTCTCACTAAAATGTTAATGGCTGATAGGTTGGATGTGTTATTCCCCTAGGAGTAGTTGTTTTTCATGGTTAATGCCTGAAACGGCATTGCCTTAAGGATCTTTTCACAAGACTAAGGTTCCAGATAGTTCAGTTTGGCAGCAGCTGGCATTTATGCTCAAATGCTGGGGATTCGGGGTAAGGGAGATGGGGTCTCTGCGATACGGCGCTCCCGTGCCTGGGCTGCAGGAGATGGTCTGTGGGAGTCGGGGGGCTCAGGAAGGGGCGGCCATGTCAGGGGACAGCAGCCTTCTTACTGTTTAATGAAAATATTTTATCGCCGGTTAATCACAAGGTGAACGAAGCAGCGCAGCAGAGCTAGTGGTCAGTTTCTTAAGTCAATTGGAGCAAAGGGCACCCGTCGTTTGAAGGGACATGGGTACCACACCAACAGGTGCTCGCCGCGCCCACGACACCCTCGGTAGCGGGATGGCGCGGGGAGGTGGCTGCTCTTCTTTCTCCTTTCCCCCACAGATGGCACACGCTAATTATGCTCATGTGTGTGGCACCTTACACCTCTGTAGACGTTTTTCAAAATGTTGGGAAACAGATGATCACGTCTGTTTTTGTAGCGTGTGAGAGTTTTTTCATTAGCAGGATCGGGCGGGACCATCTGTGTGTTTTAGTGAAAAGTTTGCCACCAGCAGCGACTTTAAAACTTCGGAACAATAGCTGAGTGGGATGTTTCTCAGCTGTCCGTGGGCTGCCGGCGGGGGGACCTGGGGGTGCAGAATCCACGGCAGATGGACCCAGAACGGATCCAGGGGCTCAGAGGCTATGTTTCTCCCCACCCCAGACTAATGACAACCAAGTCAGAACTTTCCAGAAAAATCAGTGGGTAGAAGTCTCTCTGCTGCCATCTGGCTGTGTGTCTTCCGACAAGTTAACTCAGCTCTCTGAGTCTAGTGTCCTGGAGAAGTTGCAGTTGATGAGCTCTCAGGGCCCCCAGTCGTGAGACACAACTATGAGGGCTTAGCCTCCATGGAAAGTTCCGGAAGACAAACTGCAGCGTGGGAATTCTGCAGGCATGCCGGGCCCTCCCTCTGCGTGCAGCTCCCGAGTCACCTGTCCTGCCGCAGAGCCCCTCCCCGGGGAAGCTGCAGGTGTGCATTTAGGCCCCACTCCATCGGCTAAATCGCAGTGTGTGACTAAAGCAACGCAGAGGGATGAGCGGGGACTTTATCCCGTGAGCTCCGCGGCCCCTGCCTCCACGGCCCCTGCCTGCACAGCGGTGTCCTCACAGGGGCTGATGCGCCCCGGCGAGGAGGGGGCGGAGCCACATTCATCCGGTGGAGTTTGCCAGCCGCACAGACGTGGTGAGCTGCTGTGGTTCCCGCCTACGGGGACCAGACACTCATTCACTCACTCAACAAACCCTTGCTGAGCACTGTCTACATCCAGTGCTGTTCCAGGGTGCCGGAGGCAGCGGAGTCCTGAAAGGGGCCGGCGGGGAGGGTGCGTAAGATTCCTGTTGCAGCTCTAATTAGTTGCCAGAAACGCAGGGGCCTGAACAACGTGATTTTTGGCCTTACAGTTCTCAAGTCTCACAGCCAGCCGGGGTGTCGCGGGGCTGGTTCCTCCTGGAGGCCGCAGGGCAGGTCCATCTCCTTGCCGTTCCCCGCTTCTCGAGGCCACCTGAGCTCGGCCCTTCTTCCACCCTCAAAGCCAACGGCGCAGCGTCTTCCAGCCTCTGCCTGACTCTGACCCTCCTGCCTCCTCCCAGACCCTGAGACTGTCCTGGGCCACCCGGTGGTCCAGGAGAATCTCCCATCTCAGGACCCTTAGTTTAACCCCATCCACCAGCCTCTTGTCATGTGAGTGCCGTAGTCACAGGTTAGGACTCGGACATCTTTGGGGGCCGTTATCCTGCCCACCCCAACGGGGATGAACAGGCCCCTGCAGCCTTGGGCAGCGCTGTGTGATGCCGCCTCGCACAGGGCTGAGCGGTAAAGCAAGACGCGGACAGAGGGTAAGGACAGGGTGGTTGAGGAAGCTGTATCTAGGGAAGCAGTATTCCCTCTGCGGAGGGAGGGGCCCTGGGATCATGTGTACGGTCAGTGCAAATGTCCTGGGGTTGACGTGCCGGGCTGGGGAGACAGTCGTCAAGGCAGGGCTGGTGGGGGGTCAGGAGGGTCTTCCACATGGGTGACAGGGCTGAGGGGCCGGGCCGGGTAAGCTGAGTTCAGACCTGGACCGATCCCAGGCAATGGTGCCCTGCAGGCCTGGGGCCCTGGTATGGGTCTGCCGTAGAGCCCAGGAGGCGGCAGGCTCTGTGGCAGGCTGCCTGGCCGAGACTCGGGGGGCAGCGAGCGGATGGAGAGGTTGGGGTGGGGGTCAGGGAAAGGGTGCTTGGAAGGTCACCCAGGCCCTGGCGGGGCAAACGACATTGATCCAGAGCAGGTGCTGAGCCACCGTCCCCAAGGGACATCCGAGGATGCATGGGGGGCCTGCTCACTGCTGCAGAAGGAAGGGGCAGCCCCATCAGCTCCTCCCCCATCCTCCCTTCCCCTCTCCCCCCTTCTGCCCCTCCCCCAGCTGCCTCCCCTTCTCTCCAGCTCAAACCCTGGATCAAATGTCACTTTTGCGGAGCACAGTCCTGCAGGAACATCCTGGCCCTGCGGGAGCGCCTGCTCCCAGGGACACACCGGGAACCACAAGGCAGGGTCCACGTGGCGGGAGGGCCGCAGGCGCCGGGGCAGCTCCACTCACAGAGCTCTTGGAGTCCCGCCTCGCCCCGGGCGCCGGTTCAGAGCCAGGCCCCGGGCCCTGTGGCCATCCGGCCCCCCAGGCAGCCCAGGGAAGTGACCCCGCTTCGCCGCAGCTCCCTGAGGGTGGCCAGGACCCCTCGCTGATAGGCAGGAAGTCATTTTTGTTTAATGTTAATGTACTGATGGAAACAAACAGCAGAAGCTTCCGAGGCCGCCTGGGGACGGCCCTGGGACTGGCGATGTGGCAGTCGAGGGCAGAAGAGCCGGAAGCTCTCTGAAGCGGGCGGGCAGCCAGCGCTGGCCCCGTTTTCTCATCCTGACATTTCAGAAGAGCTTCATCCCTCCTCTATCTGGGCAGATGCGCAAATATGCAACAATAAATAAATAAGGATGGTTTTGCGATGCATCTGCACATCCCCACGGGACGGCTGCACGCGTGCCCCGGACACGCCAGGTGCGAACTGCGTGTGCTGTACCGTTTGGGGCGCATTTTGGAAAACTTAGCTTCAAGGTACACGGGGGGTCCCCTCACTCCCAGACCTCCCGCGGGGAGTGCCATGGGGGTCCCTGGGGCAGACCCGTCGTCTCTGGGCTTCCGAAGCAACGTGGCCACGGTGGACAGTGGGAAGGTGTGCAGGGGCCAAAGGCTCCCCCAGAAAGGGACAGTCTGTGGTCTCACCCAAGTGGGCAGAGCTAGGACCAGAGGCCAAGGACTGCCCTGTGCCGTCCTGCCATGTCACCGTCCTGCCGTGTCACGCTGAGCCTCAGTTTCCCCGTGTGAGCAGCGGAGGCCTCCGCGGGCCACGGCAGCCCCCGCCTTCCATCCTGCCTCCAGATGAAAAGTTAGACGCAGCCCCGGCACCACCATGCACGGGTGGAAGCCGCCAGCAGCTTTCCCAGAGACACCTTCTCGTCAGCGAGGCGGGGGCAGGAGCTGTTCAGACGTGCGTCCCCCGGCAGGACGCGGTCCATCACGCTCCCCTCTGAATGAGACACTCGCAAACATTTGTCTTAGTCCTTTTTCTGTTGCTTCAACAGAACACCCGAGCCTGGGTAATTTATTAATATAAAACAAAGTTCGTTCGGCTCTTGGTTCCGGAGGCTGGGACGTCCCAGGGCCTTGGTGCTGCGTCAGCGTGGCGAGGGCACCCCGTGGGGACAGGCCAGAGCAGGAGAGCGGGAAGAGCTCGCTCTTGTAGCAAAGCCACTCCCAAGAAGAGGAGCCCGCCCCCACGAAAGCGACGTGGACCGATCCGTGAGCACACAGCCCGGACTGACCCAGTCGTGGGGTGGAGGGATGCAGTTTCCAACGTGTGAACTTTGGGGAACGTGCTCAAACCGTAGCACTTTTCAAACCCGCCCTCAGACAAAGGTGGCTCCCCCAGTCCAAGAGCTCGCCCGGCTCTGGCTGCAGCTGGGACCCGAGAACCGAGGCCGCGGGGTGGGGCTCGGACCTCAGAGCGTGGAGGGCAGCTCTGCGCGAGAATCACCGCGGGATCATCCAAAACGCAGCTACAGGCCCAGCTCAGCCCACAGGCCAGGCCCGAGGGCCGCCCAGCCCGTCCTTATGTCACCAGTCAGGGCTGCAAGGTGTGTCTTAATTTAAAGAACAATTACAGGGAAACAGAAACTCGCAGGAATTATCCATCCCTCAGAACGTTAGCATCAGCCTAAACTGGGTTACGAAGCACAGTGCAATCAGCTCGCGCCTTTGAAACAGTCTCCGGGTGCTGCAACGGTGGGTTCACTGGCCCCTGCGGTGCCCCCGGACGAGACGCTCTCGCTGGCCGTGGAGAAGGCTGCTCCCACCAACCTCAGGGCTTCCGGCAGAGGCGCTCACGCTCTTGGATTTCATCGCTTACCTGGAAGGCTGAAGACAGAGCTCCGGCTCCCGCCTGTTTGAACGCTGCTGTCCCTACTGGGCCGCTGCTGGGTTAAGCGAGGGTCTAAGTGCCGGATAAAGGAGCATTCAGCTGCACGAGCGGCTGCAAGTGATGAAACCTCATTGCAGAAGGGCCCGCCCTGGCCGCACCTGCGCCCACAGGACCTGCTGGCAAAAGCAGATGATCGAAACGGTACCCGAGCTCCTTCATGCTCTCTGCAGCCAAGTGGCTTAGCATCTGAAAGCAACGTGTAATTGTGATCTTCAATGGGTTCTAATCAGAGATTTTATTTCAGTCTTGGCAATTCTTGTTCATTACTAATACAGAAAAAGATACAACCCGCTGTTCGGTGCCTGAATATAAAAGAACATTTCTGTGCGGTGCAGCCTCATTGCGGAATCTTCCACGGTGCGAGTCAGCCACGGAGGCCGGTGAGGGTTTTATTCCTTCTTTCAAAAACAGAAGCTGTTTTCCCCCAGAAGAGCATGTGATGTAGGAAAACATTAGCGACATTGCAAAACGGTTGCATGAAATAACGGTGGAAATATTTCACTAACTGCATTCACCTTGCTCAGCTCTCTTCCCCTCCCAACCCAGAGAGAGAGAATTCCTGGGAGCCTTTATCTCCTTCCTCTATATAATTGCTGCTTTAGATCGCAACAGCCCTTAGAGTTGGGAATGCGAAATTCCGGGAGCTGTACTGAGACCGCGCTCACCTGCGGAGCCGCTGGATCCAGACCCCCCAGGAGAGAAACGTCAGGCGTAGAGGGCATCTGAGCATCCCTGTTAAGGCCCAGCGCCTCCGACGGTGGGGTCCTTTTGTTCTTTCCTTCCGAAGAATGGAAAATTCCTGGGAGTTTCTGTTTCCCTCGTAATTGTTCTTTAAGACACGCCTTGCAGCCCCGACTGGTGAGACAAAGACAGGCTAGCGGGAAGCACCCCGTGCTTTCGTGAGAAGCAGAAAAGGTGATAAGGCCTGGCGTCCAGTCCCGTTCCGTGCGGAGTTTAAACAGGCAGCGACCGCGTGGTGCCTGTCGGTGGGAGAGCCAGCGCCTTCCCGCCTGTGAGATCCTTGCCTTTCGCGGTAACCAAAGAGGAGGCTGCGCGGAGGGCGGTCCGCGGAGGGTGGGAAGACGCCGACGGTCTTGGGCAGCATCACCTGTGGGTGTCCCCAGGCTCCTGCCTTCAGGTGGGGGGGGGGGCCCGGAAAACCCCCGGGTTTGGGAGGACATTTGGTGCTGAGAGGGGCTGGAGTCTCCTCCCAGCAGTGGAGAAGCAGTCGCGCCCAGCGCCGGCTCCGCAGGCCCCACCGCCTGGCCTCCTGGGCTGGGGCTCTGAGCCTGGTCTCACCCGCCAGGAAACGGGGCAGCAGTTGACTAGCGATGTCCCCGATGCCCTCCAGGGACACGGGTGCAGGGCGCGGTTCCTACACACCATCTTTTGTTGTGTTTCTGTGTGTTTGTTTGCTTTTCTCTCCGATGTGATTTATGGTCCGTGGGCAAATTCGTGCTGCCTTTTGTCCAGTTAAATCTCTGGAGGAGCCTCTAGACGCCGGCCCTGTTCCGGCGTGTTCTCGTGCGCTCTGTCGCTGAATCACCACAAACGGCCTGCGAGGTTGCTTCGTTCGACAGGAGAAGGTAACCGTAGCCTCGCGGTCTCCCTCAGGGCAGCGACTCCGTAAATCCCGCTCTGCGGGCCGCAGGCGCACACCTGGTGGCTTTAGAGCGCGGTGCCCGGGCAGAGTCAGTGTTCGGAGGGGTCAGCAGGCCCTCCAAGGCCACGCCGCTCTCCCCCCGGCTCCCAGCTCTTCCGAGGCAGCAGGTCACCCTTGCCCCGTCCTGCAGGTGCTGACCACACGTGGGGACCAGGGGGCGAGGCGCGTGTCCCCTCCACAAATCCATCTCCCTCAGCAGCCAGGAGGGTCCCGTCTGAAGGCTGCCTTTCCCTGAGAGAGGCCTTTGCTTTCTGAGGAAAGCCCAGAACCTTCTTTCACCGTCTTCTCAAGGGTGGGGGGCACATTAGCGTGGTCGAGTTTGGGCCAGGAGGGCTTGGCCGGGTGGCTGGACGGCCGTCTCTGGAGGAAGAGCCCGCCACACACGGAGCACAGACCCGGGGCTCTCTGCCTGCGGCCCCGCCGGGTCCCAGTGTCTAAATCATCAGAAAAAATCCTTTCTGGTTCATCGACCTTTCTGCAAATTATAATTTACACCCAGGAGTAAAATGTCATATAATTTTTATACATTTGACTGAGTTTTTTCACTGCTATCTTAAGAAACGATTCTTTATCAAGGTTTCATGCTGGAATTGTCCAGGGATAATCACCACGGGAGAAACGCTTCGTTTGCAGGCTGTGCCACGCACGGCGTCTCCCGCGGGGGCAGTGCTGGCGTCGCGGGCGACCGCCGCTCTGGAAGGGGCGTTGGTGAGGCAAGTATTGATCCCCTCCAAACCGACTCATTAACTGCCTTTTTTTCTAGCCACAAATTAAATCACCAAGTGGAGACTGGATGGGCAGGAATCTCAGAGACCAGGCCTCGTGCTTGGCCGCCCCTCCCTGGCGGTGGGAGGTCTGCGGCCAACGCTCCCAACTGGCCTCGTGCAGAGAAACGGGGTCACCAGGGAACCTGGGCCCGGGCTCCTTCCTGCTTCAGGACGGAAACGGAGGAAACATCCCAGCCTCCGCCTCCAGGAACCCTGGACTCTAACGTGAGAACGAACAAGCTGGGATTGCAGAGGCTCAGGGAGACTTTCCAGAAAAGCCGGCTGCGCCCCTGGCGGAGAGGAAACTGCAGATCATTTTGGAGGCACCCTAAAATTGTTTCTGCAGACGCCCGACGTGCTTTGGGGGTTTATCTTTGTAATTGCCATTTTATTTATGGTAGAAAGAAGCCATAGTTCGAAACTGTAGCAATGTCTCTAAATGTTGTGGAAGGTCTTTAATGAACAACAAAGACGCCCTCTAACTGGTGCGGCGGTGACGCCAGCTGGCGAAATTACCGCTGTGGCTGTGCACGTTAATAGGGCCCTAACACGGAGCCCGCTGGTCTTTCTTCCAGACCACAGTAGGATCTGACTTCCCCACGCCTCTGTGGTCGGAGGTGACCGCAGGAGTGTCCCTCCAAGGACGAGCCTTAGAAGCCACAGCCTGAGCCCCCTGCGGCCTGTTTCGTGCCTGGGCAATCCTGGAAGCAGAGACTAAACCCCCCAGGGATTCCGCAGTGCACGGCCCCCTGGCTGGTCCACGGCGCACACGTTGCCTGAGCCGGACATCAGGCTCTGTTGTTCAAAGTGATGAGATCTAGGGGCTGTTTGTTACTCTTAGCCCAGCCTGTGCTGACAGCTACACCCTGAACTTGCAACAGCGAATTTCTCCCAAGGACATAGAAAGCCCATGGGGGTCAACAATGTCAAGTGACGCAGCACCTCCCTGGGGATGCACAGACCCCTTACTGAACACTTCCGAGAAGGGAGGATAGTGTGGAGGTTGTCACATGCATAAAGCCACATGTTCCTGCCCCTCCCCCAGCACTGGCCCTGGACCACGTTCCTTGAGTTGTTCTTGGGGCAATAATGTTGTGACCACAAAGAGGCCACTGCTTCCTTCCTCCGGCTCTTTGGGAATCTGCATGAGGAGCCGCCAAAGAGAATCACGGGCCCTGCTTTTCCCAGGCCGAGGAAGAGGATGCCCCGGGCTGAGGAAGAGCAGGGAGAGGTGGAACCACGTTTTCCTTCTGCGCTGGAGTCACTTCCCTCGTCCTTGCTGAGCACTCCCAGTCGGGAGTCTGGTCGTGTCCCCAGGTCCCAGTTGGAATCCCCAAGGGCACGTAGACGGCCGTCTGGGACGGAGCTCCGCGGGCGTCTGTGTGGCCCTGGCTCTTGGAGAGGTCGTCCGCAACGTCCCTGAGGGCCTCGTGGAGCCCAGGTCAACCCAGAACGAAGTGGACACTTGGTCTCGTGGGCTCCTCCTAGCCGAGGCTGTGCCCGCCTGGCGGGGTTGGCGCCTGCCCTGCCCCGGGTCCCTGTCCGGGCTCCGCGTCCACCAGAGACGCTCCCTGAGCCTGAGCACCGCTCGGACCCCCCGGGCTCTCCAGCAGAGCTGCCAGGTTACGTCTAGTTCTGTCTGTCTGAGCAGTGCCCGGGGGCGGGGGGGCCTCTCTGCCCTGCAGAGGGAACGGGCGCCGGAGACGCCAAAGTGCCCACCCTTGGCTGACAGACACCCTGCTCACCTCAAGGGGTCCCCAAGCTTCTCCAAGCTGCGTGCGAAGACCCAGGGAGAGGTTGCCTGGGCAGGTCGATTCCATTTAGGGAGGCAAGAAAATATGTTTGCAGTTCCTGCGTTTCTGCTTATTTACTTCAGAAAAATGGTTGGCAGCCACCCCTAGTGTGTTTACAGAGGGATCCAGGCTGGTAAAGCTCAGGTTCCGTTTGGATTCAGCCCCAGCAAGCTGCAGCTGGGGGGCCAGACCTGTGCCAGCCGCGCCAGCGTCCCCACGCTCCCACCCTCCCCGCTGCGGGGGCTCCTCACCGCCCTGCTCTCCCTACAAGGGTCTGGAATCCATCACCTCCTCCACGTGGGCTTTGAGCAGCCGTTCCTTCCCCACGTGCCTGCGTGGCTGTGTGACCCACGAAGAACGTCCCCATCCCAGAGTGACAAGTGCACCTGGCTCTGCGTCTGGCGGCCTCAGAGGGGAGCCGGAGCAGCGGGCGCAGCGCTGTGGGTGCCACAGAGCTCAGAGCCCGGAAGACTGAGACATGTGGCTCAGAGGAGTGGGGGGCAGGCTGGGATTCTGAACCACAGCTGGCTCTGCCCAGAACAAGAGCCTTCCTGCCACGGGGGCGCCTCCCACTGTCCCCTGGGCCGTGCCGCAGCTGATGCGCCATCCCCCGGGGGCTGGCGGCCAGGATTTGGAGGGTTCTGTCTCGTGGCTCTTGCCCCTGAGTTTTCCTCTGGACTTGTCCACCTGCAGTGCAGGGCAAAGGGTGAGACATTCCTTGTTCATTTGTGTGTTTGTTCTTAATCTAAAAAGAGAAGGGAGTGACGCGGGCGGAAGTGGGTTCACGAGTGACCTGTCCTGGCTCATTTGCACCACGCGTTCCGCCGACGTTGGGGTGTCTGCAGCACCGGTCCACTGCAGACCAGGAACGGCCCTGCCCACTGCCGCTGCTTGGGAACAGCGTTCATGCAGACACGCAGCACGCTGCTCCTCACACGTATGTGCACATGCGTGTGTGTGCCTGTGCTCCTACCTCCTGGTCTTCGGCACAGCCAGGGCTCCAGCCCGACCTCCCTGCCAGCCTCCCCTTCCCCGCCCTGCTGGCCTGGACTTTCCCTCACGCTCCAAATGCCACAGGAGCCACCCCGTGACATCCGTCTCATCCCTCCACTAGAGTGGCACCTCGAGGGGGCCCCCCGAGTCCGTGAGGAGCTGGCAGAGGCCGGGCTGGTGAGGACGTGGATGGGTGGTGGCCAGGGCTGGGGAGGCAGAGCTGGGACCTGATCGGCCCCACATGGGGCTCCTCCCCTCCCGCCGCAGGCCCCCACCGCCGCCTCGCCCCTCCCAGACCTCAGCAGGGCCTCAGGCCGCTTCCCTCCCAGAGCCTGGGAGAGCTTCGGGAGGAAGAAGAGGCTGTGACTCCCCCGCCTGAGCGGTGGCGGCTGGGGCAGGAGCGCTTTTTAAATACAGAGCAGGGAACAGGCCCGGACTGCACTTTTGGCAAAATGGAGTGAAAGCACAGGGGGTCTGGGGGCCATGAGCAGTCGCCCCCTCCTCTCCCCGCTTCCCTCATCCGCAGAGGAACAGGTGGGGGAGGGAGGGGACGTCTCAGGACAGCAGAGAGCCGTCTCGCTACCCGAACCCCAATCGCGGACGATTTCATTAGCGCAGCCCAGCGCAGGGCGCCCGTGAGAGGGAGCCTGGTGGTTCTGAAAGTGGCCCGGTCGGTCCTGTTGCTTGTTTTAAAGGATCCACCCCAGGGCCCGCTCCCCTGAGTCGGGCGTCAACGCCAGCATCTTCCCCACCACTCCACATGTGCGCTAAGATGTGCGCCAAGAGCCCGCAGAGGACACGGGGGCAGCCCCCGTCGCCGGAGCGAGGGCTCTGCAGGTGGGGGCACGTGGGACGCCGGTGGCCGTGGAGGACGTGGCGGACCCCGTTCCTACAGCAGGCGTGTCTGGGTGCCACCGCCGCCTGGGGCCACCAAGGGGAGTAAGTCATGAGCCTGCACAGTGAGCACCGGGTACCACGCCCGGCTCATGGCGTTGGAGCGGGTTGTCCAATAAGCCACGCCTGGGGCCCCGCTTCACGGAGCCACCTAAAGGCAGAGGCCACGTTTCAGAAGTTGGGGCGTGCGGGGTGTTTATTTCCGTGAGACAGGGTGATGACGGCCCCAACCTAAGGCCGTGGTGGGTGACCTGTGCCACGTATGGGCATGGTCGGTCCGCGGCACGTGTGGGAGCCAAATAAGCAGGAGGTGCCTGCGGCCATCGTCACTGTCGTCACCATTGTCGGTCGCGGGGACTATGGGTGATGTGTTGGCTGCAGCTGCCCAGAGTAGACTTGGGTGACCCCTCCTCAGAGCGTTAGCGGAACCTGCCTGTCCCTCCCGCCAGAGTTCCCAGCCCTGGACGCCACCTGCTCCGGGAGGTTCCGGAGCCCCCAGGCAGCTTTTCCTTTTCCTGAACGTCATGTCAGGAAAGCCAGGGAGCTTTGCGCCAGGCAAGCGCCGACCTCCCCGAGTGATGCTGATACTGCCAGGAAGCTCCACCACGCCGGTCCTCCCCCGACGCTGTGCGCGTGACCCCCGTGTGAACCGACGCCTGTGTGTGTTTCTCGTAGCAAATCTCGTCGTAGCACGACCCGTGGAAGAGAATAGGGAGGTGGAGAACCACGTCGTCGCTGGGGGGCAGCATTATTTATTAACCATTAGCAGAGGGTGCGACATCCGCTCAGTTCCATCCTCTAACCTCGGCTGGGTCTGCGATGCAAGGGGGGCTCCAGGGTCGTGTTTGGGGGGAGGGCGGGGAGCTGCTCTCAGCTCGGGGCTCGCGGTGGGGCCGTGGGACCTGCAGGGAGGGCGGTAAACCTTTCTGAACCTCAGCTGCCTGTTCTGGAAAGTGGAAGAAACACGGCCTCCTGTGTGGGTCTGCGCAGCTTCCGTGAGATAACGTGCTCCCAGTGCCCCGCACGACGCCGGAGCAGGTGCCGCGTCACGGACGTGGGGACAGTCGTGAAAGGCTAGTTCACGAAGGGTCCGTTTCAATTCCATTCAATATCCAATAAAAATGCAGCCGTCTAAAGAGTTCTAGAAACCTCTGCCATTCCTCCAGTCAAAGGCACTCGCACAGTCTGGGGTGAGAGCAAAAGTCCCGGCAGGTCCGCCCCTCCAGGTCCTCCAGGAATCCCTGCCTCCCTGAACACCCGGCACCACACGGACGTCACGGCCAGAAGGACATCGCTGGCCCTGCAGAGAGAAACCAAAGGCCTTCCTCCCTGCGGGGACTCCCGGCCATTGCTGGACAGGATGCCACCTGCAGCGCCATGGCCAGCACCAGCCATCAACCCTGCTGTCCCTGGGCGCTGGCCACAGCGCATTTAGACACAGGCGTCCTTGGCCCGTTGGCGCGTCTGCGGCTGGGTTTGCAGACGCCGTTCTCTGCCCCTCCTGCATCTGTGTGAATGGGAGGGCTTCATTAGCAATGTCACCTGAAGGAAGAGCCACCACGCTCCATGCTGGGGGGACCTCGGTGGGGTTTGCCAGTGAGGCACTGGCTGAGCTGCCCCTGCAGAAAGAAACTCCTGCGCAAACGCCCCTCACGCCCCCAGCCCCGACCCTGAATCTCCCAGTGCACCTGCCCCTCTGTGCTCTCAGCAGAGGACTGTGAATTAACACAGGAGCCGGGAGAAGCCGTCTGCATGGCTCAGCCAGGCTCAGTCGCCAGCAGGGAGCCGCGAACAGGCTGGGCCGAGTCCCCTGAGCCTGTGAGGGGCCGCGTCCCCTCCCGGCAGACTCTGTCCTCACATGGTGCCGTCCGCATTAAATAAAGATGCGAGAGTTTGTTGGTGCCGTGTTTTGGGGGCAGGGACGCGCTGGAAAGTGTAAGTCACACATTTGCTGCCACTTCAGCTGATTTTCCTTGGACGGAGAGAACGCCGTGGTGGTCTGCTATCGACGGGGGATGCACGGTCTGCGGGGGGTTAAGTGACAGCTTCGGACCCTTTACGCAGACACCCGAGGGGAAGCGAGCTCTGTGCTTTCCGCCGTGGAGGAGGCGGCACGAGGAGGGTTGTCACGTTCCGAGGCGCTGTTTCTCTGGAGAAGGCCTGGCTAATGGGTGGAGAAAATCCATTTTTAATAGACTTTATTTGCTAGAGCCGTTTTAGGTTTATGGGGAAATTGGGCAGGAAGCACGGAGGTCCTGGAGCCCCCGTCGCTGCACGGCGGCCTCGATGTTCACGTCCCGCCAGCGGCCCGTGTGAGGACCGACACATCATTACTGACCGCAGCCCAGTGCACAAGAGGGCTCACTCTGGGGTTGGACGAGCCTCGAGTTTGGACAAAGGCGCAGTGACACGTGTCCACCGTGACAGGACCGCACAGTTTCACGGCCCTGTCCACCCTCCCGCCACGCCGCACGCGGCCCTGTCGGCCGGCTCCCTCCGCTGAGGTCACATGTTCCAGCTTCCTCCCCGTCTGTTGGGCCCGAGCGCTCGCCAGACATGCGGTCTCGAAGCTGAGGGTAACGGGTTCTGTGCATTTGTCCTGCTAACTGTCCCAGCGCCGACTGGGTGCCAGACCCGGCGGGAGGGTGCCGGAGACCTTGGTGAGGAAGGCAGTCCTGGGCCGGCGGTTTCTGGCCCCGTGGTTGGAGCCAGAATGGGGCCAGCCAGGGCGACTGGGCGGCCACCGGTGCAGACACTGGACCAAGTCCCCCATGGCCACAGACAGGGCAGGAGCAGATGAGCCTTCCAGAAGCGCCAGATTCGCTGCCGTGTGAAGCAGAGATTGGCGCTGGGGCAGAGCGTGACAGCTCTGAGCCGTGGCTGTCAGTTGCAGTGGCTTTCGAGGGGCTGGGAGGTGCCTGCACCCCACTTGCAGGGCTGGGGTGGAGCGTTGCTGCGTGTGAGGTTTGCACCCGCTGCGAGCTTTACAAATGCACAAGATTCTAAGGCAAACACGATGGCGTTGGGTTGCTGCGTGCTCTGCATTTCGGCATCGATTAAGCAGATACTAAAAGTGGCCAGAGCCCCAGACGGAGGACGACGGTGTTCGCAATGACGGGGCCTGCGCACGATGGGGACCCAGCAAGGTGGGAAATGGCTCAAATGATGCGCGTGTCCTGAAATGCGATCTTCTTCCAACACGTCGTCTCCTTGTCACTCACACGGGGGATGGGGCAGACCGTCTCTGCTCCGCCTTCCCACCCTGCCCCCGTACGTCCGGTCTGGGAGCTCTAAGAGCAGCGCGGTCCACGTGGCACACACGTGGCTCAGGATGCACGCACAGGCCGGACACGTGTATTTAGGCAGATAGACGTGTGTCCCACAGCGGTCCCTCCAGTTCCCCCCTGCCGCAGCCCAGGACAAAGTCCCCCTTCATGAAGCCTCCCGGGCTCAACCCCCGTCCGCTAACTCCAGGGAACCCCTCTGCCGGTCCCTGGGGACGCGTGGATTGGGCGCTTTGCACCGTGTGTAACTGACTGTTCGTTTGGGGCTGGCCGCTGCCGTGTGGACCCTTCCCCTCCACGCCGGTGTTTCATCCCGATGAGCACCTTGGTCTCCCCCCGGGATGGGAAAAACGAGGGGGCCAGGTAGGGGGGGCGGCCTGGGCTGGAGGCCTCTGTGGGGAGAGGAAGCGGGACAGGTGCTCAGGACCCATCGTGGGGAAGCGTGTGAGCTCGGGCACAGGCAGGGCTGCCATCCCAGCAGACAGGAATTCGGGACCCAGGAAGCCCCTGGAAACTGCTTTTTCCAACTGAAGTAAAATTGGAAATTTATATAACATGTACAGTTCAGTGGTGGTTAGCACATTCGCTGTGTCGAGCAGCCAGCACTTTTGTCTAGTTCCAAAACACCTCATCACCCCTAAAGGACACCCCGTGCCGTGAGCGGTCACCCGACCCCCGCCTCCCGCACGGGCCACCCAATCTGTCTCTGGCTCCTTGGTGGGTAGAACCTGCCTCCGCAGGGACCACAGCCGAGCCCAACCATGACCCCAAGAGTCTCCCCGGGACTCGCACCCAGTGAGGGAGACCCGGGTGGTGGGGTCCTGAGTCCTGCCTCAGGCTGGCACCGTCAGGACCACTGTGGGGACGGAGGCCCCTCTCTCCCCCGCTGACCACACACTCCAGGGCGATGGTGCCTGACTGGGGGCTCCCCCACAAGCCCCACTGTTGACGTGTCTTTGCTGGAGGAAGGAAGGAATTGTTACCTGACCAACCCTCTCGTTTTCCTCACTCCTTGTTTCTGCCTTTCCTCCTCGTTGTCATGGCCGTTGCACTTTTCTGCCCCAAGCAGCCCTGTCTGGAGTGGGTGCCGCAGCCCTCTGCGGGGGGATGTGACCCACTTTGCAGCCGGACTCGGGGATGGGCCTGTGACGCCGCAGCATGGACTGTCCTGGGGTCGTGTGCGGCTGGGAAAGGCACGACTCACCCTACGTTGGCCCCAAAGAGTGGTGTCCAGGTGTGGCTTCTGCTCAGGACACCCCTCCGTCCTCAGGGTGGCCCTTCCCTCCTGATGCAGATCCATGAGACCCGGACATCCTCACGCTGCTTCTCCCTCGCCTCCTCTGAATGTGCGGGGGGTCTCACACTGAGGGTCTTTCTGCCAGTGCTCATTTTCCTTCACGTCCCCCAGCTGCCTCTGCTCCAGGCACGCCAGCTCTCAGGGCCTGGAACCTCCCACTTTGTCTGCCCCAGGACCTTTGCACATGCTGTCCATGCTGCCCAGTGTGCTCCCTTCCCAAGCCTCCCAGGGCAGCTCCCATTCCCCAGACATCAGTGGGAGCATCTTGTCCTTGGGGAAGCCGTCCCCACCTACCCATGGAGTCTGTGCCACACCCTGACGTAGTCACCCGGTTGACTTCTGCCCCACCCCACACTCTGAGCTCCACCTGGCAGTCCCTGCCGTTGGTTCTGGCTGACTTGTGCTATCACAAAACTGCGAAGATAAATGAAGGGAGGGAGGAAGCTGCCGCGTAGCTCTGCGCCCACAGTCACTGTGCACGGGGCAGGGAGCAGGGCTGCGTGAGTCCTGGCAGGTGGAGCCGTCGCGAGGTCCCCGGGCGAGAGGTCCACGGACGGCACAGACAGGCCTCAGAGCAGGCGTCAGTGCGGAGGCCGCATGACAGCCAGACTGACGTTCACATTCACGCGCGTCCCCGCCTGGAGACGACGTCCAGACATCGTTGAACTTCCTGGTGCGCAGCCCGCCCCACGTCGTCCAGCCGGGGCTTCCTCGGCGTTTGTTTTTCCTCGTGCTGCTCAAACAGCTCTTCACATGGAGCTGGATGTGCCCCCACGTGCCCAGCCTGTCCGTGGCGTGGGGCCACCTCCCTGGAGGTGCGGCAGAGGGTGGCCCTGGGAGGGTGGGCACATGGAGCAGATCCGTTCTCTGGCGTCACCTCAGGAGAGAACACAGGCTTTAAAACCAAACCCGTCCTGTGCGAGCCGGGCGCTGGTGGTGGGGGGCCGAGGCTGCCCCGAGCGCCAGGGGTGACCACGGTGGGGGCAGGGAGCTGGCCCGAGGGGCGCAGGAGATGGAATCCTCCAGGGTCAGGGTCCCAGGGGCCGGCATCATGCCCGTAGGGCTCCTCCTCCCACCGCACTGGCTAGGGCCCCTGGCGGCGACCCCCCAGCAGCCTGGAGGGTCCGGTGTCGGCGCTGTCATGGCTGTCTCCGCCCGCCAGGTGGACGCCCAGTGCCGGCGCCCCAGTGGCTCAGCAAGCGTGTGTGGGAGGGACCACCCTGAGCCGTGCGACCTTGTCCAAGTGCCCTCGCCCCTCATCACGGAGGAAGTCGCAGAGCACACGCACCACAGCGTGGGCGGGCAGCAGCTGGCATCCGTCCAGCCCCTCCGCCCTCCTCCCCCACCCTCTGGCCGTCACCCCGTTGTACAGATGCGCAGGATGGCGCTCAGGACGAGGCTGCTACGCGCCCCCCATGCCGAGCACCCACACCTCCCTGGGCGCACGCTGGCAGGGCCCGGGGAACTGTGTTTCCGATGCCCTTGGCTCTGGTGCCCACCGCCCCACCCTGCGGGCGCAACATCCTTGCACCAGGTGGGTGGGGTCCTGCCCCCAGGCCCACTGCCCGGTGCCACCTCTAGCGCTGGCTGCGGGGGCTACACCTGCCACCGCCAAGGGAGGCTTCAACCACGTGTGTTCAGACGATGAGATTTAATTTCTCTCGGGATCCTTCTGTCTCTTGTCAGGTTTGTTTAAAGCTAATGGAAGAAATGAGTGCGGCAGGTGCAGCTGTGGGTACCGGGCCCCAGGCGGTCCCCGGGCCGGCCGAGGCCAGGACAGGCTCCCTCCTCCCACGCGGATTCCCTCCATGGCACCGCAGGAGCTTGTGACCTTGGATCCCTGCGTTTCCACGCGGGCATTTCCTGCCCCGCAGTTTCGATCCGGGACCCGCATCCCTGGAGCGCGGTGCGGGCAAAGCGCCCGGCTGCTCCTGGCAGCAGCGCAGGCGAGGGCAGTGCGGGCTTTGAAGCGCCCCAGGAAAGTCCCGGAAGCAGCTTCAGGCCTCTCCAGCTGGGGGCGCAGGTGCAGACCCCAGACCACATCTGGGAGCACGGAGTGGAGAGAGCCAGGTTAACTCTGTGCTGGGGGCCCCTCTTCTGCACGTGGGGACACGTGCTGTGTGCCGACACTTGCACATACGTGCGTACCTGTTCCTGTGTCCTCCTGAACTGCATTTAACCTTGCAGAAATAGACACAGACTCCAAAAATAAGAAAGAATGCAAGAGGAAGGAAGCGGGTTGAGGAGGAAACAAAGATGGAAATTAGAATGGAATGTGCTGAGGTTAGTAAAGGCCTCAGCATTATTAGAAACTGGCCATGGCATTGCCTCTGAGCTTCCCAGTAGCCCAAGTGAAGAGGGAAACCACATTCCGGCAATCTACAAAGAAAGACAAGTGGGCTACTAGGAAGAGTCCCCATCCTGAGACCTCAGACACTTCTCCCTGGGTGTGCCCCGCACACTCGCTGGCCATGCCCATAGCACGGCAGAGCGTTAGTAACGTTCTAGGGGCGTTTTTGTGTTGAGCAATGTGAACCGACATTTCACAGTTTCAAAAGGTGGCGTTCATTTATTCAGCACTGATGTTTTATGAATGGCCCTGACGTCTCAGAAGAACATCCTCTATTGATCTTTCAAGAGAAGCCCTCCCGGGTGGGGCGCAGGGGCAGGCGTTGTTCTGAAGTCCTTCCTGCTCCCGGAGAGCTGGTCTCCCCAACACTGCAGGTGCCCTGGACGGCCCCCCGTCTTCCAGGCTCTGTCCAGTGGGGCGTCAGTCAGGGCCACCTGCTCAACCTTGTCCTGACCTTCCTGCCCCAGACCAGGCCCTCCTCGGCCAAGTCACAATTTCCGCTTTCCTGATGCTTCTCCGCTGGTGAGGACTCAGAATCCCAAACGCGGTGGTAAAACCATCCCCCGCGGGCACAGCTTTGAAACAGGAGTGTTGGACGGAGCGGGTCACCCGAGCCACGGCCATACGGAAACCAGAAGTGGGGATTGCACCTTGTCCCAGAGCCCCACAGCTTCTCGTAACTAGACGGGTCTGCGCCGCACACACTCCGGAAAACTCCATGGAGATCTCTTGAACACCCCACATGGAGCGGCCCCACTGTGTCCCGTGGCATCGTCCCTCCAAACTGCACCGGGTGGCTTTGGAGGGCGCTGGCTTTAGTTTCGTTGGGGGTCTCTCCCCCAGAGGACGCCTGTCACCTGCGAAGCCCTTGGTTCTCGTGACCAGTGAGCCCTGCTGCCCCGTCCGGGCAGCTCGGATGCTGGCAATCTGTTCTTCCTGGAGCGGCGTCCGCGCTTGCCTGGGATGTCACTAAAGCCGTGCGCCTGTTTTTTAAAAAATGCAGTGACATCATGTTTAATCCTGAAGACACAAAAACCCTCCCGCTGCTGTCCAATTCCATTCGTTTTATTAGAAATTTGCTCTCAGAGAACAAAGGGGCTTATCTGGGTATTTCGTGCTAATCGCTCAGCAATCACGGAACCGCCATTTCTGTCTTTTGTCGGTGACAGTTGGGTGTCGGAGATGATGGATCCACTCGGTTTGCTGCCGATTTTAATTTGTTTACTGTTGGGACAAACAGTGTATAAAAGCAGTTTAGAAATTTTTTGTCACTTGAAAAACTGTGATGCTTCCGTGCTGGGAGCGGGGAGTATCTCTGCGGAGCCACGGCCGATCCTCGCCCGCCGGCGCCGTGGTCAGAGGAGCCACTGTGGGGGCCGCTGGAGCCCCCCACGCCGCCAGCTCTCTCCAGCCACACGGGGCAAGTGCCTGGTGTCACCACATTTGAAAACATTCTTGTATTAAAGCCACTAGTGGGAGGTGCCGGTGACGGGGACGGCGTCTAACGTGAGGGATTGGAGGCGAGGGAACACGCTCGTTATTTATTATCTCACGGCAGGCGACAATAAAAGGTGAACACCAGGGAAAAACACTTTATCAAACGTAACAGCGAGTAGCTTTTTCTCGTTTGGGGAATAAATAGTAATTAAATCATGTAAGCTGTGACAGAGAAATTGCTTAAGAAACCAATCCTCCCACCATAATTGCCTAGATACCCGCATTTTTATCAGTACGAGGTAACCGTATCCATCGTTTTATCAGCACAACGTGTCACTGCTGTTGGTGCCTCGTAATTTGCCACGGCATTAGGTGACAGTTGCAAAAACACGTGGATGAAATGCGCTAATGCGGCCCAAAGGAACTCGCGGCTGCCGAGAGGTGCCTTTCCGCAGCGGAGTTTGAAACGGCCGTGGCGCGGGGCCACTGGAAGGGGCTGCGATGCTGGTGCCTGATGAATGTTCTGGAAGCAGCCCAACGTGCAGGACCAGTGGTGTCCGCGGACTGCCTGCCTTCGGCACCCTGTGAGCAGGGAAGCAAGAGCGCGTGGCTGGCCGGGCCCCGCCGTCCCACGCACCTGCCCCAGCCCACCTCGCTGAGTAAGAGGAAGGGCCAGAGACACAGCAGACTTGGGTTCGGCTGCCGGAACCCACCTGCCAGGGGGATGGTCGCCGAACACCAGCACTCTCTGCCCCTCCCGCACTCAGCCTTCTTGGGGTGGAAAAATGGATCCATAAGGGGCTTTAAAGTTGACGCCGCAGGCAGAAGGTTTGCGTGTGGCAAGAACGGGGGAAATGGGGAATGTTCTTTAGGCAGAGAACGCCCACCGTGGCCCTAACAAACTCCGGTTGAATTCAGAGACAACAGCCGCGAGGGAGAGATGCGTCTGCAGAAACCGAGGGCAGCTGCGCCTCAGGCGTAATGGGCGGGCGGCTTTGCTTGTTTCCTCCTATTTAAGGCCTCTGGCTAATTCCCTGGGGGTCGAGATAAAACTCGACACCAGGGAAGGTCGGGCAGTGTGTGACCTCCTCACGCTGCCGCTCGCTGCAGACCCAGAGCGGCGCCTGCGCGGTCGTGGTGCGTGTCCGGGCCCTCGTGCCGGCCGGGCCGGTCCTGACTGTCTCCCCCTTCCTTTTGCAGTCGAGTTCAGCAGCTGTTTGGGGACCAAGGGGACACAATATGAGACCAACAGCGTGGACTTCAAAGTCGGGGCGGACGGGACAGTCTTCGCTACCCGGGAGCTG